>NC_073380.1:80525570-80866901 GCF_028641065.1 Leucoraja erinaceus | reverse complement strand
CAGGATTAAAAAAAGTTGCTAAAACAGACAATTTGCACACTCAACAAAAAAAACAATATTTTACAATTAAAACAGCCTAAAATATATGTAGTGTTTATAACTTTGTCAGAATGCAAATGCTTTTCCAATAAATATCCATTTTCTAATCTTGGGCATAATACCCATAAAACACTCTAGTCCAGAGGGAACCGAGTTGAACACAGAACTTAAATTCAATTCTTATTTCAACTAGTATAATGGAACATAGATTCTGTGGAAGTTCGAGCTCTAACTTTCAAACAAAAGTTCCATCAGACTCAACACACTAATCTAAGAGTTAATGCCCAAGCGTTTTTTTTCAATAATTAAAGAAGTGTAGAAAGGTATTATTAATATATTCATTGAATGGATGCGTGGGACTGCCCCCCCCATATATGTGATAAATGGAGCGGCTGGCTCATAGAGCGGATTTGAGTATAGGGCAGGGGTGGTTCTACTGCAGTTGTACCGGGTCTTGGTATGAGGGACCACACCTGGGAGTTATTGCGTTACAGTTTGGATCTCCAATCTGAGGAAGGACATTATTGCCCTAGTGAGAGGGAGTGCCGAGAAGGTTCACTCAGACTGATCTGGGATGTCAGGACTGTCTTATGAACAAGGACTGGATTTCCCTAGATTAGACTGGTTTATATCTCTAGAATTAGTAAGATTTGAGAAGGGATCTTATAGAAACTTACAAAATTACTTAGGGGGTTGGACAGGCTAGATGCAGGAAGATTGGTCCCGATGTTTGGGGACAGTCCAGGCCAAGGGGGTCACAGATTAAGGATAAGAGGAAATCATTAAAAACGAGAGAGAGAGAGGCGAACGTTTTTTCAACAAAGAGAGTGGTGAATCCTGGAATTCCCTGCCACGAGGGGTAGTTGAGGCCAGTTCATTGGCTATTATTTAGAGCGGAGTATAATGTGGACCTTGTGGCCAAGGGGATCAGAGGTATGGAGAGAACGGCAGGTACGGGGATTATGGTTTCTATGTGTACACTCTGGAATTTAGAAGGATGAGAGGAGATCTTATTGATACATATAATATTATTAAGGGTTTGGATATGCTAGAGGCAGGAAACATGTTCCCGATGTTGGTGGAGTCCAGAACCAGGGGCCATGGTTTAAGAATAAGGGGGTAAGCCAGTAAGAACGGAGATGAGGAAAAACTTTTTCACACAAAGGGTTTTGAATCTGTGGAATTCTCTGCCTCAGAAGGCAATGGAGGCCAATTCTCTGGATGTTTTCTAGAGAGAGTTAAATAGAGCTCTTAAAGATAGCGGAGTCAGGGGATATGGGGAGAAGGCAGGAACGGGGTACTGATTGTAGATGATCAGCCATGATCACAGTGAATTGCGGTGCAGGCTCAAAGGGCCGAATGGCCTACTCCTGCACCTATTGTCTATTGCTATCCCCGTTGTTACGTTGCCAATACTTGCAATGTAAGAGTGTATTTCTCAGACCACTAATATCACCAAGCACAAGTAGTAACCGAAGAGAGACTCAAAAACGCTGGAGTAACTCAGCGGGACAGGCAGCATCCCTGGAGAGAAGGAATGGCTGACGTTTCGGGTCGAGACCTTTCTTCAGACCATTCTGACCCGGCGTAAAAGATGGAATCCAAGAAAAGTCGTCAGTCTGAAGAAGGGTCCCCACTCGGAAACATCACCAATTCATTCTCTCCATAGACGCTGCCTGACCCGCTAAATTACTCCGGCACTTTGTGTCTATCTTCGCATACTGTAAATGTGGACGGCGCCCCTTTTGCATGCAGCTCCAATCTACCTGTCCGAGGTAACTGACCGTAAATAACCAATACGTTCAAACTTGATTTTACTATCGCAGTAAATAAACCAAACAATAGCAATTCTGACCGAATTCCAGTACAATCAGATCTCTTTATTTAGCGTGTGGATGTATAAAAGACTGGAGCAGTAGCCGATAGATAATAGGTGCAGGAGTAGGCCATTCGGCCCTTCGAGCCAGCACCGTCATTCAATGTGATCATGGCTGATCATCCCCAATCAGTACCCCGTTCCTGCCTTCTCCCCATATCCCCTGACTCCGCTATTTTTAAGAGCCCTGTCTAGCTCTCGTTTGAAAGCATCCAGAGAACCGGCCTCCACCGCCCTCTGAGGCAGAGAATTCCACAGATTCACATCTCTCTGTGAGAAAAAGTATTTCTTCATCTCCGTTCTAAATGGCTTACTCCTTATTCTTAATCTGTGGCACCTGGTTCTGGTCTCCCCCAACATCGGGAACATGTTTCCTGACTCGAGCGTGTCCAAACCCTTAACAATCTACTGACAGTAGCTTGGCTACTGTATCATTCATAGCCATCATTACTCGCTTTAATATCAAACAATGATGATTGCTATTATATGCTCAGCTGCCCCTACTCCGCTTGCCCAGGGATGCTTAACACTGGCACGCATTTCCGTGCAAGGTTTGTAGTTTTGAATTCGCCCTTCTGCAGAGTTTTACAGAAACGTCCAGTCCCAATCCATCATTCCACACTCTAACCCTTTAGTTCTGAAGGAGGTTAGCGCAATTCAAAATATGTTATCGCCAGGTGAGCCCGTTTCTCTTGCAAGGGGTGTAGTCAGAAGCATTTGCTCAACTCGTTACCTTTTGATCTGATTCAATTGAGGGAAAGATACAAAGTGTGAAAACCAGGCCCTTCGGCCCACCGAATCCACGCCCGCCCATCGATCACACTAGTTCATTTTTGTCGGTGTGATGCCACTTGTCGCACCCATTCCCTTGCACACCAGAGGGGGGGGCGATTCACAGAGGCTAATTAACCTACACACCGGCACACTTTTGGGATGCGGAAGGAAACCGGAGCACCCGGGAGGAAACCCACGCGGTCACGGCGAGGAAAAAAAAACGTGCAAACTACACACAGATAACAGGCAGCCGAGGTCAGGATTGAACCCGGGGTGTTGTCCGGCGCTGCGAGGCAGCAGTTCTAGCAGCTGCGCCGCCCAAACTATATGGTAGTGAACTCCAGATAGTTATGGATCCGAATATTCCAATCGCCCACCCCTCCCCCGACCCCCTTCGCCTCCCTCAATATCCACCCCATCCACATAACACAAGGCAGACTGGAAAGAATGGAGGTCCCGCTATCTGGTGTGTACACCTGCACGGACACATCACTAAATTTAACTGCGACACCTCGAGTCTGCCCCGTTTTCACCAGTCGCGTCTGTCCGCGCATTTCCTCAACTTTTGCCCACAAGCGCAGACTAGCTCTAAAACCCAACAACCATCTCCTCGCTAAGGAAGAGGGGGAGGGGGGGGGGGGGGAAGAAAAACACTTGCTTACCAAGCTTGGAAAACTGAAAGTAGGAAGAAAGCTGCGAGCAGTTTGGTTGGCATAGCTGAAGACGCGGACACGGAGGCAGAGGCGAGCCGTCAAGATGCTCGGGGAACGTTCGCCGCCGGAGACAGGGAGCAGAGAGAGAGAGAGAGTTTCTCACTCGCTCGGATCGCTGACAAAAAAAAATCCCAGCCGCCTCCCAACAATCTCTTGTCGCTTCGGGGACCATCCGGAGTCACAGCCGAGATGAGAGAGAGAGAAAGAAAGAGAGGGGGCGACGGCTCCAGAGCCAGCCGTAAATCACAGGCGTGCACCTCTGACAGGTGTGAGCGCTATTCTCTTTTTCTTGTTTATGGACGGCTCCCACTCTCTCCACACGCGAATGGCTACACACTAGCCACACTAGTGGCGAGAAGCCCCTCCTAGGCGCAACAGCCCTGACGAGTTCGACGCCCCCCGCTTCATTCGGCTTTCTTGCACGGCGAGTGAGAGCGAGAGGGAAAGTAACAGGGCGACGGTGTCCAAGTGGCCCGAATTTCCTCTCTGCCCATGAAATGCCACCCGACAGGAGTCCCGTTGGATTATCTGACGTCAGGTCTCACCCCCACCCCCCTCCCCAAGCGCCGCGGTTAGTTGGAGAAACACGAGGTACCGTCTTCTCGTTGACTAGATAACGGCGGCGATGCGCGCATATGTGTGTGTGTGTTTGTGTTTTGTGAGCATTCATGACTCTGCCTGCATGTGTGATGCGTGCACATATGACCCCCGCGGATGTGTGTGTACCTGTTACTTACGCAGCATCGCCACAATGTTGACCACAGACTTCCCTAATCGGTTATTGATTCCAACGTTAAACTAGACAAAACATTAAAACAAAAAGCAGGAGTAACTCAGCGGGCCAGGCAGCATCTCCGGTGAAAAGGAATAGGGGTTGAGACCCTTCTTTAGACTGAGAGTCTAGAGAGGAAACATTTCAATTCCCTTTCCCCCGTCTCTCAGACAGAAGGTGTCTCGAACAGCTAACAATGGTCCTTCACTATCATTACTTTTGTATATCTTTCATTCATTTGTTCCATGTCTCTTTATATCACCATCTATATCTTTATTTCCCTTTTCGTGACCTTACCGAAACGCCACCTATTCCTTCTCTCCAGAGATGCTCCCTGGCCCGCTGAGTTACTCCAGCTTTTTGTGTCAACCTTCGGTTTAAAACCGTTCCTTCCTGCACGTTAAGTGGGACTCTTCGCTTTCAATAGGAATCCCAATTCCCTCCCTCTCCCACCCCCGTCTCGCCCCATTTCCTAAAAAAAATGGGTTATGAACGGAGTGTTTATATATTCGACTTATGAAGTTGAATGTAGCTCTCGCCGGGTTTATTTGATGCCACCGCTGTCTCGCCATAGACAGCGCAGTCTAGTTTAACAGCAAACGTTTCATCGGCGTGAGATCTGTTGCGCTTTCCGGGGAAGTTGGTAAACAAGTAGACAACACCCTGCGGATCGTGTTCTCACCAAGTCCGGTGGCAAGTGCCATCCAACGGACTCATTAGTGTGGACTTTGGCGGCAGTGGCTCGAGGTGGCGGTTCAGCTGAAAAGTATCGGTGATCAAATGTCGCTCACCGGCCGGCTCCACTTACGGCACCCAGTAGCCGGCACTTACAGGAGCCACTTGTGTGCAGAATCCGTCGCTGGGCTCTGGGAACTTTTATTTTTGTTAGGGATATATTGCTAACTAGAATCCTAGCGCCAAAGTACAAATATTGTCTAAGGCTGGTCTGGGATCGGTGGGCGGGTGATGGGGGTTTTTTATTCTTCCCCCTGTCCTGCAAGTGGGTGTGGAATCACTTGCAAACACACTCAACGCGTGTCGGTGCCGAATTGCTTATCGCTTGCCCAAGTGCCTGCAAATAAATACCCTGGCGACCTGGCGAAGGCGTACATGAACGCGAATGGAAAGTACTTTTGCTCCTCTCCACAGACCCTGCAAGATGAAGGCGGCGAACAAGCAGCCCGCTGCCGACTAACTGGTGCTGTCTGGAGCAGCGTGGATTAGACCACACCTGCCCTTAAAATGTCAACAGCTAAACGCATTGCCAACAGCGGCTGCGGGTCAGGCTTGTTAACTCACAGGTAGGTGACTTGTGGCGAATAAGCCAGGTGCTTGTTTGGCATTCCGAGATTGAGAGTATTGTGTTCAGTTCTGGGCACCGTGTTATAGGAAAGGATGTTGTCAAACTGGATTTAGAGAAGATTTACGAGGATGTTGCCAGGCCTAGAGTGTCTGCGCTACAGGGAGAGGTTGAGTAGGCTGGGACTCTATTCCTTGAAGCGCAGGAGGATGAGGGGTGATCTTATTGAGGTGTATAAAATCATGAGAGGAATAGATCGGGTAGATGCACAGAGTCTCTTGCCCTGAGTATGTGATTGGAGAACCAGAGGACATAGGTTTAAGGTGAAGGGGAAAAATATTTAAAAGGAATCCGTGGGGTAACTTTTTCACACAAAGGGTGGTGGGTGTATGGAACAAGCTGCCACGGGAGGTAGTTGAGGCTGGGACTATAGCAGCGTTTAAGAAACAGTTAGACAGGTGCATAGATAGGACAGGTTTGGAGGGATATGGGCCAAGCGCAGGCAGATGAGACTAGTGTAGCTGGGACATTGTTGGCAAGTTGGGCCGAAGGGCCTGTCTCCACACTGTATCACTCTATGACCTATCTGATATTAAATCGCATTTCATTCGGCAGCGGAGTAGATGGATGTCTGCGGGCGGACTCTGTGGGATTGTAGCCCATCTTAATGTCACTTCTAGTGGGTGGGATATCCCGGACGCTGGAAACATTGCGAATAATTGAAGGGGAGGGGGGAAGGGGAGGGGGTGCAGAAAAAGACTCAATTGCGCACGTCATGTCGCAATACAAAACCGACCTCTGCGCTTAGTGTGCGGACAGATAGATGCGAGCCCGAACCTCGCAAAAACTTAAAGCGCAACCTAGAAATAACGGCACCACTGGGGGCAAGAGATCGCCCAGAACGGCTGTCTATCCAACATGCACGGTGCAGGATTCAGCACATTCGACCCCGTGACAGCGAGGAGATAGCGTGTTGCAGAAAGATGACTTGTTCTCACCCAATATACCAATCACCCAATAGTTTTAATATTTTAACTCCCATTTGGCATTTTGAAAATATACGTGCGCAATTGCAGATACATATCAGCGCGTAGTCTGAACGTTGCATTGTTATAGACTGCGGGTACAAATGATTGATAAATTAACTCAAATGTTGGTATTGGCACACAGTTGAGTGCACAAACACACACGCGCACACGCGACCTTAACACCATACGACAAACACATCACCGGCGAAGTGTAGTCTGAATGATATTAATGTCATAAATCGCAGGCAACGGACGGGATGTTCCCCATGTCTGGGGGGCGGGATGTATCAGGGGGACTCGTGGACTTTGAGACGGTTTTGTGGATCCGCTTGGAATCGCCGCGGCTGAACCTGCGCTAATAGGGGGAGCGGGAATGAGGAGAGGAGAGGGGGGTCATAGACAGCAAAGGACATCCTGGGGGGGGGGGGGGGGGGGGGGGGGGGGAGGAAGGAGAGAAAGGAATTGAACTTCTGTCGGCTGCTGTTTTAAAAAAAAAACACCTCCATTTCACGTGGCTGCAACTGTGTTTGCAGAGGAGGGCGAGAGGAAAGGGAGAGGGGATGAGGCAGGGGGGAGGGGGAGGGGGAAGGGGAGAGTGGGTGGTAGAGGAAGGATGGGGGAGGGAAGGAGAGGGGGGAGTAGGGGAGGGGTGAGGGATGACGGAAGGAGGTAGAGGGAAGGAGGTAGAGAGGGGGGGGGGGGGGGGGGGTAGAGGGAAGGGTAGAGGGGAAGTGGAGGAGCAGAGGGAGAGAAGGGGAAAGAGGGGTAGAGAGTGAGGTGGGTGGGGAGAGGGAGAGGGAGGGGGAGAGAGAGGAGGGAGACGTGATGGGGTAGAGATAGAGAGGGGAAGGGAGAGTACAGAAGGGGGATAGAGAGAGGTGGGGTGGGTGGGTTGGTTTGAAGGGTAGAGAGAAGGGGGTTTGGGTGGGTAGAGAGAGAGAGAGGGCGGGGTGTATGGGAATCGGCAGGCGCGGAGACCCCTAAAGGTTAGGGAGAGGCAGGATTCCCACCGCAGGGCGAATCGATGTGAAGTCAAGCGGCAATCAGCGACAGCAAATGGTTCGGATCGATGGCAGAGCGAGGAATGGAGCGTGGTCGGAGGCGAAGGCTTCCCCCGTCTCGGCTCCGGAATCTCCCTCACCACAGACGCTCCGTCTCATTGCGGTGGGAGGGGAGAGGGAGAGGGAGAGGGGAGGGGAGGGAGAGGGGAGGGGAGGGGGGAGGGGGAGAGGGAGGGGGAGGGAGAGAGGGAGGGGGAGAGGGAGGGGGGGGGGGGGGGGGGGGGGGGGGAATGAATGATAGTGCACGGTTTGCCCCATTTGTAATTTCAAACAGTATGCAGTGACAGTCAGTCTCTCACTCTCGTGTTAATAGAAACACATAAACATAGAAAATAGGTGTAGGCCGTTCGGCCCTTCGAGCCAGCAGCGCCCATCAATATGATCATGGCTAACCCTGTTCCCTCCCCATATCCCTTGATTCCGAGAGCCCGAAGAGCTAAATCTAAAACTCTCTATTTAAAACATCAGGTGAATTGGCCTCCGCTGTCTTCTGTGGCAGAGAATTCCACAGAATTTGGGATGGGAGAAGGCGTTGGTTCTCCTTTCTCTTCCCAGAGGGTTGTTTTGTTTTGTTCACAGATAAGTGGCAATGGGTGGATAAACACACCGCCGCATAAACACAAGCAGAATGCAAGAGATAGACACAATAACTCAGCGGCATCTCTGGAGAGAAGGGGCAGTGCGAAGAAACATCTCGACCCGAAACGTCGCCCATTCCTTCTCTCCAGAGATGTTGCCTGGCCCGCTGAGTTACTCCGGCATTTCGTGTCTATCTTCGGTTTGAACCAGCCTCCAGCAGTTCCTTCCCACACACACAGTGCAAGAGACCCGAGATATAACGCAAGCAGCCGAGCAACCCCGCTAAACGCGACCGAAACAAACATTTGGGGGCGGGGGGCGTGTAAATGGTCAACATTTAACCCTACCCAGCAGTCTCCATCTCCGAATCCGACCGATAACTTCAGCAAGAGGTTACACGGACACGTCCGTCCCCGCACCATTGACTCTGATGCGGGGAACCCTTAACACTAATCCGGGGAACCCCACGCCACCCAAGTGAAATAGCTCTCCCACACATCAAAGGAAATCAATGAACAAGTCTTTTCGACTGTAGCTTAGCGCCGTTGGTGCGCGGGTGCCCTCCTCCCAAATCCCTCGCTATTAAACACACGACTCTACCAAAACACAGCAATCTGTGCAACTAAATATAGACACCAAAAGCTGGAGTAACTCAACGGGCCAGGCAGCATCTCTGGAGAAAAGGAGCAGGTGACGTTTCGGGTCGAGACCCTTCTTCAGACTGATTGCTAGGATTCTTTTAGCAACTCCATTTGTGGAATAAACCGCTAAGCACCCAAACGTTAGCTAGATTCACAAGACTTACAAAGACCAGCCGTTTTTGCTGCAATGGAAGCTCGAGTGTGTTAAAACAAAAATCTCTTTTATGTTCTAAATACCCAGCGAAAGAACGGTTCGAGTGACTGTGGTGTTGAATAAACCGGTGAATTTTCAGCACGTTGAACATAGTTTAACACTTGAGGTTCTGTTCGGGCGCTCCGGTAGAGTTGCTGCCTGGAGCGCCAGAGACCCGGGTTCGATCCGAGTTGGCCCGAAGTGTGTATGGTAGTGCTAGTGTCGCTGGTCGGCTTGGACACGGTGGGCCGAAAGGCCTGTTTCCGCGCTGTGTTTCCACAGAGAGATCTTAACAGTATTGAGGTAATAGGGCGACGACTTGCTTATACGCTCAGTGGCGGTTTCAATGCATTATATATTTAATCGGATATTGTACTTGTGTGTGGCAATAATCTTACTGATCCGCATGCAAAAATATTTTCACTGTAGGTAGACAAAAGTGCCGGAGAAACTCAGCGGGTGCAGCAGCATCTATGGAGCGAAGGAAATAGGCAACGTTTCGCCCCGAAACGTTGCCTATTTCCTTCGCTCCATAGATGCTGCTGCACCCGCTGAGTTTCTCCAACACTTTTGTCTACCTTCGATTTTCCAGCATCTGCAGTTCCTTCTTAAATCATTTCACTGGACCTTGGTAAACAAGACATGAAAGGAAACATTGACTATGAATCATCTACACCTGTCACCTAATTGGGATATGATTTCTCAGTGTCTGTTAATTTGCTCCATCATTAGTCTAGTATACAGATACAGCGCGGAAACAGGCCCTTCGGCCCGCCCAGTCCGTGTGGACCAGCGATCCCCGCACATAAACACTATCCTGCACTAGGGATATTTTTTACATCTATACCAAGCCAATCGACCTGCGCATGATTTAGGATGTTTCAAAACTACAGATGAGGATATTTACTAACACAGCCATCTGCTTCCGTTTAACCAGGAAAGATCAATAGACAATAGGTGCAGGAGTAGGCCATTCGGCCCTTCGAGCCTGCACCGCCATTCAATATGATCATGGCTGATCATCCAACTCAGTGTCCTGTACCTGCCTTCTCTCCATACCCCCTGATCCCTTTAACGACAAGGGCCACATCTAACTACCTCTTAAATATAGCCAATGAACTGGCCTCAACTACATTCTGTGGCAGAGAATTCCAGAGATTCACCACTCTCTGTGTAAAAAAAGTTTTTCTCATCTCTACATATAGATTGGGTGAATCAAATTGGCAAGGGTGCTGAGGAAGAGGATATCTTGGAATGTATGCGGGATAGTTTTCTGAACCAACATGTAGAGGAACCAACGAGAGAGCAGGCTATTCTAGATTGGGTATTGAGTAATGAGGAAGGGTTAGTTAGCAATCTTGTTGTGCGCGGCCCCTTGGGCAAGAGTGACCATAATATGGTTGAGTTCTTCATTAGGATGGAGAGTAACATCGTTAAATCAGAAACAAGGGTCCTGAACTTAAAGAAAGGTAACTTTGAGGGTATGAGACGTGAATTGGCCAAGATAGACTGATTGATTCTTAATGGGTTGACGGTGGATATGCAATGGAAGGCATTTAAAGACTGCATGGATGAACTGCAACAATTGTTCAACCCAGTTTGGCAAAAAAATAAATCAGGGAAGGTAGTGCATCCGTGGATAACAAGGGAAATCAGGGATAGTATCAAAACAAAAGATGAAGCGTACAAATTAGCCAGAAAAAGCAGCCTACCAGAGGACTGGGAGAAATTCAGAGATCAGCAAAGGAGGACAAAGGGCTTAATTAGGAAAGGGAAAATAGATTATGAAAGAAAACTGGCAGGGAACATAAAAACTGACTGCAAAAGCTTTTATAGATATCTGAAGAAAAAAAGATTAGTTAAAACAAATGTAGGTCCCTTGCAGTCAGAAACGGGTGAATTGATCATGGGGAGCAAGGACATGGCAGACCAATTGAATAACTACTTTGGTTCTGTCTTCACTAAGGAAGACATAAATAATCTGCCGGAAATAGCAGGAGTCCAGGGGTCAAATGAGATGGAGGAACTGAGTGAAATCCAGGTTAGCCGGGAAGTGGTGTTAGATAAATTGAATGGATTAAAGGCCGATAAATCCCCAGGGCCAGATAGGCTGCATCCCAGAGTACTTAAGGAAATAGCCCCAGAAATAATGGATGCATTAAGGATAATTTTTCAAAACTCTTTAGATTCTGGAGTAGTTCCTGAGGATTGGAGGGTAGCTAATGTAACACCACTTTTTGAAACGGGAGGGAGAGAGAAAACGGGGAATTACAAACCAGTTAGTCTAACGTCGGTAGTGGGGAAACTGCTAGAATCAGTTATTAAAGATGGGATAGCAGCACATTTGGAAAGTGGTGAAATCATTGGACAAAGTCAGCATGGATTTATGAAGGGTAAATCATGTCTGACGAATCTTATAGAATTTTTCGAGGATGTAAGTAGTAGAGTGGATAAGGGAGAACCAGTGGATGTGTTATATCTAGACTTTCAAAAGGCTTTCGACAAGGTCCCACATAAGAGATTAGTATACAAACCTAAAGCACACGGTATTGGGGGTTCAGTATTGATTGGATAGAGAACTGGCTGGCAGACAGGAAGCAAAGAGTAGGAGTAAACGTGTCCTTTGCACAATGGCAGGCAGTGACTAGTGGGGTACCACAAGGCTCAGTGCTGGGACGCCAGCTATTTACGATATATATTAATGAATTGGACGAGGGAATTGCATGCAACATCTCCAAGTTTGCGGATGACACGAAGCTGGGGCGCAGTGTTAGCTGTGAGGAGATGCTAGGAGGCTGCAAGGTGACTTGGATAGGCTGGGTGAGCGGGCAAATGTTTGGCAGATGCAGTATAATGTGGATAAATGTGAGGTTATCCACTTTGGTGGAAAAAACAGGAAAGTAGATTATTATCTGAATGGTGGCCGATTAGGAAAGAGGGAGATGCAACGAGACCTGGGTGTCATGGTACACCAGTCATTAAAAGTAGGCATGCAGGTGCAGCAGGCAGTGAAAGAAGGCGAATGGTATGTTAGCATTCATAGCAAAAGGATTTGAGTATAGGAGCAGGGAGGTTCTACTGCAGTTGTACAGGGTCTTGGTGAGACCACACCTGGAGTATTGCGTACAGTTTTGGTCTCCTAATCTGAGGAAAGACATTCTTGCCATAGAGGGAGTACAGAGAAGGTTACCCAGACAGATTCCTGGGATGTCAGGACTTTCATATGAAGAAAGACTGGATAGACTCGGTTTGTACTCGCTAGAATTTAGAAGGTTGAGGGGGGATCTTATAGAAACTTCCAAAATTCTTAAGTGGTTGGACAGGCTAGATGCAGGAAGATTGTTCCCGATGTTGGGGAAGTCCAGAACAAGGGGTCACAGTTTAAGGATAAAGGGGAAATCTTTTAGGACCGAAATAAGGATAACTTTTTTCACACAGAGAGTGGTGAATCTCTGGAATTCTCTGCCGCAGAAGGTAGTTGAGGCCAGTTCATTGGCTATATTTAAGAGGGAGTTAGATATGGCCCTTGTGGCTATAGGGATCAGGGGTATGGAGAGAAGGCAGGTACGGGATACTGAGTTGGATGATCAGCCATGATCATATTAAATGGCGGTGCAGGCTCGAAGGGCCGAATGGCCTACTCCTGCACCTATTTTCTATGTTTCTATCTTAGTCTTAAAAGATTTCCCCTTTATCCTTAAACTGTGACCCCTTGTTCTGGACTTCCCCAAAATCGGGAACAATCTTCCTGCATCTAGCCTGTCCCACCCCTTAAGAATTTTGTAAGTTTTCTATAAGATCCCCCCTCAATCTCCTAAATTCTAGAGAGTATAAACCAAGTCTATCCAGTCTTTCTTCATAAGACAGTCCTGACATCCCAGGAATCAGTCTGGTGAACCGTCTCTGCACTCCCTCTATGGCAAGAATGTCCTTCCTCAGATTTGGAGACCAAAACTGTACGCAATACTCCAGGTGTGGTCTCACCAAGACCTTGTACAACTGCAGTAAAACCTCCCTGCTCCTAAACTCAAATCCTTTTGCTATGAATCATGGCTGATTATCCACAATCAGTACCCCGTTCCTGCCTCCTCTCCATATCCCATAACTCCGCTCTCCCTAAGAGCTCTATCTAACTGATCTGTAATCTGGTTGTACTTTCAAATGAATAGCACTAATTATATAATTGATAACTAATTTGTAGCAGGTGGAATAGATGCCAAAGAGGTTTTCCTCAAAGAATTACGCAACTAATTATTTCAATTAATGAGTGTGAACTCGGCGTAGGGTAGCAACTGGGAAGTGTAGCACCATGATAACATGTCAGTGCAAGCAAGGAACTGCAGATGCTGGTTTTCAAAGAAAAAGGCAAAAAGTACTGGAGGGTACTGTGGGTCAGACAGCATATCTGAAGAAGGGTCTCGACCCTAAATGTTACCTATTCCTTCTCCAGACATGCTGCCTGACCTGTTGAGTCACTCCAGTTTTTTTGTGTCTATCGTCGGTTCAAACCAGCATCTGGAGTTCCTTCCGGTACATCTCTGGAGAACATGGATAGGTGACTTTTCGATTTTGGGCCCTTCTTCAGTCGAAAATGGCGGTATTGCCTGCACTGGTAAGAAATGTTACGTTAATTTTGTCATTGTTCAATCGTGGCAATCACTGGATTAATATGTATTTGTCAAACGGCGTTAAGTAATTTACCAGAAATACTAATCTTAATTTGCATGGCATCCATTTGATTCTTGGGCATCCAAAACACTTTATAGCAACGAGTAATTTTGCAATCATTTACTTATTAAAACTCTGATCTTGTTATTGTGTATATATGTGTGTGTGTGTACGTCTTTACTTCTTCGCAAAAACACTACATGGTAACGATTACATTTTTAATATTCCGGTTGACATTTTTCCCGTTGAGGCTGGGATCACCTTTTCTGAACATTTCATGCTTTATTCCTCAATTTATTCTCGACATGACTGATTAAAATAAAAGACTATGAAATTAAAACCACCAGCTTCAAACGATGACATCACAATGGCTCAGCTAGCAGCGCTGAGCCTCAGTGAGGATTTCATCTCATATTTGATACCTTATTCGCGATTAAAGCTTTAGAAATGCCTATTTCACAATATTTTTACATATTCTGATTTACATTTTCCCCTCTAGTCAGAGACCACTTTCACTGAACATTTTATGCTTTATTTCTTGAATTTTTACTGATTAAAGTTAAAAAAAAAATCAAAATACCTTCAATTTCTAACCAACCAGCTTCATCTGATGATATCACAATGGCAGCTTCAACTGATGACGTCACAATGGATAGACTAGCAGGAGGCGGGCGAATTGCTATTGCAACAAGCAGGGCAAGTGCAATTTAAAGATCACTGCTGAGGGAGGCAAGGGAAGTGCAGCAAGAAGAGGGGGGGGGGGAACAAGAGGGAACAGGAAGTATTAACATGATTGAGGATAGGACACACTCACCTGAACAGCACATTAAAAATATTGGGAAAACACCCTACTGGGCTGTGTGAGGAATGCCATCAACCAGAAACAGTTCAGCATGCCCTAGTTGCATGTAGGAGATATGAGACAGAAAGAAGATTTATGATCATTGAAATGAGGAAAATTGAATTGACAGAAATATCAGTAAAGAACATTCTAGAGTGTGGAGGGAAAGGAAAAGGAATAAAGTTGTTATTTGATTTCTTGAGGGCCTCTGGGCTTATAAAAAGGATCTAATATAAAGACATGAGTACCGTGGAATGAAGCCAGAAAGGCAGGCAGCAATGCAATATTGCGGATGCCGGCTGCCGTAAAACTCCCAAGAAGAAGAAGAAGAAGATGAAGAAGAGGCAAGGGAAGTGCTGGAATCTTACGTTTGGGTACGGTTTGAGTTGGAGGACCAAGCCTCCCGTGGGGGCTACGGGCAGGGAACGGGTGCATTGGGGGAGCAGACCCAACGGGTCTGCACTTGGTCCAGTGAAGTATAAAACGCTGGAAAGACTCAGTCGGTTACGTGGGAACTGTGGAGAAGAAAGTTGCTATTTTCAATCAGGAATATCTCTTTTCAATCAGAACCGGACTGTTTTTCTATAGACAATGCTACAACCAGTCAGTGTAGGTACGGTGGCGCAGCGATAGAGTTGCTGCCTTACAACACCTGAGACCCGGGTTCTATCCCGGCTACAGTTGCTGTCTGTACGGAGTTTGCATTTTCTCCCTGTGACCTGCGTGGGTTTTCTCCGAGATCTTCAGTTTCCTCCCACATTCCAAAGACATGTAGGTTAATGTGCAGGGATCATTGGTCAGTACGGAATTGGTGGGCTGAAGGGCCTGATTCTGCGCTGTACCACTAAAATTAAAAATGACTGGTTAATTTCTTTGTCAATCAAAGTTGGACTCAATATGTAGGATGCTGGTTGACACCAAAGATAGACACAAAGCTGGAGTAACTCTGTGGGACAGGCAGCATCCCTGGAGAGCAGGAATAGGTGACGTTTTGGGTGGAAACATTTCAGACTCCATTTTGGGTTGAAACCCTTCTTCAAACAACTTTCCAGCTGAAGATGGATTTTGACCTGAAATGTCTCCCATTCCTTTTCTCCAGTTGCTGCCTGGCCTGCTGAGTTACTCCAGCATTTTGTGTCTATCTTCAAAGATGGACCAAGGTTCTGGTTCAAACTATAATTGATATTCTGATGAGACAAGGTAATGCAGTGTCAATAAAATGGTGAAGTAACTCAGGAGGTTGCCATTCATACAGGAGGAGCCTGACCTACTGAGTTACTCCAACATTTTGTGTCCTATTGATACTATTAATATACTTTTTGTGTTACCATTCTCCTCTCCCCACATTTTTTTTGTTCTAGAATTGACTCCATTCTTCTGGAAAATGTTACTATAGTTTCTGGTTCATAGGTTATAGGAGTAGATTTAGGCCGTCCAGCCCAACAATTCTACTCTACCATTCCATCATGGCTGATCAATCTTTCTCTCTCCACCCCATTCTCCTGCCTTCTGCCCAAAACCCCTGACCCCCGTATTAATCAAGAATCTGTCAATCTCTGCCTTAAAAATACCCAATGACTTGGCCACCACAGCCGTCTGTGGCAATGAATTCCACAGATTCACCACCCTCCAACTAAAGGATTTCCTCCTCATCTCCTTTCTAAAAGTATGTACATTTCATTCTGAGGTTATTGCCTCTGGTCCTAGACTCTCCCACTAGTGGAAACATCCTCTCCACATCCTCTCTATCCAGGCCTTTCACTATTTGGTAAATTTCAATGAGGTCCCCCACTCATTTCCTCTGTACTTTTTCTCTATATCTCTTGAATGTTGATTTTGCAGTGGAATAGATTTGATATTGAGTGAAGTGTGCCACCCTATCCCCAGTGCAATGGACGTCGTTAAATACTCCGCTTAGAATGTTTTGTTTTTATGCAACTTTACAGTTTGCGGACAAAATCTTGCCAGATCGCAATAGGATTGAAATATTAAGAAGTGGGAAAGTATTGAAAATGCTCAGATGGTCAGACAATATCTGTGGAGAGAGAAGCAGAGAAATGTTTTAAGCTGGTAACCTATCATCTGGTGAATCGAGGACCAGAGGACATAGGTTTAAGGTGAAGGGGAAAAGATTTATTAGGAATCTGAGGTAGACAACAAATGCTGGAGAAACTCAGCGGGTGAGGCAGCATCTATGGAACGAAGGAAAAGGTGACGTTTCGGGCCGAGACCCTTCTTCAGAGTGATGTGAGAGTGGAGGAGGGGGGGGGGGGGGGGGGGGGGTACGGAAGATGAATAAAGGAAGAGGTGGAGATAGTGGGCTGTGGGAGAGCTGGGAAGGGGAGGAGAAAGCAGGGACTACCTGAAATTGGAGAAGTCAATATTCATACCGCTGGGGTGCAAACTGCCCAAGCGAAATAGGAGGTGCACCTCCTCCAATTTAAGGTGGGCGTTATTCTGGCCATGGAGGAGGCCCAGGACAGAAAGGTCAGATTCTGAATGGGAGGGGGAGTTGAAGTGCTGAGCCACTGGGAGATCAGGTTGGTTATTGCGAACCGAGTGGAGGTGTTGGGCGAAGCGATCGCCAAGCCTACGCTTGGTCTCACTGATGTAGAGCAGCTGACACTTAGAACAGTGGATGCAATAGATGAGGTTGGAGGAGGTGCAGGTGAACCTCTGCCACTTGGGTCCTTGAATGGAGTCAGGGGGGGAGGTAAAGTGACAAGTGTAGCGTTTCCTGCGGTTGCAAGGGAAAGTGCCAGGTGAGGGGGTGGTTTGGGTGGGAAGGGACAAATTGACCAGGGAGTTACAGAGGGAGTGGTCTCTGCAGAAAGCAGACAGGGGAGGAGATGGGAAGATGTGGCCAGTGGTGGGATCTCGTTGGAGGTGGCAAAAATGTTGGAGGGTTATTTGCTGTATGTGACGGCTGGTAGGGTGAAAGGTGAGGACAAGGGTGACTCTGCCCTTGTTGTGAGTGGGGGGATGGGGAATGAGAGAGTCATGGGGTATAGAAGAGACCCTTGTGAGGCCTCATCTAGGTTAGAAGAGGGGAACCCCCGTTCCCTGAAGAATGAGGACATCTCCAATGCCCTGGTGTGGAACACCTCATCCTGGGTGCGGATGCTGCGATGGAGTCCTTACAGGGAGCAGGGTTGGAAGTGGGGGGGAGGGGGGCGTCCGGTGGGGGGAGGGGGGGGGGAGGGGGGGGGGGGGGGGGGGGGGGGGGGGGGGGGGGGGCAGGGTGGGGAAAAGTGTAGTCCCGATACGCTCCCTCTTATACATAAATGTATGTCCTCGAGAGTTCTTGATTCCCATACCCTATGTAATATACTCCTGTGCCCTCGTCCTAATTATTCTCAGGATTTTTGTACACCCCTGATGAAGCACCCCTCTGTCTCCTGTGCTCCAGAAATATTCTCAACATCTCCCTTTAACTCGGCCCTCATCCTGCGAACATCCTTAAAAATCTCTGTGGTACTGCTTTCCAGCTTAACATCCTTCCATAGCAGGTGACCCACAACTGAATTACAATACTCCAAATGCAGCCTCGCCCCCATTTTGTACAATTGTAACCTCGTAACGTCCCCAAAGTCTCTACTCGATACTGCTGCTGGCCCGATTCCACTAATCCCCCTAAATACCTTTTTATTCCCTGAACATTTCCAGGTTCTACCACTCACTTATGTAATGGGGACTACCAATGTGTTGTGATGTGGGAGGAATGATGCGCAATCATGGAGAATGTGTAAACTTCAGATGGCACCAGAACGGGATTGAAATCTTGTTGCTGGAGTCATCGAGCAATACAGTGTGGAAACAGGCCCTTCAGCCCAACTCACCCACTCCGCCAACAATGTCCCACCTACACTAGTCCCACTTGCCTGCGCTTGGTCCATATCCCTCCAAACCAACCCTATCCATTTACCTGTCTAACTGTTTCTTAAACAATGGATATAGTCCCAACCTCCTCTGGCAGCTTGTTCCATACATCCACCACCCTTTGTGTGAAAAAGTTACCCCTCTGATTCCTATTAATTATTTTCCCCGTCCCCTTGATCCTATGTCCTCTGGTCCTCGATTCCCCTACTCTGGGCAAAAGACTGTGCATCTACCTGATCGATTCCTCTCATGTTTTTGTATACCTCTACATGATCTCCCCTCTTCCTGCTGCACTCCATGGAATAGAGACCCAGCCTACTCAACCTCTACCTACAGCGCACACCCTCCAGTCCTGGCAACATCCTTGTAAATCTTTTCTGAACCCTTTCAGGCTTGACAATATCTTTCCTATAAAATGGTACCCAGAACTGAACACAATATTCCTGCAACATTCCTTCCACCATCACCCTCTGCTTCCTTCCATGGAGCCAATTTGCTACCCATTCAGCTATCTCTCCTTCGATACCATGCGATCTAACCTTCCAGAGCAGTCTACCTTGTTGAACGCCTTACTGAAGTCTGTTACACATCTACAGCTCTGCCCTCATCAATCTTTTTGGTCAAGTCTTCAAAAAATCAATCAGATTTGTGAGACACGACCTCCCACATACAAAACCATGCTGACTATCCCTAATCAGCCCTTGCCCATCCAAATACCTGTATATCCTATCCATCAGAATACTCTCCATTAACCTACCAACTACAGATGTTAAGCTTACCAGCCTATAGTTCCCAGCATTTTCCCAGCAGCCCTTCTTGAAAAGAGGTACAACATTTGCCACCCTCCAGTCTTCCGGCACCTCTCCTGTATTTAAGAACGACTCGTATATTTCAACCGGGGCTCCTGCATTTTCATCTCTAGTTTCTCACGATTTCCTCGGATATACCAGATCAGGATATATCAGAGTTGAGATAACAGCTGTACTAGCTGCCACTACTACAGTGGTGCTTTGGATTTATAAGCTAGTCAGAGTTCAAGGAGACAAGAATTACTAAGAAATTTTAATTAATTATATTCCAGAGTATTGCTTGGCTCTATTTTAAATCTTCCAATACATAATTTTGACAAATAACTTATTTGTTGTTTGAAAACTGCCTGTAATAATTTCTAATATTTTTTCTTTTTGTCTAGGCACTGATATTGTTTAGCACCTGGATCGCTTGTGTGCTTGATTTATGCTACCTCAGAAATATACATGTGACGCAATTTGCCTCAATGGAAATGCTGCAACTCGCCATAAACATCTGGAGTATAAAATTTGAAGTGACCCAGTGCTGTTTCAACATCTGGAAAATTCTGCTCTCTTATGTCTGTTAGTCATTGTACAACTTCCAAGAGTAATATATTAAATTAGTGCTCATTGGTTGATCTGAAAAATAACTTTTTCAAACTGTTAGAGAGCTTTCATCAAATTATCTGGAGTTTCTCATTAATGAAATGCAATCATGTCCAATAAGGAAGAGAGGCAGATCAATACTGAATATGCTGTATCTTTGCTGGAGCAGCTTAAGTGTTTTTATGATCAGCAGCTATTGACTGACATTGTTCTAATTGCGGAGAGCACTGAATTCCCGTGCCATAAGATGGTTCTTGCTACATGTAGCGCCTATTTCAGGTAAGTTAGAGATCTTTTATTTTCCCTGTCTTGTATGGCTCAATTGAGCACTTGCTGCACAGAGGAATGGCGATGTATATTAGATTTTAAAACTTCATGTGACCTGGGGTGGCCAAAATGATTGCTTTAATCATTTAATATGCAATTAAAGTCAAATTTAGTTTATTAACATATGCAAAAGTGCAGCGAGATACAGACACAGAAAAATCTTTATTTTGCCACAGCTACAAACACTACAAAAACAAATGCATTCAGGGTGGAAGTGTCCCTTTTGGATCATAAACTTGACCTTGCAGTATACATAGAAAAGAAGGCTTGTGGCACCCCATGTGTGTAATAGGTAAATGTCCTGTGTCCTGCATTAATGCAATCCCATTAACCCAGTATTTACACTGCAATTGGAAACACTTAAGCTCGATAGTCAGTTATTTGACCAAATTTTATCAGACTCTGATGCTGTAGATCAGATTTAATAGTGGAAATTTACGAAATCCATATCCTTTGTGTTCTTTTGGTATGGGTGAATCATTTATCAACTTTGTATGAGCTCATTCTTTAGTGCAGAATTTTATTCAGTTTGTTAATTTTGGAAAGATTTTTTCACTTTACTTTTAAATATTTGAAAATAGTATTCTGTTTTCTCAGCTTCTAAAACTCTGAACGTTATTGAGCACCACTTCTAAAGTTTGGTTACTGGGGGAGGGGAGAGGGTGAGAGGTGGTGCAAAGGTCATGTTTTTTACGTGCAGGTTAGTTGCATTTTGGAAGCAAGAGTGGCGTAAATTTAAATTGAACGAATCACAACATAGATTATTTAAATGTTTTTTGAAAGCAAGAAAGATTAGATTTTCTTTTCTTCAAAGCTCCTGTACCTTTTGTCTAGAATATTAAATCTCTGCACCTTGTTCCTTGAACGGCATGTACTGGGAATTACTTGTTTGTCTTTTCTGAACCAGTCATGAACTTGCACAAATCTAATCAAAACTCTCCTCGACCTCCTTTGCTGCAAGTGAGTTGGATCCTCAAAAAATATTGGTTGTACAAGAAAAGCGATGGGCAGATCAGTAGGTACAGGCAGATGGTCAGACATAGCTCCTGCACTATTTCCTCCTCTAATAGATGTACAGTGAATCCAAGTTTGTCCAACCTCTCCTTATAACTAATACCCTATCATCCAGACAGCAACCAAGTAAACCTCTTGTATACCCTCTCCAAAGCCTTCACAACCTTCCTACATAATACTGTATGTGGCAAAACCAACATTTTTTTGAAACTGCAACATGACTTCCTGATTCTTATATTCCAAGCCCTGATGGATGAAGCAAGAATATGATAAGCCTTCTTTACTACTATCCACGTGTGTTGCTACTTTCAGGTGGCTTTGTACAGAAATCCTTTACATTCAACCTTCTAAAGTCCAACACCTCACACTTGCTTGATTAAACACTGATCAGCCCTTTCTCTGCCATATCTGTAACTGATCTATATCACTATGCATATTTTGACAGTTTTCCTTGCTGTTTGCAACACAGGTCTCAGCACAGATCTTGAGCTAGAATAATACCCTTCCACCATTATGCTCGGTTTTCTATTGGTAAGCCGGTTTTGAATCCAAACTGCCATTATAGATCCCATGCATCTTGATCTTCTGGATCAGCCTACCATGAGGCATCTCATGCCTTACTAAAATCCATGTAGGTGGCATTCACTGCTCTTTCCCAATCAATCTAATTGCAGAACTTGGCATATGATCTTAAACTAATATGTTCAAATGATGAAGGAAAGAACAGTGCAGTGAACACTGAGTTATTGCTAATGTTTGCCAGCAGCAAAATAAAATAGAAAATAAATTAGAAAAAAAAATGTTATATTAACAATTGCCTTTAGTCTTTTAGTGCTTAAAGCAATAAATTATTGTGGATCTTTCTTCAGGGCCATGTTTATGAGTGGACTGAGCGAAAGCAAGCAGACACATGTTCATTTACAGAATGTACATGCACCGACGCTTCAGATAATCATTAGATATGCGTACACGGGTAACCTGGTAATCAATGACAGTACTGTGGAGCAGCTCTATGAGACATCATCTTTTCTGCAGGTAAGAATATTTGGTTGACTGAAGACAATTTTGCACTACTAGCATGTTTTTAAAGCATTTTTTAATTTTGTATTTATTTAATGGGTGATATGGATAATGGGGGGGGGGGGGGGGGTTTAAGAGGACATATTGAGGACCAGCATGGGCAGCTGGTCCAGAGGAGTAAGGCTAGAGTTAATGCTAAATTGGGGCAAGGCCAACTTTGAGGGTACGAGGCAGGAACATGATCGAGTTGATTGGAGTAGGTTGATTGATGAAAAAAGAACGTCGGTGAAAATGGGATATTTTTACAAGTGTGCTGACAAGAGTTCAGGACACGCATGTACGTCCTTGTTACAGTGAAGGGCAAGGCAGGCAACGGTAAGGAAGCCTGGATGATGAGGGAAATTGATGCTTTGGTCAAGAGTAAGGAGGCATGGGATAAGTATAGGCAGCTGGGATCAAGTGTATCCCGGGCGGTGTTTTGGGAACTAAGTAAGCTAAAAACGGAAATCAGAAGGGCAAAAGGGGGGCAAGAAATAGCTCTGGTAGATAGCATGAAAGATAATCCCAATAAATGTTATAAGGACATAAAAGGAAAAAGGGTAACCAGAGAGAGAGAGTGGGACCACTTGGGAATCAATGCGGTCAATTGTGTGTGGAACCACCGGAGATGGACAAAGTCCCCAGCAAGTATTTACCCGTTACCTTTTCTGAATCGGTTCTATATAGTCGGTTACTCTCGAAGGTTAGATTACATGCGATGCAGGGAGAGCGAGCTAATTGGATACATAATAGACCGAATGGTAAAGGTTTTTTTTGGACGAGGCCCTTAACTAGTGGTGTGGATCGGTGCTGGAGCCATTGTTGTTTCTCATCTATATCAAAAAATTGGTGGATGTATAAGGCATCGTTTGTAAGTTTGCACAGGACACTAAAATTTGTGGCATCGTAGGCAGTAAATAAGATTATCAAGAATTAGTGGGATCTTGACCAGCTGGATAAGTGGGCTGAAGAATAGCAAGCAGAGTTTAATTCAGATAAATGAGCGGTGTTGTATTTTTGGAAGTCAAACCAGGGCATTTGCAGTGAATGGTAAAGTCCCGGGAGTGTTGTAGCCCAGAGGGTCCTAGAAGTACAAGTGGCTCTTTAAAGGTGGCATCATAGGTAGACAGGTTTTTTGAAAGGCGAATGGTTGATATTTTTCCTCAGAGTTAAGGAGTCTAAAACTAGAAGGCACAGCTTTTAAAATGAGAGGGCAAAGATTTTAAGGAGGCGTCTATTAACCCACAGACAATGGTGGGTATGCGGAATAAGCTGTCAGAAAATGTAGTAGAGGTGGGTACAATTACGTTTAAAAGATATACAGGAAGAAACTGCGGATGATGGTTTAAACCAAAGACGGGCACAAAACGCTGGAGTATATCAGCGAGTCAGACAGCATCTCTGGAGGAAAGAAATAGGTGACGTCTCGGGTCAAGACACAATAGACAATAGGTGCAGGAGTAGGCCATTCGGCTCTTCGAGCTATCACCGCCATTCAATGTGATCATGGCACAATCAGTACCCCGTTCCTGCTTTTTCCCCATATCCCCTGACTCTGCTATCTTTAAGAGCCCTAACCAGCACTCTCTTGAAAGCATCCAGAGAACCTGCCTCCTCTGAGGCAGAGAATTCCACACTCACAACTCTCTGTGCGAAAAAGTGTTTCCTCGTGTCCGTTCTAAATGGCTTACCCCTTATTCTTAAACTGTGTCCCCTGGATCTGGATCTCAAGGGTCTCAATCCTAAATGTCACCTATTCCTTTTCTCCAGAGATGCTGTCTGACTCGCTGAGTTACTCCTGCTTTTTGTGTCTAACTTGCGTTAAAAAGATATTTGGACTCGTACATGGAAGAGAATTGTTTAGAGGGATGTGGGTGATATCTGGGCAAATGGGACTAGCCTGGATAAGCATGGATGAGTTGGAGTTGATCCCGTTTAAGATTTGCATATTCAGTTCCAAACTTTTACCACTTTTTGTTGCCTTATTTTTCTATGTATATCAACTAATTGGAAATACTGAGAACATTTGGGTGAAGCAGCATTTGACCTAATGTCAAAGTTTGTTTCTTAAAAAGCAGACAGCAACAAAATTGTTAAACGTAAACCATAGCGATCTTTAATCGATTTGTCAGACGAGATTGGCAAGATCTACAATGAGCACAAACGTTGCTCACTGCTTCTCGGGCTCCACTCACAGAACAAGGAAAGTTAGCACATTTACACATTTTTCTTATCAGTAAAACCCTCCTACCAAGTCTGAATATGGCATGACTGAAAGATTCTGTAGCCTTTCACTATATAGGAAAAGCTGGGTCTGAATTAAGCTCATCCAATAACAAGTTATTATTTATCTCTGGAGCGTCTGCTATTTTTCTGCAATCTTGGCTTCTTTATGGCCTTGAAAGAAGCACATATTATCACTGCAGGATTCCATCTAAATGTCTTTATTAAAATGACAACTTGTCCTCCATATTGTGTTCCATATAATTTGCAAAGTCATTCAGACTTGGCACCGAGCCATTCTTTTGTTCTACTAGACCATGCTTTTGTAGAAGAACGACTTCAAATTTTGTAAACCATATTTGATTTGACTATCAGCTCTTTCACTTGGAGGATGTTATAAAGCAAATGGATTTAGGAGTACTAGACAATTCTCTGATGTGTCATTACCTGGAGAGAGAGAGAGTGATGAACAGGCTTTTGGCATGCTGGTCTTCATGAGTCACGGGAACTTAGTACAGCAATCGGGATGTTATGTTAAAGTTGTGCAAAACATTTGCCGCGCTGCACATGGAATATTGTGTTCAGTTTTGGTCTCCCTGCTTTAGGAAATATGCTAATAAGCTGGAAAGAGTGTAAAGATGATATGTGTGGATGTTGCCAGCACTCGTGCTATAAGGAGGTTGGGTAGGCTAGTACTTTATTCCTTGGATACAGGAGGCTGAAGGGTAAACTTAAAAATTATATAAAATCATGTGGGGATAGATAGGGCGAACACAGTTGTTTTTTATAGGGACGGGGAAGCAGGAATTAAAGGGCATAGGTTTAAGGCAAGGGGGTAAAGCTTTAATAGGAACAGCAACACAAAGTATGTTGGATTTATGGAAAAAGCTTCCAGAGGAAGTAATTGAGGCAATACAATAACATAAAATAAACATTTGGACAAAAACATGGATAGGAATGACGTAGAGGGGCATGGGACAAGAACAGGCAAATAGGACTAGAGTGGATGGGATATCTTGGTTGACACGGACAAGTTGGGCGAAAGGGCCCATTTTCCATGCTCTGCAATTCCATGATTGTTCTACAACACTCAGGGCTCTGCCATTTACAATGCAAATCTTGCCTTGGTTTGACATACCAACACCTGTCAAGTTAAATTCCTTCTGCACTTCCTTGACACTTTCTCAACTGATCTAGATCCTGTTGTAAACTTAGATATACTTTCCTGACTGTCCATTATATCAGCAGTTTTTGTGTCATCTGCAGCTCTCTACTTATTTAATGATTTTAGACAAACATTAATCTATCTTTACATATAAAATAAGTATACTGAGTCTCAGTAATATTTTACAATTATTATTTCCTAATTGTAAAGCTTTTTTCATCCAAATTCTAAAAAGTTTGTTGAAGCTAAAACATGTACTAATTTAAATTGTGTCTTTCTTTGTGCAGGTAGAAAATGTATCTCAACGTTGTCGGGAATATTTAATAAAGAAAATCAATGCTGAGAACTGTGTTCGATTACTCAGCTTTGCAGACTTGTACAGCTGTGAGGAGCTCAAATTAAGTGCAAAGCGAATGGTAGAGCATAAATTCACTGCTGTTTATCATCAAGATGCATTTTTACAGTTGTCACATGATCTACTGGTTGATATCTTGAGCAGTGACAATTTAAATGTTGAGAAGGAAGAGACCGTGCGTGAAGCTGCTATGGTATGGCTTGAATATGACACCGAACTACGGTCCCAATATTTATCTTCGGTCCTTGGCCAAATAAGAATTGATGCACTTTCTGAGGTAACGCGGAGAGCCTGGTTCCAAGGCTTGCCACCTAATGATAAGTCTGTTGTTGTGCAAGGACTGTATAAATCTATGCCAAAATTTTTTAAGCCGAGACTTGGTATGACTAAAGAAGAGATGCTTATATTCACTGAAGTCACAGGTGAAAGTCCTCGTTCTTCCTTTTGTGCTGTTTGCTATAGCCCTCAGGCTGAGAAGGTGTACAAGCTGTGCAACCCACCTGGAGATTTACAGAGAGTGGGGACCCTTGTCACTCCTGACAATGACATTTACATTGCAGGTGGACAGGTGCCTTTGAAAACGTCTATCACCAATAATAGTAAAGCAAGTAAACTACAGGCTGCATATAGACCGGTGAATTGTTTCTACTTGTTTGATGCTCAGCTGAACATATGGGTTCCTAAGACTCCAATGTTGTGTGCTCGCAATCGACCTTCATTGGTTTGTTGTGAGGGATATATCTATGCAATTGGAGGGGACAATGTTACTGGGGAAATGAACAAACGGACCGTGGAAAGGTATGATTCTGAAGCAGATGAATGGACTTTAGTAAATCCCTTGCCTTGTGCTTGGCAGTGGAATGCAGCAGTGGCTGTGGAGGACTACATTTATGTCATGGCACACAATTTAACATTTTGCTACTGCCCACGTACTGACACCTGGGTTGAAATGGCTGCGCGCCAGACAAGCAGGTGTTTTGCCTCAGCTGCAGCATTTGGAGACAAAATTTTCTACATTGGTGGTTTGCATATTGGAAATAACTCAGGCATCCGAATACCTTCAAGCACTGTTGATGGTTCCTCTGTAACTGTTGAAGTATATGATGTGATCAAAAATGAGTGGAAAATAGCAACTAATATCCCTGCAAAACGTTACTCTGACCCATGTGTAAGGGCAGTCGTGGTCTTGAATCGCTTGTGTGTGTTTATGAGAGACACTCATATGAATGAAAAACCCAAGTATGCAATCTATCAGTACAACATGGAGCTGGACCAATGGATCCTGCGACAGTCCATTTCAGAGCGAGTCCTCTGGGACCTTGGCAAGGATTTTCGGTGCACTATGGGGAAACTTTACCCCTCGTGTCTGGAAGAATCTCTTTGGAAGCCACCGCCATCTTTATTTTCACAGGATGGAGCAGATGAGTTTGAATTGGATGGCGAGATGGTTACTTTGCCCTTAAATAGTTAGCCAGATGTGGGCACAGATGCTATGGATTCCAAGGACATACATAGCACAGCAATGTGCATGTCATCAAACTTCCAGGTCATGACGGGGTTTATTTTAACAGATTAAGCTGTACCTATGTTTAGCACAGCTTGTCACTAAGTTTGCATAGTATTGTATAAATAACTGAGAAATGAGTTGTAGTATCTTCCACTACTAGATACTGTGTTCTGCTAAAGAGATTATCATATTGTTACAGTGTGACTAATTTTCAAAAGAAATTGTTTTACTTACACGTATCTCTGGATTTGACTGAAGACATGAAATATTGTAGATCTTCCCAGTAAAAATAGGCTGAGCAAGGGGGCTGACTGCAGGTTCAGTCGAAACATTGGATTTATTAGATACATGTACACCCGTATCCATACTGTTCCCAAATATTCCAGGTAATAGAACTATCAAACGGCTGGTAATTTACCAGGTGTGTTAGTGGGCAGTGTAATGACTGCCTGTCTCTTGTAGTGCGGGTCTGTGGAGCTTCAATACTTAATGTGTCTCCACATTGCAAGTAACATAGGCTCATCCATATTACAATTTCCTGCTGCTGAATTGTCATTTGTTAAAACAAATTTTAGTGAGTAACAACCAGGTCTTTATTTTGTATTTCATTAATTTAATAAGGCAACTGTTACTGTAGTGTGATTGTGTATAGGTAACCTAGCTGTTGGGTTTTTAATACAGTTGGTTTGAGTGAAATAGTTTCAAGAATGAACTGTATCCTGCGTGCAGGAGAGCAGAACGGACCCAGCACTGCTCTGGCATAACTCCCTGGAACCACTAGCAGTTGCTGGACTCTCCATTCTAACATGAGCACAGGTGCTTCATGAAATCCCTACTCGCATGTTCAGCTACATTGTGTTCCTTTGGCACTGTATTTTGAATTAACTTAATTTATTAAAAACCTTCACAAAGTAAATATTTGTTTTCATTTGTGATGCCTAAAATGAAAATGTTACCACAACAGGTATGATTTCACATCTCGCTATCCTACTCTTCAGTCCTCTATTAAAACAAAGATCTATTTAAGTCAGAAAATGAATAAAGCATTTTACTTGTATATTCAACTCTTTAAAATTAGCTGACAGTTGGTGTGGTTGAAGGTGGAATTTTATGTTCCAAATTTAAGTAACATAAATGCAATTTTCAGATTAATTGCATAAACAAAAACAGGTGCTATACAATTCATAATATAACTGCATCATTTGAATTAACTCTCCACGAGCCCTGAGCAGCCATTATTCACCGGATTTCTGCACCTGTCACTCTGTCTTAACTAAACCCTATTAAAATATCATTCATATGAAGTTGGCTGCTATGGTTCACAGGATGTGATTACCCCAAGCACGGTTAACAGCTGAGAATCAACCACAATAATGAGACGAGGCAAAAGTCAGAGTTGAAGTACAATTTAAAGACTTATTTGAATCACTACACATTAGTTTCACAATTTTTAGTGTTCACTTTTCTACTGTACCCATTAAATTAGGAATTGAAGAAATATGAATGGCTTTTTCAAACACCTTGCACTAAAAGCGTGAATTGGCAGTTGGATCAGTAGACAACGTTTCTGGAGATATCAGTGTTAAATTCAGTAACTGGTGCAGTTGTGGAAAAAATCCCTTTGAAGATGGTTTTATTTGTAATTATCACAGAACAAAACCAAGTGATATTAACATACTGAAAACAAAGTTCACAGTAAATTGTAATAGAGCAAATAACGTGCAAAGCTATTTTCTATTGAATTGTGACAAAATTTTGAATTACATCTGACGTTTCACAAAATATCTGAAAATTTGTCAGGGACAAAACTACTAAACTTAATATGCAAAGTACAATCTATTAAGTCTATTGTAACCAACTTACACCTTCATAAAATTAGATAGATCCATTTTGTATGAGAAGAGCTTGCACCCCTCACAAAAAAATGTCTTGACTGATTCCAAAAACATTTGAATTCAAATTATAACATTGTGTACCATACCACTGTAAAACCAGTACATTATCTTCTCCCCCTTTTTAATCAAAACTGATGCAGAATGCGGCTAGGAATGTAAACTTCACTATTTCCCTTATTAAAGGGAAAGAGACTATATGCAAGTGCTATATTTTGTCCAGAATACTTTCACAAATAACTTTCTGACCGACACTAATGTCTGCCTGCAGTTTTCTGCATTAAAATGCAGCATACACCAATGCCATTATTTCAAAATTTGCAAGGCCATATTTGCATTAGATGAGAAAATAAGATTTAATGATTTACACCAAAGAAAATGTTAATTTAAATAAAACTGGAAAGTTATATTTACAAGCATTTCTTTCAAGTTATTTAAAAATACATGAGTTATTACAGGCAGTTGCATATTTGATTAGTCAAAAACCTACGGGTCAATGCATTACAAGCATAAATATTAAGTGTTTAGTTTTCATGATCTGAATACTCCAGTTCACTATTTGAGGGTAATGGCATTCTTGGAAGGGAGATGAAGGTCTTGAGCCCAGAATTATTTCCCTTTTTATTTAAATACAACTTAATCAAATCTAAGCAGTTTTTCCCCATATTTAAGCACTAAAATATTTCATTTCAATTGCTTAAAAATGAACATATGTACATCCCTGTCAGTACACAGCATCGGTTTGGTAGAATCAATTAAGAACATGGGTTTTAATTACTTCAGTGATTATATTTACTGGAACTTTCTTACGATTGTTGCAAACAAGAGAAAAATATAAAGTTTGCCATTTAAATATTAATCCCAATTAAAGATTATGAAAGTGATGCAGAGGCACACACTATTAACAAATACATTTATCCACTGCCTCTACGGTTGTACAGTAAGAAATACAACTTCTTTGTCAATTGGCCAAAATACACATTCTACATAAATCAGCAAGCATCTAATAATGAAAAGTTGTCTCAAGTTGAGGTAATAAGCAAAATAGATAAACAGTGATAAGTCTGATCATTATTACCTGGCACCAGAAATAAGGAATATACTGATTATAACCAGGCCTTTTAATAAATCAACGAGTTCCAGCTCTCTGCAGAATAATATTGGAATGCCCAGTGCCTGCAATCATCCTTGCATATGAAGTTGTCAGTGTTTCCCCGTCTGTCTTTCAGTGAAAGATGCAGCAGATTGTTGGTTGAACGTGGAAAACCACGAGGTCATGGCAGATTTGGCACTAGTGAGTGCCCCTCCTACAGATTGACCTGTAAAAAGGAATGATAATTGCTTTTAATTTTTTTGTTTTAATTAAAAAGCACACAAAGGTTACACAGCCTATGGATGGAAAAACTTCAGATCCTAGACATCGGGATCAGTCTGGGACTCGAAATATTAAATTTCTCTTTCCAAAGATTCTGTATGTTCCCAGCATTTTCTGTTCTGTATTTGGATCAATTACATGTCACTCAGACACTGAAAATGAAAGAGCCTCTGGTGCTGGAAATCTTAAACACAAATTCTGGAAATATCCAGCAGGTGTATGAAAAGATGAGAGTTAATGGCTCAGAATGAAGGCCCTTCAATCTAACGGGTAAGAAAACGTTAGATTTAAGGGGAGGGGAATCTAATAGAAACGTGAGGGACAAATCTTTCCCATGTACTCTATGGAACCTTACCTACCTCTGCAGGTATATGGAATAATATGGTGTCGCATTAAGTAATTGAGACCGTTACAAAACACCTGTTAAAAATACATTTGGACAGGTACATGGATAGGAAAGTTTTAGAGGGATATGGACCAGGTGTGAGCTAATGGGACTAATTTGAAGGGGCATCTTCGTTGGCTTGGTATACGTTGGGCTGAAGGGCCTGTTTCCACGCTGCATAACTCTGACCACTGCTTTGCATCCCATCACCAAGCCAATTGTGGTCAGCATATAGAATGTCATATTTTTAATTTGATTAGACTATTAACTGTTTAGGCAGGAATAGAAATCTGATTGGAGAGACTCGACTACAAGTTTGAGGAAAATAGGGACAAGCTGACAGGTAACAATATATTCAAGAGAAGCTTGAAGAAAGTATTAGAGACACAAGAAATGGATAGTTCGTAAGGATAACAAGTTAAGGATGAGGCTGTAACCGAAAAATTATCCAACAACTCAAACTTATGACAAAGTTATAAAAAATAATGGTTCGTAAGTAATGCACTTACTGACTGCCTTTCCTGTCTGCACCACACTGCGGCTCGTGGAGATCATTGCATTTCCAAGCTTCTTCCCACGTTCACTATTCTGGACAGAACTAGAGCAAAAACAAAAATCCAGGACCATTCAATGTGCCACTTTCATTATTAATATTTCACTTTCTACTTTTATCCACTAGCAAGAGACCAGCAAGTCTGAAGAAGGGTCTCGATCCAAAACGTCACCCATTCCTCTTCAGAGAAGTTGCCTGTCTCGCTGAGTTACTCCAGCATTTTGTGTCTATCAGCAAGCGACTGAACATTGGTTTGATTTAAGGCTTTCTTGATTTGTGGATAGTGAGGAATCAATTGCATTTCAAATATTTTTGTTTCCTTGTGGCAATCTTCAGCTTGTGTGTTACTGGAGCATTCAAAGCTCGAGTCTGAATTATTCACTAGATACCAATGATTTGATTGAGGGAACCTCATGTAACCAAGTCTGCTGTTAATACAAACGTGGGACGGGAGTTGGGTGATGTGGGAATGTGAGTGCTGAGGAGGATGCAAAGTGGGTCCAACATTATTTTAAACAGATTGGGTGAGGGTGTATGGCAGATAAAGTACAACATGGATATACGTGAAGTTATTCTGTTCCATGTCCAAAAAGCTAAACTATGTCCAAACAGAAGATGAGGTTTTACTTGTTAAGTTTATATTGGGCATTATCACTGACTTGTCTTTCCAACATTCTGTATTTCAGATTTTTAGCTTCTGCAATTTTTGGTTTTCATTACAATTATATTTGTTTAGCAAGCAACTATTGAACTTCCTCTCAACTGATAGCTACCTGGCAGTGTATTCTAAATCCTAATCACTCAACGCACGAAAAGTACCCCTATCACCCTCCTAATACTCTAAATGCAGTCTAATCAAATTCCTATAAAGCTGCACGATGATTTCCTGATATATTAGAAATGTTATTGTCTGTTACTATTGTAAAGCGACTTTGAGTCTTAGAAAAGCACTATAAAAATTAAATATTACTATTATTATTATATTGCCTGAAGAAGGGTCTCGACCTGAAACACCATCCATTTCTTCCCTCCAGAGATGCTGCCTCACCCACGGAGTTACTCCAGCAATTTGTATCTTTTATTGTAAACCAGAATCTGCAGTTCATTGTCTCACCTAAATGTTGACAGATGTTGATTATCCTGTTTAGTAAATTTCTATTACAAACTAGACCAAGTGCAGACCTGTTGGGTCTGTTCCCCCAACGTGCGGTTGTGTGGGGGGGAGGCGGCATGCAGCGTCACACACACTAACTATCCCCCCCCCCGCACTCACGCTAATTACCCCCCTTGATATTATTTTATATTATTAATTTGCTCCTTTTACCCCATAACCACCCTATCTACTGACGCATAGCCCCCAACTTGCAGTCACATCTAGAGAGGGGGGGGGGGGGGGAGAGAGGGGGGGGGAAGAGAGGGGGGGGGGAAGAGAGGGGGGGGGGAGGGAAAGAGAGGGGGGGAAAAAGAGAGGGGGGGGGACGCAAGAGAGGGGGGGGGAAGAGAAGGGGGGGGGAGAGAGGGGGGGGGAAGAGAGGGGGGGGGGAAGAGGGGGGGGGAAGAGAAAGGTTGGGGAGGGGGAGAAGGGGGGGGAAGAGAAAAAAGAGGGAAAAGAGGGGAGAGAAGAGAGGGGGGAAGAAGAAGGAAGAGGGGGGAGGAAAGGGGGAGAAGAGAGGGAGGGGGAGAAGGGGAAAGAGAAGAGAGAGGGGGGGGGAAGAGAGGTGGGAAAAGGGGAAGAGAAGAGAGGGGGGGGAGGAAGAGAGGGGGAGGGGGGGAGGAGAAGCGAAGAGAGGGGGGGGAAGAGAGGGGGGGAGAGGGGGGGGGGGGAAGAGAGAGAGAGAGAGGGGGGAGAGAGAGAGAGGAATGGGGGGGTGTGATAAAAAAGGATACAGAGCTCGTCAAAGGCACCAATACGTCCTTCCCTGGGGGAGAGAGAGAAAGAGAGGGATAGGGAGAGAGAGAGGTGGGGAGAGAGAGGAGGGGGAGAGAGAGAGGGTGCCTTTTTACTTCAACCCAAACAACCATTTGCAGGTAGTGCTTTTTTCCTCAAACTAACCATATTTTCATTTTCAAACCACATTATGGGTACTCACAACTGTGGAGACATTTGTTCAGTGTTATTCAGAGCTCTGATTGAGGCACACCACTTGCAGAGACTGATTGAGGCACACCACTTGCAGAGACTGATTGAGGTACACCACTTCCTGGTTTTATAGTCCCTCCCCTCCCTCCAGCAGGGGCAGGAGAGAGAATGGGGAATTTTGTAAAAACATTAATGTCTGTCATTTTTCATCGACGGGAAAAATCCTCGGCACACATGCGGCGGAGGGGGGCTCTGAGCGAGGTGGCCAAAAATGATGGCTGTAGGTGGCGGCGTTCTCTCAGCATTGCAGCACAGAAGGCCAAAAGCGGTCAAGAACAGAGATTTAATAATATAGTAGATATATAAGCATCAGGATATAATCTTGCAGCTGTATAGGGATTTGGTCAGATTGCATTTAGAGAGACACATATATATATATCACAAACAATGATGCAACGGTAGAGTTGCTGCCTTACAGTGATAATAATGGCCAAGTAAAACTTGTCACAAAATGGAGAATCTCTGCATTTGCAAAGCCTCCTTGTCCTCTTTCTGTGAAAGGTTGCAGGGCTATGAGTTATGGCTCCAAGATGTCTGGACCCTGGGAGGAAGTTGAGGATAAGATGAAGTCCAGATGTCCTTCTTACTGTTAATATGTATGAAGGTTTTGCAGAAAGAGCTGAGCAGGATTGCAAATGTATGATTAGGATTGGTCAGAGTATGGGGTGTTGTAAAGTATTGTTAATTATGTTGCAGAGTGTTTGTGCTGTTATCTTGTGATTGGTTTATGTATGGAGCCTTGTTCAAATTGTTTATACTACCTGGGGGAATGTTTCTTTACTTTAGTAAACCGTCTTCCAATTAGAACTTTCAGTGGAAACAATGTAATGGAGTACTTTGTGATTGGGTTAGGGAACTGTCAATAAATGTATTATATGATCTATATTTGTGATTGGCTTGTAGGGGTTGCCCCCCCCCCCACCCCATATAGTTTTGGTGAGATGGATCTAAAGGATACAAACCCTTGATTGAACAGCCACGATTCCGACTCCAATGATAACAGTAGTCTTAATCGCCTTATATAACCATATAACCATATAACAATTACAGCACGGAAACAGGCCATCTCGGCCCTACAAGTCCATGCCGAACAAATTTTTTTCCCCCTTAGTCCCACCTGCCTGCACTCGTACCATAACCCTCCATTCCCTTCTCATCCATATGCCTATCCAATTTATTTTTAAATGATACCAATGAACCTGCCTCCACCACTTCCACTGGGAGCTCATTCCACACCGCCACCACTCTCTGCGTAAAGAAGTTCCCCCTCATATTACCCCTAAACTTCTGTCCCTTAATTCTGAAGTCATGTCCTCTTGTTTGAATCTTCCCTATTCTCAAAGGGAAAAGCTTGTCCACATCAACTCTGTCTATCCCTCTCATCATTTTAAAGACCTCTATCAGGTCCCCCCTTAACCTTCTGCGCTCCAGAGAATAAAGACCTAACTTATTCAACCTATCTCTGTAACTTAGTTGTTGAAACCCAGGCACATAATGAGCAGCAATCAGTAATATTTAGAAAGACCAATTTTTTTCATTCAAACGTTCACAATCTATTAAACATTCTTCAGAATTTGATAAAGTGCGCACAATTTCCAACCACAGTGGCTAGAGTTCGTATATTCCATCAGTGGTTACGCTCTTTCACGTGCGAGAGAAAAACAGATATGCTATTAGATGAATTGAACAGAACTGTTTTCATGAATAATATCTGTGTATACATAACCAAATTAAACATCTTTTAAGATCTTTGATTATGCGCAATGCCATTTCAAATTTTATATTTTCATTGCATGGAATTTTTAAAGACCAGCTTCTGGGAATCATATTTCAATATTTCATAGATCTGCAGCCAGTAAATGGGCACTTTTGCACAACCCATGCCAATCAAGCTGCATCTCTGAGCAAGTCCCATTTTTCAGGATTTGGCCAATATCCTTCCAAACGCTTTATTTATGTACATGTCCAAGTATCATTCTACTCATCTCCATGACATACTCTGCCAGCCTCTGAGAAAAGTCCCCCTACAGTCCCCTTTAAATCTTTTCCCTCTCACCTTAAACCTACACTCTCTAGTTTTAGACTTCCGACTCGGGGGGAAAAAGACTGATCCACCACTTTGTCTATTCCTGCACTCCAAGGAAAATAAAGCCTCATCCTATCTGGTCCCTCCCTATCACTCCAATCCTGAAAACATTCTTGCGAATACTTTCTGCACCCATTCCCGTTTACTTACATCCTTCCTACAGCAATTTCATCCCTACCTTTCCATAAATCCCAAGGGATTTATCCCATATTGCAGAGTGAACAAACTGACAGGCGGCAGGAAGAAGCAGCACCTGGTGAGAAGGGAGGAAGCCCCATGGTGACCAAGTTAGTCCTGTCAGTGGCCTAAAGAAAACACAGTTGACCATGGGCTGCAACGCAAGTCGCAACAACAGCCGCAGCAACCAGATGGTGTGGCAGCTGCTGAAAAAGGACTTGCTGGTACAGACCAGCAGTATCCTCAATCTTTTTACACCCTGACAAAAACCTGTCGATCTCCACTTTAAAAATACCCAATGGTTTGGCCTCTGATGCAGTCTGTGGCAATGAATTCCACAGATTCACCACCCTCTGGTTAAGGAAATTCCTCACGCTCCTTTCTAAAGGTACGTCCATTTATTCTGAGGATACCCTAGCAGGGATGACAGTGAAACAACAATGGCAGGTATTTCTGGGAATAATACAGAAGGTGCAGGATCAGTTAATTCCAAAGAGGAAAGATTCCAGGAGGAGATAGGGGCGACCGTGGCTGACAAGGGACATCAGGGACAGTGTAAAAATAAAATAAAAGAAGTACAACATAGCAAAGATGAGCAGGAAGCAAGAGGATTCGGTAATGTTTAAAGAGCAACAGAAGATAACTAAAAAGGAAATACGGGGAGAAAAGATGAGGTATTGAGGTAAGCTAGCCAATAATATAAAGGAGGATAGTAAAAGCTTCTTTAGGTATGTGAAGAGGAAATAATTAATTAAGACCAAAGTTGGACCCTTGAAGAGTGAAAAAGGTGAATGTATTATGGGGAACAAAGAAATGGCAGATGAGTTGAACAGGTACTTTGGATCCGTCTGAGGAGAACACCAACAATCTTCCTGATGCACTAGTGTCCAGAGGATCTGGGGTGACGGAGGAACTGAAGGAAATCCACATTAGGCAGGAAATGGTGTTGAGTAGACAGATGGGACTGAAGGCTGATAAATCCCCAGGGCCTGATGGTCTGCATCCCAGGGTACTTAAAGAAGTGGCTCTAGAAATCGTGGATGCATTGGTGATAATTTTCCAATGTTCCGTAGATTCAGGATCAGTTCTTGTGGATTGGAGGGTAGCTAATGTTATCCCACATTTTAAGAAAGGCGGGAGAGAGAAAACAGGGAATTATAGAGCAGTTAGCCTGACATCAGTGGTGGGGAAGATGCTGGAGTCAATTATAAAAGATGAAATAGCGGCACATTTGGATAGCATTAACAGGATCAGTCCGAATCAGCATGGATTTACGAAGGGGAAATCATGCTTGACTAATCTTCTGGAATTTTTTGAGGATGTAACGAGAAAAATGGACAAGAGCGGGCCAGTGGATGTAGTGTACCTGGACTTTCAGAAAGCATTTGATAAGGTCCCACATAGGAAAATAGTGCGTAAAATTAGTGCGCATGGTATTGGGGGTAGAGTGTTAACATAGATAGAAAATTGGTTGGCAGACAGGAAACAAAGAGTGGGATAAACGGGTCCCTGTCAGAATGGCAGGCAGTGACTAGTGGGGTACCGCAAGGCTCGGTGCTGGGACCGCAGCTATTTACAATATACATCAATGATTTAGATGAAGGGATTCATAGTAACAATAGCAAATTTGCAGATGACACAAAGCTGGGTGGCAGTGTGAACTGTGAGGAGAATGCAGGGTAACAGGTGAGGACAGGTTGGGTGAGTGGGCAGATGCATGGCAGGTGCAGTTTAATGTGGATAAATGTGAGGTTATCCACCTTGGCAAAAAACAGGAAGGCAGATTACTATCTAAATGTTGTCAAGTTGGGAAAAGGGGAAGTACAACGGGATCTGGGGGTCCTTGTTCATCAGTCAATGAAAGTAAGCAGGCAGTGAAGAAAGCAAATGGCATGTTGGCCTTTATAACAAGAGGAGTTGAGTATAGGAGCAAAGAGTTCCTTCTGCAGTTGTATAGGGCTGTAGTGAGACCACACCTGGAGTATTGTGTGCAGTTTTGGTCCCATAATTTGAGGAAGGACATTCTTGCTATTGAGGGAGTGCAGCGTAGGTTTACAAGGTTAATTCCCGGGATGGCAGGAGATGGCTGAGAGAACAGAGCGGCTGGGCTTGTATACTCTGGAGTTTAGAAGGATACGAGGAGATCTTATTGAAACATATAACATTATTAAGGTACACAAAAATGCTGGAGAAACTCAGCGGGTGCAGCAGCATCTATGGAGCGAAGGAAATGGGCAACGTTTCGGGCCGAAACCCTTCTTGAGATGCTAGAGGCAGGAAACATGTTCCTGATGTTGGGGGAGTCCAGAACCAGGGGCCACTGTTTAAGAATAAGCGGCAAGCTGGAACGGAGATGAGGAAACACTTTTTCTCACAGAGAGTTGTGGGTCTGTGGAATTCTCTGCCTCAGAGGGCAGTGGAAGCCGGTTCTCGGGATACTTTCAAGAGAGAGCTAGATAGAGCTCTTAAAGATAGCGGAGTCAGGGGATATGGGGAGAAGGCAGGAACGGGGTACTGATTGGGGATGATCACATTGAATGGCGGTGCTCGCTCGAAGGGCCGAATGGCCTACTACTGCACCTAATGTCTATTGGCTGTGCCCTCTGGTCCTAGACTCTCCTACGAGTGAAATCATCCTCTCCACATCCACATCCACTCAATCCAGGCAATTTCACTATTTGATAAGTTTCAATGAAGCCCCCCCTCATATTTCTGAACTCCAGCATGTACAAGCCCATCATAGGTTAACTCAATCATCTGGGATAAAAATCATCGCGTCTCTGGGGTTTATCTGATTTAACATTCCCCTTTTACCCCCCTTTTCCTCTCCCTCTTGTCCCTTTCCACCTACATCCCTCTCTCTGGCTTTACATTTCACTCAACTTTTCTCCCTATCTGATATCCTTTGTCTCATTTTCACATCCAGCCTTTGTTACTTACTCCACCCATCTTCCAACCAACCCTCCCCCTGCAACCACCTCCTACATACCAGGTTTTGTCCAATCCCCCCACACCTCTCTTCCAGCTTTCCCTCCTCAACTATCAGTCTGAAGAAGTGTCCTAACCCAAATGGTGGGTTGCCCATCTGATTTCCTCTACAAATGCTGCCTGAACCGTTGAGTCCCTTCAGCATTTTGCCCGGTCTAGCTTTATCATCAGTGAAATGCATATCTAATACAAGCCTACTGTATATGGGAAAAGTTCAAGAATGTTAGGTAGACAAAATGCTGGAGAAACTCAGCGGGTGCGGCAGCATCTATGGAGCGAAGGAAATAGGCAACGTTTCGGGCCGAAACGTTGCCTATATCCTTCGCTCCATAGATGCTGCCGCATCCCGCTGAGTTTCTCCATCAATTTTGTCTACCTTCGATTTTACAACATCTTGAACAGTTCCTTCTTGAACAGTTCAAGAATGTTGTTGGGTGAAGCAAAATCTCCGTATGGTTGCTTATTTGCCTGATGCCTTATTAATTTATGTAAGAAGATGAAAAAGATAGGAACATTTTTCTCTCTTCATAACTGGCACATTAAAAAAAAATTATTTAAAGTCGAAATAAATTCAGCATTGGCAAATGTTCGAATAACATAGAAATCCTAACTCTTATACTACTCACTGTGACAATCTTAGTTTGACATCTGATACGTTGTACTGGCCCTGAAATGGATGTCTGGTAAAGAGAAAAAACATGCTAATAATTCTGTTTTGATTCAATATACGTTTTTAGCTCAACAATTAATTAATATCAATGCTTATTGAACAAATTAAAACCAATCACCTCTACAATTAGCTTCTTATCAAACCTAACATCTGATGCATACCTATCTTATACTTGCAACTGAATAAAATGCTTGGAAATATGTATTTGGCTCCTACACCAGCAAATAATTCATATTAAATGTATTTATTAAATGCTGCTTTCCATCTATGTAACTATTTAAAACCTAAATTCACATTCATTAATTTCAGAGCCTATTGCAGGTTTTAAGTTCACGTCATAGTAGTAGAATTAGGCCATTCAGCCCATTGCGTCTATTCGACCATTTAATCATGGCTGATCTCTCTCAGCCTATTAATCCCATTTTCCTGCCTTCTCCTCATAACACTTGACACCCGTTCTAATCAAGAATTTGTCTATCTCTGCCTTATACATATCCACTGATTTGGCCTCCACAGCCCTCTGTGGCAATGAGTTCCACAGATTAACTACCTTCTGACCAAAGAAGTTCCTCGTCATCTCCTTTCTAAAAGGGCACCCTTTAATTCTGATGTTATGACCTCTGGTCCCAGACTCTCTCAGCAGTGGAAACATCCTTTCCACATCCACTCTGCTTCATACACTGCCACATGCACACTCTGCCACATCCACACAGTGCTTTGAGAGGTTTGTTATGGCGCATATCAACTCCTACCTCACGAACCTCGACCCACTACAGTTTGCCTACCGTCACAACAGGTCAACAGAGGATGCGATCTCACTGGCTCGCCACTCCGCACTGGACCACTTGGACAATAAAAACACTTACATTTCCGGCTATATTTTATTGACTACAGCTTGGTGTTCAATACCATCATCCCGTCCAAGCTCACGGAACTGTGTCTCTGCGCATCCCTCTGCAATTGGATCCTCAACTTCCTCATCCACAGACTGTTCGAATTGGCAGGAATCACCCTCATTAACAATCAGTACGGGAGCTCCCTGCTCTACTCACTCTATACTCATGACTGTGTAGCCAGACATAGTGTGAACTCCATCGTCATGTTCGCCGAACTACACCACCGTTGAGGGATGAATTACAAATTGTGATGAAGAGTACAGAAGTGAGATCGACCGATTGACCAAATGGTGCCAGCACAACAACCTCAAGATTCGAGACTCAAGAGAGTTTATTGTCATGTGTCCCAGATAGGACAATGAAATTCTTGCTTTGCTTCAGCAAACAGAATATAGTAGGCATGAATACAGAACAGATTAGTGTGTCCATATACCATTTTGATATATATATATATATATATATATACACATGAATAAATAAACAAATAAAGTGCAAATAAACACGTAATGGTCTATTAACGTTCAGAGTTTTGTTTCAATTGAGTTTAATAGACTGATGGCTGTGGGGAAGCGGCTATTCCTGAACCTGGACGTTGCAGTCCTCAGGCTCAAGTACCTTCTACCTGTAGGTACCTGGCTCTCAATATCGGTAAACCCAAGGAACTGATTGTGGTCTTTGGAAGAGAAAGGATAAGGACCCACAATCCTGTTTATATCAATGGGACGATGGTGAAGAGTGCCAAAAACTTCAAATTCCTGGGCGTGCATATTTTCGAAGATCTTTCCTGGACCCAGCACACTGATGCAATTATAAGGAAAGCACATCAGCGCCTCTACTTCCTGAGAAGGTTACAGAGATTCGGTATGTCAAAGAGGATTCTCTTGAACTTCTACAGGCTCTGGACCACAATAGACTATTATTATTGCACTCTTCTGTTTGAGAGAGAGAGAGAGAGAGAGAGAGAGAGAGAGAGAGAGAGACACCCACACACACACACCCTGGTTTCCAGAGGGCAGCGTTTTTTCTAAAATCAATATACAGAACAGGAAGTTGTCAAGATCAGAATTTTAGTAATATAGATATATATATTATGGCTGTGTTTTGAATATATTTACACACTGAGCTTTTCTCTTCTCTCTCTCGTTTGTCATATCATGCTGCAACAGTAAGAATTTCATTGTTCTATCTGGGACATATTACAATAAAACACTCGACTCGACGCCTTTCATTATTCTGTAAGTTTCAATGAGGTCTCCTCTTAACCTAAACTCCAGCGAGCAGAGACCCAATGCTGTCAAACTCAAATGCTAAGTAAGCAAAACTGATAAGATGAAACAAAATTTTAACTTCACTCACTATTATTAGACATACAAACCTTGAAACAAAATGAATAACCAAAGTGTGTTATATCTACTCATAATCCTCACCAGTGTCTGAATAGATTAAGTAATGAATTAAGACCAGCTCACCCAGAATTAATTTGTGCAAAAGCAGGATGTTTGTTGCTATGCCACACCCTAAAGTTGTGTGTATTCTTCCAGGCGGTAACAAAGAGAAGGCCATAGTCTGCCAACATTTTCTCATTATCTGATGAAAAAGAAAAGCCATATAGGTATATTGCTTTAACTGTTAATGGTGTTCAGCCAATTATTCTGATGAATAGATGAATATTAATTACATATCATTAATTCAAAGCTGATAGAGTGAAGATAGCAATGAAAAGGCAATCTGGAATATATATATATAACAATCAAACACTTGACCAGTCAGTACTGTTCACGGCAAGAGCAATATAGACAGGTCCCACTACCATATCCGTTTCCCACATCAGAGAGATTTATTTCCCTTCAAGATCAGATTCTATTTCTCTTTGAAAGCCACAAGTTCCTCACCTACCTGTTAGGCAATGCAGTCCCGATGCTCTGTGTGTGCACAAACATTTGTAGCTCATTCACTGGAACTAGTTCCAGCAAAGGCTCATTCCCACTGAGTCCAGAAACTATTCCTCAAAACAATTGTCTTGAACACAAAATAATTCTCCTTCTCTGCCCTTTGAACAATTCACATTTGCATCTACATTAAAATATCTTGGCCCCTTGTTTCCTTTCTCTCCCCCCCTCTGGTTTTATTTATTTCATCCTTCATCAATTTTGCCACACACATTCTTTTATTTTTTTCTCTGTATCTTCAACTTTACAATCCCATATGGCTATTTGCAATTTACCTTCAATCGCACGAATAAAATCGCCCTTGTATTCCATGCTGCCTAAGTAATCATCAGCGCAGCCATTGTACATGGCAGCCGCACCAACTTGTCTTGTCTTTTTCTTTTTTTGCTGTTTTGGTCTGTGTTTACTTGTATGTTTTAGTGTGCCTTTAGTTTTTGTATTATGTGGGGGTGGGGTTCGGAGAAACCTTTTTTTAATCTCTTTCCTCAACAGAGATGTGACTTTTTCATCGTATCTCCGTCTGCACTATGGCTTTAATATCGTGGATCTGGCGTCCCTTTGTTAGGGATCGACTGCGGGAGCTCCAACTGCAGGAGCTTTGCGATCACTCCCAATGCGGGAGTTTCCATCGCCCCAATGCGGGAGCTTCGATCGCCCCGACTGTGGAAGTTTTGATTGCCCCGACCGCGCCAAAAAACAAGATGGGCGTGCTGCCTGCATTGGTGAGGACTCGGAGGGAGTGCCGTGAGTGCATCTCTCAGTGTTTTGCGGGGACATGGCTCCATTAGGACATCCCGGAGTCTCGTGCGAATGTGGACAGCTTTGACCGTTCAGGCGGACAGGGACTGCAGACAGAGTGACAGCGTACAATTCTGGTCACATCACGGTGAAGGAGTGTGTGTGTGTGTGTGTGTGTGTGTGGCCTGAACATTGAATTAATGGCTGTGGGTCTCCACTTATACTGTGTGCCCTGGGGATTTTCACATGCCGCTGTGGTGGCTGTCTAAGTCTATGTTTATTTTTTTTTTATGTGGTTATATATCTTGTTGCTTTTTTTGTATGACTGTTGGCAAATCAAATTCCTTGTATGTTTACATACTTGACTAATACATTTATTACAATTACAATTAACTATAACTGACAACACTTTTTGCAGTTAGCATGGATTTCAAAGATGACATAGTACATTCAATCAACTGTGGTGTACTGCAGCCATTTAGTATGCAGGCAATTCTACACATTACATAGGTGTACTATTGAGTCAAGATCTTTCTCTACATCATGATTTCAACCTTGGACATGTCTCCCTTCTTGAGACATGCTGCCTTGGGGAAGGGGGGGGGGGGGGGGGGGGGGGGGGGGGGTGTCACATGGAAAGCTTCCAGAAATGCTCTTATTTGGAAATATCTCACAATGCCGATGTGAACAGATCTTGTGCATTTGATTTAGGAATTACAGAACAGTGCAGCATAGGGACAGGTCCTTCAGCCCACAATGTCTGTGCCAAAGTAGATTAACAGTGCCACGTTAATCTCCTCAGCCTGCATGTCCATATCCCTCCATTCCCTGCATATCTATGTGCCCATTTAAAAGCCTCTTTACACACCAATAAAAGCAATATAATAGAGTGAAACAAGGTAAAAAAAAAAATTAGTGGAAGTTTATTTGGAATCTCGATGAACAATCCACAGAATTTATTTTTCACTTGGAGGAAATACTTCCTTGCCCACATCATGTCCCGCTCTATTCCCCCATTCCAAACCCCTTCAACTTTAGGAAACGTTGTTAAAACCTGTTCCAAGCTTTCAGGGCAACTAAATTCAAACAAGACAAAATTGGCACCAAAATCAAAGCAAGAAAAGGAAAGGTTTGCCATGGCATGGCTCAGAGCATGTTTTTTAATACATATGACTGAAAGATATTTTGAGATCCATTCTATTTTGATATGACTGTATTATATTAAAAACTTAATATATATTCAAAATGTTATTCTCACCTGGCTGCAAAGTTGTGGCAAGAAGGGAATGAATATAGAGTGAAAACTGGGCCCTGATCCACTCATCTCCTCCTTCCCAACCTGTCCCATCGAGAAACACATCGTCTCTATTTTCAGTTACATGCTTCACCAAAAAGTCTGCAAAACGCAAGTCTGCTGTAGTGAGGTTTAATAGTTTGCGTAGTTCTGGATCATGTGTTTGTATGCCAGCTTCTTCAATCTGTAAAAATATACAAGTTAAAAGAGCTTTGGATTTCTCTTATCTTTAAGAAATGTTTATTTACCTTCAGATTTGACAAAAGCCTCATGCCTGTGAGGAGAGGTTGCTCTTTCCTCAACTTCAAATCATCTTTAACAATATTTCAAGGTATTTTGTTAAATAGTCATGGAGAAGTTCCACATAATTTGTGGGTTTAGCTTAGTTTAGAGATACAACATGATAATGGGTCCATGGGCCCATCAAGTCCACACCGATCTTCGATCACCTGTTCACACTAGTAGTATGTTATCACATTTTCTTATCCACTCCATACACACTAAGGGAATTTACAGCTTCCAATTAATCCAACAAACCCACGTCTTTGGGATGTGGAAGGAAACCGGAACCCCCAGAGGAATCCCACGTGGCCACAGTTAGAATGTGCAAACTCCACACAGACAGCACCCAAAGTCAGGATCTAACCTGCGTCTCTGTGCTGCAAAGCAATGGCTACCAGCTGCATCACTGTGTCACCCTTTTTGGGTCATACCGCGTGGAAACAGGCCCTTCGGCTCAACTATCCTTCTCCGACCAACATGTCCCAACTACACTAGTCCCACCTGCCTTCATTTGGGCCATGTACTGCTAAACTTATCCTATCTATGTACCTGTCTAAATGTTTCTTAAGCATTGCGATAGCACCCGTCTCCTCCAGCTGCTTGTTCCATATACCCACCATCCTTTGTGTAAAAAAGTTTAACAGGTTCCTGTTAAATCTTCCCCCCCCCCTCCTCTTGATTCCCCTCCTCTGGGCAAGAGTCTCTGTCCATTTACCTTTCCTGATTTTGTACATCTCTATATGATCACCCCTCATTCTCCTCCACCGAAATAGAGTCCTAGCCTGCTCAACCTCTCCCTACAGGCCCACGAGTCTCTGCCAAATAACCAACAGAACTGTCAAGTGAATCTGTATAGCCCTTCATTCTTAATTTACCAAATCCATAAATAGTACATGTCTTTATATTGTATGATATAAGTAGCAAAACACAATTGAACCCAGTGGGAAATATAACGGATTGATTTCAGGTCAAAATACAGAAGTTGTAGGGTTTTGCTGGCTGGCAATCCAATGGCAATCTAATGTCTCGTAATCATTTTATATAACCTACAATACATTTTAATAGATCAGAGATGTTTAATGGTTTAATTACACTGCTAGCCATTCTATCATGCTTTCAAAAAGGTTAATACATTGTATTTAAAGCCATAAACTAAATTAGATTTTAGAGCATTGCACTTACGTCAATCACTGCATCACTCAGATGTTTTTGCTGCCGAAAAAGGATATTTGTTGCCCCTGCAACAAACCCACGCACAGTGACATCAGAGAGAAGGTGATGCTGCTGCAAAGCCATGTATGGTAAACAAAGATAACCCTGCAAAAAAGGATTAGTGTCACTAATTTTCAAATGTAGGCAATAATGCAATGGAAAACATAAAAACTAGTTTTTCCAATTGCAGAGATCTGTAAACTAGCAATCTGTAATTTCAGATACATAAATACATAGACAATAGATCGGCCCTTCGAGCCAGCACCGCCATTCAATGTGATCATGGCTGATCATCCACAATCAGTACCCCGTTCCTGCCTTATCCCCATACCCCTTGATTCCACTAGCCTTAAGAGCTCTATCTAACTCTCTTTTGAATACTCCCCACCCTGACATGATATTCTGAAAAGAAAGACTACAGTTTTGTCCAACGGCAAATTAATTTAACTAACAGTATGTAATTTAGTTACATTAATTTTATTTTACTGCAATCTCAAAACAATCAAGAAAATAAAACTAGCATGAAAATTGCCATTTAAAATTATACGGTAGACAAAAATGCTGGAGAAACTCAGCGGGTTAGCCGGAGATCAGGTTGGTTGGTGCAAACTGAGCGGAGGTGTTGGGCGAAGTAGAGCAGTGGACACCTGGAACAGTGGATGCAATAGATGAGGTTAGAGGAAGTGCAGGTGAACCTCTGCCTCGCCTGGAAAGACTGCTTGAGTCCTTGGATGGAGTCAAGGGGGGCGGTAAAGCGACAAGTGTAGCACTTCCTGCGGTTGCAAGGGAAAGTACCAGGGGAGGGGGTGATTTGGGTGGGAAGGGACGAATTGACCAAGGAGTTACGGAGGGAATTCCCCCTTCTATTCCGAATCCGACCTTTCTGTCCTGGGCCTCCTCCTTGGCCAGAGTGAGTGCCACTGTAAATTGGAGGAGCAGCACCTCATATTTCGCCTGGGTAGTTTACACCCCAGCAGTATGAACATTGACTTCTCCAATTTCAGGTAGTCCTTGCTTTCTCTCTCCTTCCCCTTCCCTTCCCAGCTCTCCCACAGCCTACTGTCTCCGCCACTTCCTTTCTTTTTTTTGCCCCCCCCTCCCCCATATCAGTCGGAAGAAGGGTCTCGACCCAAATCGTCGCCTATAACTTCGCTCCATAGATGCTGCTTCACCAGCTGAGTTTCTCCAGAATTTTTGTCTACCTTTGATTTTTCCAGCATCTGCAGCTAACATTTAAAATTATAAGTTTGGACAAAATTATATGAACACCCAATTTCTAAAAATGTACTGGCTACATGATGTAATTTTAAACTGCAGTTTCAAACAAGTACTGGATTAGTTTTACACTTAAACAATACAAACTATGAAAATAGTCTCTGTGGCAGACTGTTGCCAGGACTAGAGGGTCTGGGGAGAGGTTGAGTAGGCTGGGACTCTATTCCTTGGAGCGCTGGAGGTGAGGGGTGATCTCATAGAGGTGTATAAGATCATGAGAGGAATAAATCGGGTAGATGCACAGAGTCTCTTGCCCAGAGTAGTTGAATCGAGGACCAGGGGACATAGGTTTATGGTGAAGGGGAAAAGATTTAATTGGAATCTGAGGGGTAGCTTTTTCACACAAAGGGTGGTGGATGTCGAGAACAAGCTGCCAGAGGAGGTAGTTGAGGCAGGGACTATCTCAACATTTAAGAAACAGTTAGGTAGGTACATGGATAGGACAGGTTTGGTGGGATATGGACCAAATGCGGGCAGGTGGGACTAGTGTAGGTGGGACATGCTGGCCGGTGTGGCCAAGTTGGGCTGAGGAGCCTGTTTTCACACTGTATCACTCTATGACAGTCATTGTTCTCGCCACCTTTTTGGTTTGTCATGAAAATGCAAATTATCTAAGCTAACAGCAACTTGTGCCCTTCCTTGTGTGTGTTTTGTCATTTTCTTTTCACACGCCAGACAAGTCACTTCTAGTATATTTGGCAACAACTGCATTTACAATAAAGTTATTAGCATCATTGCATCTCAAGTCCATTTGCCGCTGGGCAAAACCACTGGAGAAATTTGATGTATTTTAGCATTTGAGTTAGTTAGATCCAAAATACCTTACCTGAAAAGATTTTGGAAGTCCTCATCATTTTGATATGCTCCATAAATTTACATCCTAGCCACCTCAGAACCCATTCTTGATTGTTCCACTATCTTCTAACTAAAATCCCTTATTGTTGATAATAACCTGGTAAATCACCATTGAACACTATTTGATATTTTACAATATCTTGGCAAAATGTGCATAATGGATTAAGACACATTAGCTATAAATTACATTTCTAGAATTTAGATTTATGAAAACAATCCACCATAATTTTTTCAGGCAAAAGGCATCCGTCTACACGATAATGCTGCCTAATATAAAGATTAGGATAAGCCTTGCTTGACAATTTAAATCAAAATTGAACATTTTTCAAAGTTACCTTTGTAAAGATAGCTAAGGGCATTCCATACTGGTCTTCCTCTAAACCTGAAATTAAACCTGGAACTATCACAGTCTCAATTGTATTTGCTTGTGGTTGCACAGTGATTGGTAAAGATTGAGAAACCAAAGAATCTGAGATAAACACTTCTTTTTGATTATTCTTTTCATTCATTGTCTCTTCCTTTGTCCCATTATCTGCATCAAGAATGCTGGTGTCCAAAGTTTCCCAATCACTTTCAGATGAATTGGGTGAAGTGTGCGGTGGAGGTCGTAATCTATCTTCTACTTGCTCGGACCTCGCTGCATCTGCAAAGCTTACCAGCTTTGCTGTAACATTTTTCTGATGATCTCCTGCTGGATATTTTGTGTCTACACTGAATTCTGGAGTAATACTTGAAACGTCTGACACAGAAATGGACACATATTCTTCAGCATTCAAACCATGCTCCTGGAAAACGATATCTTCTGAAGTGCTTTTACGTGGTTTGTATTGTGACGCATCTGCTAAACCATGTTCTACCATTCCTAAATAAATCATTAAAAAAAAATCAAGATTGCAAATTAATCAGTCGAACCTCTACATACAAAGAATAAACCAGTAACTCATAGATGGGGGAAGAACAGCTCTATTCAATGCTTCTTAAGAATTTGATGCTAATGAAACCATACGCTGCAAAATTCACTTAAAAAACAAAAATCAGGAGTTCCAAAAGTAACACTAGCAAATTTGCAGATGACACAAAGCTGGGTGTGAGTGTGAACTGCAAAGAGGATGCTAGGAGGTTGCAAGTTGAGTGAGTGGGCAGGTGCATGGCAGATGCAGAATATAAAGTATATAAATGTGAGGTTATCCCTTTTGGCGGCAAGAACTAGGAGGCAGATTATTATCTCAATGGTGTCAGATTAGGAAAAGGGAAGTGCAACGAGATCTGGGTGTCCATGTACACCAGTCACTGAAAGTAAACATGCAGATGCAGCAGGCAGTGAAGAAAGCTAATGGCACGTTGGATAACAAGAGGATTTGAGTATAGGTATAAAGAGGTTCTTCTACAGTTGTACAGGGCCCTGGTGAGACTGCAACTGGAATATTGTGTGCAGTTTTGGTCTCATAATTCGATGAAGGTCATTCTGGCTATTGAGGGAGTGCAGTGTAGGTTTAGGAGGTTAATACCCGGGATGGCGGGATTGTCATATGAGGAAAGATTGGAAAGACTGGGCTTGTATTCACTGGAATTGAGAAGGATGAGAGGGAATCTTATAGAAACATATAAAATTATAAATGGGCTGGACAAGCTAGATGCAAGAAAAATGTTCCTAATGTTGGGGGAATCCAGAACCAGGGGCCACAGTCTACGAAAAAAGGGGAGGCCATTTAAAACTGTGACGAGAACAAACTTTTTCACCCAGAGAGTTGCGAATTTGTGGAATTCTCTGCCACAGAAGGCAATGGAGGCCAATTTAAGATAGAGTTAGATAGAACTTTTGGGGCTAACGGAATCAAGGGGTATGTGCAGAAGGCAGACAAGGGTTACTGATTGTGGATGATCAGCTATAATCACAATGAATGGCGGTGCGGGCTTGAAGGGCCAAATGGCCTCCTCCTGCATCTATTTCTATGTTTCTATGTATCCTGATCATAGCGATTCAGGAGTAGGTTTTGTACATGTAAGATAATCCATGTTAAGCGAACTCCTTCTCCAATTTTTCTCATGTATTTAAATTCAACGGCAGCAATCTTGCCACAGGGGCAGTAAATCATAAACACTAATGCAGAGATTTGACCATACAATCAGGGTTGACACTTTAATGCTGTTTAAGGAGTGTTACAACAGTGATGTGGTTTTAGATGACATTGGACCAAGATCCCTTCTACCTTAGTTACATTGAAATTATTCCATGTTAGGATGCAAGCTTGAGGAACTCTCCCATTTTATCAACCAATATCACTTAAAACTTACTCTACATATTGCTTGTGGCATTTTATGCGTGGAAATTGGCTGCTATATTTCCCAAGTACTGTAATTTGAAAAAGTACTTAATGTAGTTACTTAAACACATTTAGAAATCTAAAGCATTTTTCAGCCAAATGTGTTTAACTAATTTATTGATAAAATATAGATACCTACCTGGAAATAGCGATAGTACAGTCATCAGGGTTCCAACTAGACGGTTCACTGGTGATAAATAAAATAGAACCTGCAAAGTAAGTTGCTGTTTTACTATCACACTCAAAAACAGATAATAAATATTATAAAAAAACATACAATTACTAAAGGTTTCCAGCAATGTCATAAATTGAAAACCATTGACTCCCATCTCAGCAAATTTCAGGTGGAGTAAATGTTAAGGTAAAATGGTCTACTTGTAATCCTAAACCAAACTACAATCTAAAAGCAACAAAACTGCAGTTGGTGGAAGTCTGAAGTAATACTGAGAATGGAGCTAGGACCTCTGGCTCTGAATAGAGATATTCCCTTTATCATATTCATCACTTCCCCACCCTTTTGGCTACTTAAAACTAGTCTGTTTTGTCACATTCCCACAGTCTGTTGAATGGCCTACAACCCAAAGTGTTAACTCTATCCAGATTATATTTCGCTATTCACATGTGCTGCTTAACCTGATGAATGATTCCTGTATTTCCTGTTTTATTTCTGATTTCCAGTGACTGCAGTCTTCTGTTTTTCAAACATATTAACACTCTTAGTTGTACAAATGTTTTGAATGCAAGAGAAAATTTGATGAGGATTAACTACTTACACGTGCCAAGATTACTTACTTTTTTCTCTAAAAGAATCAATTTGAAGAGAATTATTGTCTGCAAAAAAAGCCTAAAATTAGCATTTGTATGAGAAATTGTATGATTGAGGACAAAAATTACATTTATATAGTATATTTATTACTGTAAAACATTCCAACAACCTTCCTGGAAATGTAATTTGAAAAAGAGCGCCATTTTAAGGAGACATGATCATAAACCAGATCGGTTTTCAGAGCATTGTAAAGAAAGGAAAATTGCTTTGCCAGAGGAGAAGTTTGAGAACAGCTTTTACAAAAAGAAACACTATTATAAAATAAAAATAATGATGTAACAGAGCGGACAAAAAGAAAAGCAGCGTCCCGGCGAGAGGGCTTGTACATCTGGCCGCCCACAGCAGCGACTGCGGAGATTTATGGCCCCGACCACGGGAACAATGGAGGAGGACTGACTTTGTGCCTTCCACCACAGTGAAGAATGCTGTGGTGGATGTTTGTGTGAAGGAGTGGAGACACTTTTAAGAAGCCAGCCAACTTTTACTAAGCCAGAAATACACAGCTGTGAAGTTTAGGGGGCATTTAACATTACCGGTTGGTTTTCCTTGGTTCTGAAAACTCGTGCTTACGTTTTTTTCCCCCCAAAGAGCCAATGAAAACTACCGAAAACTACCTCGACTACCTACAATGACATGGCGACCCCATTACCACTGCACCTACAACTACAAAACTATGGATTTTCTCCATGGCGACCAATTTTTGCTCACAGAAAATATTTCAACATGTTGAAAACTTTGCAGCGACCATACTGAGGCTGCGACTAGTTCCCAGAATGCGGGAACTCCTCTCGACCATGAAGGAGACTCACCAGAGACCACCAGCGAACATGTGGCGACCATGTGGCGAGCGCAGAGTCTCCTGCACTCGCCTAAAAAGTCGCCAAAGTGGGACGGGCTCTTAAGGGTGATTCTTCAGTAAGTCTACTTTTAACTTTCTGGAAACCCGAAAATAAAACTTAAATATTTGCAACTTTGAATGTCATTTCACATAGATGAACATCTCTACAATGGGAAAAAATATGTTTGGCGCAATCATTTAGAGAATTTAATTTATTTTTTCCTCTTCATTTTACAGGTTGCCCATTGCATTCAGTCATATCCGTCATATTTTTATGATGAACACTGCAAAATAACTAATTTAAGAATATAAAATCAAATTTTTGTCGCAGTCATTCAAATTATAGAGTATCTTCCTCAAATAAAACCCCCAAAAAAACCTTTTCAGTCAAACGCATTGATTTTAAACCTTCGTAACAGTTTCCCGGTCGAAAAAAGTGGTGATTTGAACATGAATGGTAACCTTCACATAACTTTTCTTCAACTTCCTCTAAAACAATATTAACTTCAGATGAATAGGCAAAAGCATACTGTCCATTTATCAACTACAATTGATAATTATGGTCATTGGTGTATTATTTTACACATTATGAGTATAAAATATTCGTGTGACGGATATGACTCAGTATGGTGGAAATGATCAAGCTTGGGAGCGCCGCGTGATGGAGATGACTAAAACTATCTTTAGGGCTAGGGTTCGGACTAGGGCTGGGGCTAAGGTTAGGGCTAGGGCTAGGGTTAGGGCTAGGGTCACTTAGCCTCTATCTCCAGCAGCTCCAGCCAGATGCAAAGTCGTTGCAGCGGTCCTCTTCCCGTGACCCGATGTCCCTCTCCATGCCCGGCCCTCTTCAGCCCTTGTCCCCCGGTGGGGGAGGGAACAAGGGCTGAAGAGGGCCGGGTGTGGATAGGGACATTGGGTCACGGGAAGAGGCGACGGCTGCAACAGGCCTTTGCAACCAGCTTCAGCAGCTCCAGCTCCAACCGAACACAAAGCCCCGTTGCAGCCATCGCATCTTCCCGTGACCCAATGACCCTCTCCACGCCCGGCCCTCTTCAGCCCTTGCTAGCCGGTGGGGGGGGGGGGGGGGGGGGGGGGGGAGAACAAGGTCTGAAGGGGGCCGGGCACGGAGAGGGACTGGGTCACGGGAAGATGCAATGGTTTTGTGTCCGGCTGGAGCTGCAGCTGGATGGAGATCGGGGGTTAAGTTGCGGATGTGACCGTGACGGGAATGGTAGCCCCAGCCTTTAGCCCAGGATGGCCTCGCCGGAAGGCCATACCTGGCCATATCGTTTGGACGAATGCCACATGGCATGATTTGTTCCCCAGTACAAATCAAAAACGAACGATTTAAAAAAAAAATTCTAAGAGTTCAGCACCATTTGGGAATGGCGCTGAATAAAGGTACCTGTTAAGTCAAGTCAAGTCAAGTCAAGTCAAGTTTATTTGTCACATACACATACGAGATGTGCAGTGAAATGAAAGTGGCAATGCTCGCGGACTTTTGTGCAAAAGACAAACAACAAAACAACCAAACAAATTATAAACACAATCATAACACACATATTCTTTTACATAATAAATAATAGAAGCAAAAACGTTCTGTAGGAGTTAGTCCCTGGTGAGATAGGCGTTTACAGTCCGAATTGCCTCTGGGAAGAAACTCCTTCTCAACCTCTCCGTTCTCACTGCATGGCAACGGAGGCGTTTGCCTGACCGTAGCAGCTGGAACAGTCCGTTGCAGGGGTGGAAGAGGTCTCTCATGATTTTGTTTGCAGCAGAAAACTGAGTTTTCACATGCTTTTTATCCTGCGAACCAGGAGAAATTCACAATGTAGGGGACTTGAATTCCGCGGTCTTTTGAAGTCGGAAGTTCGTGTCTTTTCTATTTATAGCCATATGGAATTGCTGAACAAAGTGCGTGACGGTAAATGACTCCAATCATCGGGACAAGGAATTTTTGAAAAAAACCGGTAAGATTTCTAATTTTATCGAGAATAGAGGAATTTTTTTAAGGGCGATACTTATTTTAATTATTAATACCCACTGTTTAAAAATATTTTCATTTCAGATAGATTCCCCACTAAATAAATATGCCGACTTGAAATTTCACTAGTAACCATCGGGACATGCGTTTTTCAGGGGGGGGGGGGGGGCATCGAACATTGGAATTTAAAACAAAACCTAAAAATAACTTTTAATAACTTTATTCATTTAGGGTTTAATCTTTATTTATGAGGATTATGTTTATTAACATTATAGAAAAAGAAAAAATGGGATTGAATTATGGATTTTCCTTATATACAGCATCAAAGTAGCGGGACACCAAAGTAGACACTTACTGAAGAATCACCCTGAAATTGGAGGTTTCAAGGTCAGTTTATTGTCACATGTACCAGTTAAGGTACAGTGAAATTTGGGTTGCCATACAGCCATACTAAGTGAAAAGCAACAAGACACACAACCACATAAAAGTTAACATAAACATCCATCACAGTGGATTAAAGAAAGGACCAACAAATGACATGATTTTACAAAGGCCTTTCACAAAATTATACATGACCAACTGTCCAGAACAGTACGAGACTATACCAAGAATTTTGGAAAAAATATCAAGCGACAAATTTTCTTCTGACGCCATTCTCTAGACTAATTCTGACCAATATTAAATAATGGAATACTGATATAGTTTCTGCTATTGTAAGCCAGACAACAAATGCACACGTTCCTACGGAAATCAATAATAAATTATGACTCATCATTATTGGTAAAATCATTTAATTATAATGCATCTTTATTGCAACAAAACAAAACATGGCATTTTATAAACCAAGCATAGAGAAAGACTTAAGAGGCTGTCCCAGCGCGGCGACCTAATCAGCGAGTTTGCCCTCGACTCATACTCGCAGCGTGGTCGACACAAAGTCCTAGGAGGTCTTTGTAACTCCCCTTCATGCTCTTGAGTAGTCCCCGTGTACTCGAGGCCTCAGATAGGTTGCGATGTATTTTTCAACATGTTGAAAAATGCCTGCGAGTGAAAAAAGGTCGCCATGGAAAAAAATGTAATTTTTTTTACTCGTAGGTTTAGTCGAAGTAGGTTGTAGTAGGTCAGCATGTTATTCGTAGGTAATCAAGGGTAGTCAAAGGTAGTCGTAGATAGTCTTCAATAGTCAAAGGGCATTGAAGGGAGGTCGAAGAAGGTCGTCTTCACTCTCCACTATTCGGTGTCCAATTTTCCCGAAGCTAGTCGAAGCTAGTCTTCAACAGAGTCGAAGGAGGTCTTCAACACGAGATTTAACTCTCATCAAACTCTCCTAAACTCACCAATTAGGTCGCCGCAGTGGGACAGCCCCTTAAGTTAGAGATGATCAGAGATAGGGCAGGAATATAGGCTTTGTGGAAGTTTTGGAGAAGAGCAGAAGCTAGCAAACGGCATAGTGCAGAAATTCTGGAGCCAGGCATCCGATTATTAAACTCACTCAAAGTAACACAGATATCAGGGAAACTTGGAACAGAGAAGTGAAGGGTAATGGTGGGACACGGAAATAGGGAAAAAGCATGCTGACAAGAAAAAAAAACCTATTATTCAATTTAAATATTAGTATGAATATTTTTAAATTAAATTGATAATCTGATGTTGTGATTGAAATGCTGACTGTGCACAGAAGAAATTGAGAGGCTGTCTAAATCAGCTGGCTAATATTAAACTCACATTATTTTAAATCAAGGCCCAACAAATATCCAAGACCAATTTGGTTAATATACCTTATGTCTGAAATGGAGAACCAGGTCACGAGGCGACAGACCTAAAAAGAGAGATAATTTATATTAAATTGTAATGTCAATAAATAGTCCTAACTGAAAAATAATATCATTACAATTAACAATAATTAGATTGCCTATTCTTTCCATTAGACATGTTAAGGAACCAGAGAATGAATCATCTAAGAAACAGTAATATGTATAATTAAGCCTATGCCCATTCTTTCAAATAACAATGAAATTAATCCCACTCTCCATCCTTCCCATTGTCCCACCAACTCCATCCCCTTCATTTTCAAAGTTTCATTGAATATGGTTTCAGCGCTCGCTCAGCAGTACATCCCAAATCATAACTCGCCGTCAAAACAAAATTCTTGGCTTCCCTCCATCACTGCCAGCCAAATTAACTCCTCATCTGTCATTCAGAAAGTGTTAAAAATGTATTGAAGGCATTACTACAACACATTAAAAAAATTCAAAACAATTAGGAAAAGTCGACATGGTTTATTCTACATTTTGATGGAAAAATTCAAAATGGCAAACAAATAGAGAATTAAGGGATCTTAGAAGTAGAGGTATCTAGGTTTCCCGGAGTATGATTTACAAATAGTAATTATGTAGGTAAAGCAAATCATTATGAAAGTTATCGTTGAGGAATTGAATACAATAAGAGGGGAATTGTGAGTCAGTTAAATGGAACATTGGTGAAACCACATATTGAGTACTGTGTACAGTACCGGTCTTATTTCAGAAATAACATAAATGCATTTAACAGACCACATACCACAGGAGCATGCTCGTCAGGTCAATGTCTCTGAAGACTATGATGCCAATTTAAACTCATTCTATCTGTCTGCACATTGTTTATATCCCTCCATTCTTTGCCTGCTCATGTGCCTGGATTAATGCTACTCAAGCGTTGCTATCTTATCTGATGCTACCTTCTCCCTTGGCAGCACATTCCAGGTATCTGTGAGAAATGCTATCCTTGATCATATTGCCAGAGTGACCAATGCAATGTCATCGTAAAGATCAACTTTCATTTGCATCTGGAGGAAGAGACAGTCCTGAAGAAAATGTAAACTCCCCATTGAGGTGGGGGTTGGGTGGGGGCGAGGGAACAAGGGGGCCTTCTCTCAGCACACACAGCGTAGCGGCCCAAGGAGGCTGGGCACCACCTTGTCCAGAGCAGCTGGGGAACGGTAATAACTGCTGCCACTGATTCCTGCATTCAGAGATTAAGAAAAAAAATGGGAGATCTAGGGATTTGGAGTGGCTGTGTGGTGGAGTGAGGAAACCATGTCCCGCTCTCAGTGACATTCCCACAACCAACTGTTCGCCCGAGTTCAGGGTGAAAGAACAACAACCAAGTTATTTTTAATAGCTAAAATTATATTTTTGTAACTGCAAGCTAAAAATACTAAGGCTGTTTGTGACATTGTTTAAGAGTTTTATTGCACGTGTTGATCAAAGCAATTGCGTGTCAATTTCAATGGTCTCCCACGTGTTATGTATTGCCAGGAACAATAACCACAATGGAGTAAGTAAGTAGTTTACTAGTTAACTTTGAACTTTAAACATAATTGTGATTTACAAAAGATGGATGCAGCCTTTAAGACTGGGTCCCGCGCAAGTCTTGAGTCACCATCCACCAATTATACTATGTTTCCAATTACGTTGCATGCGTGACGCTTCTGGCCGGCAAGGATGCTGTCAACACAGTGCAACTAGCAGCCTATGTTCTTACAAGGATGTTGCAGGACTAGAAGTTCTGAAGTCTTGGGAGAGGTTGAGTAGGTTGGGACTTTATTCGTTGGAGTGCAGGAGGATGAGGGGTGATCTTATAGAGGTGTATAAAATCGTGAAACGCATAGATCGGGTAGATGCACAGAGTCTCTTGCCCAGAGTAGGGGAATCGAGGACCAGAGGACATAGGTTTAAGGTGGAGGAGAAAAGATTTAATAGGAATCCAAGGGGTAACTTTTTCACACAAAGGGTAGTGGGTGTATGCAACAAGCTGCCAGAGGAGGTAGTAAAGGCTGAGACTATCCCATCATTTAAGAAACAGTTAGACATGTACATGGATAGGACAGGTTTGGAGGGATATGGACCAAACAAGGGGAGGTGTAGCTGGGACATGTTGGACGGTGTAGGCAAGTTGGGCCGAAGGGCCTGTTTTCACGCTGTATCACTCTTTGACTATGACAGTAGTGTCTGATCGCTCCATCTGCTACAACCGAAATCCGTTATAAAGAGGTGGGTAATAACAAAGGTAGACTGTACACAGGCAGCTAGTTTCACCATAGGCCATTAACAGTTAGAACATAAAAACATAGAAAATAGGTGCAGGAGTAGGCCATTCGGCCCTTCAAGCCTGCACCGCCATTTAATATGATCATGGCTGATCATCCAACTCTGTATCCTGTACCATCTAACTCCCTCTTAAATATAGTTGACAAACAATCACTTCTATTGACACATGCAACAATACTCCATTAAAAAACCCTTCATTTTTCAAAATCTTACAGGAAAAATAATGTTGTCAATGCAAAAGTTCCTGGTTCCCAATCTCCTTTATCCCAATTACATGTTTTTAATAACACAAGATTTGTTTGGAATGGAACTCTCATTTTATAGCAGATCAAAGTGTATATTTGAATGATTTGGATGTGGAAGGCAAGATCAGAAAGTTAGTGGATGACATGAAGATTGGGCAGAGTTGTTGAACAGTGAATGCAGACTTAACTAACTGCAACATAAAATCTGAATCATCAACATTCCTGTGACAATTTAGAGCAAACCTGTTTTTCCTCCCTTTGTGTGTGTTTTGGGGGTAACCAAAAAAAAGTGTGATGTGATCGATGTTTACTTACTTAAATAAGCCTGGGATCCCTCTAAGGCATTCCCTCCTAAAGAGCTGTTCATGTGTTCATAAAGTTCCTAGTATAATCATTAAAAAAAAATCATGTTAAAAACATTCAAACTCTGAAAAGGACAAATATTATATCCATCTTTTATTTGCCTTGTGCAAGCATTACACATGTACAAAACAGTCAACCCACTAAAGCACAATGTAAGAAGATTTATCATTTGTTGCTAACACAGATCTTAAGTGCAGAAGTCTAAAGGGCCAGTCCCACTTAGGCGATTTTTTTAGGCGACTAGTCTGTTGCCACATGGTGTCGCCTGTGTGGTCGTGAGTAGTCTCCTCAGTCGCCCAAAGAGTCATATCGTTTTTCTGGTCGCCTCTGGATTTTGAAATGTTCTAAATTTTTTGGCGACTGTGGGCTTGACGCCAATGTGCGTAGCTTGTCTTCTCCTGACATAGGTGCTGTCATAGGTTGTCGCCAGGATGACATAGGTTGTCGTCAGGTCGCTGGTGCTGACTTTGGTGAATTCCATCTACGTCAACCGGCGACAGGTACCGGCGACTGAATTGTCTTAAGTTGTCTTCAGTTAGCATAGCTGACGTAGGTTGTCATAGGTGTGGTCGTGGGTGGACTTCCTAATGGGTCACCGGTTGTTGGTAGCTTGCCGCAGCTTGCCGCAGCGAAAAGGCCCGTTCCTGTGCTGTACTTTTCTATGGTCTATGTTCTATTTTCTACAATGAACTTGAACAGATAACATAGACTTGCATTTCATAGAAGGGGAACTGGTATTCACAGAAGGCAATAAACCATGGTTCCATGTGCCAACAATCACACGATCACACTGGCCAACAAACTAAACACCTTCTTTGCCCGCTTCGAAACTGGCAACACCACCAGGAGTGGAATAACCCCGGCCATGGCGGAGGGGCAGGCCTTAACACTGAGTACTCAGGAGGTACAGTGCGCTCTGCGTAGGATCAATCCACGCAAGGTCGCAGGTCCGGATGGAGTCCAGGGAAGGGTACTAAAGGACTGTGCTGTACAGCTGGCGGAGGTATTCACAAGAATCTTCAATCTGTCTCTATCTTTGGCAACGGTCCCCAAGTGCCTGAAAACAGCCACCATAGTGCCGGTGCCGAAAAAGTCTAAAGTCACCAACCTGAATGACTACCGCCCGGTTGCCCTAACTCCAATCCCAATGAAGTGCTTCGAAAGGCTGGTGCTCTCCCACATCAAATCCAGCATCCCTGCCTCACTGGACTCTCATCAATTTGCATACAGGGCAAATAGATCAACAGAGGGTGCCATCTCTCTGACTCTTCACACTGTCCTGACTCACCTGGACAGACAGGGCACGTACGTGAGGATGCTCTTCATTGACTATAACTCTGCATTCAATACAGTCATCCTCACCAAGCTCACCACCAAACTCCACCAGCTAGGCCTCAGCTCACCGATATGCGATTGGATCCTGAACTTTCTGACGGAGCGACCGCAGGCAGTGAGACTGGGCCCGCACCTGTCCTCCACTATCACCATGAGCACCGGCACACCACAGCGCTGTGTACTAAGCCCCATGCTCAACTCCCTCTTCACTCACAACTGTTCCTGCATAATACTAATAATCTTAAATATCTTGATTAGATATCCCAACAATTGCCCAAATTCAAGAAAATACAAGCCAAGTTAATGAAAGATTACCTCTTACACTGCAGTCTCACTTAGCTTCAATTGCATTACACATTCGCTAAAGCAAATATTTCCTTTTTAAGCATCTTAAACTGGATGCTACTCTCATTCAATGCTACCCCCATGTTGCTTTCTAGTTCCCACAATGTCTGTGCCGAACATTATGCCAAGTTAAACTGATCTCACGCACTTGCACATGATCCACCCCTCTCCATTCCCTGCATATCCGTGTGTCTATGGAACTACATGACCTTATAAGTGTGTCTATCAAACATAGAAACATAGAAATTAGGTGCAGGAGTAGGCCATTCGGCCCTTCGAGCCTGCACCGCCATTCAATATGATCATGGCTGATCATCCAACTCAGTATCCCGTACCTGCCTTCTCTCCATACCCCCTGATCCCCTTAGCCACAAGGGCCACATCTAACTCCCTCTTAAATATAGCCAATGAACTGGCCTCAACTACCCTCTGTGGCAGAGAATTCCAGAGATTCACCACTCTCTGTGTGAAAAAAGGTTCTTCTCATCTCGGTTTTAAAGGATTTCCCCTTTATCCTTAAGCTGTGACCCTTTGTCCTGGACTTCCCTAACATCGGGAACAATCTTCCTGCATCTAGCCTGTCCAACCCCTTAAGAATTTTGTAAGTTTCTATAAGATCCCCTCTCAATCTCCTAAATTCTAGAGAGTATAAACTAAGTCTATCCAGTCTTTCTTCATAAGACAGTCCTGACATCCCAGGAATCAGTCTGGTGAGCCTTCTCTGCACTCCCTCTATGGCAATAATTTCCTTCCTCAGATTTGGAGACAAAAACTGTACGCAATACTCCAGGTGTGGTCTCACCAAGACCCTGTACAACTGCAATAGAACCTCCCTGCTCCTATACTAAAATCATTTTGCTATGAAAGCTAACATACCACTCGCTTTCTTCACTGCCTGCTGCACCTGCATGCCTACTTTCAATGACTGGTGTACCATGACACCCAAGTCTCACTGCATCTCCCCTTTTCCTAGTCGGCCACCATTTAGATAATAGTCTGCTTTCCTGTTTTTGCCACCAAAATGGATAACCTCACATTTATCCACATTATACTGCATCTGCCAAACATTTGCCCACTCACCCCAGCCTCTCCAAGTCACCTTGCAGTCTCCTAGCATCCTCCTCACAGCTAACACTGCCCCCCAGCTTAGTGTCATCTGCAAACTTGGAGATATTGCCTTCAATTCCCTCATCCAGATCATTAATATATATTGTAAATAGCTGGGGTCCCAGCACTGAGCCTTGCGGTACCCCACTAGTCACTGCCTGCCATTGTGAAAAGGACCCGTTTACTCCTACACTTTGCTTCCTGTTTGCCAGCCAGTTCTCTATCCACATCAATACTGAACCCCCAATGCCATGTGCTTTAAGTTTGTATATTAATCTCTTATGTGGGACCTTGTCGAAAGCCTTCTGGAAGTCCAGATACACCACATCCACTGGTTCTCCCCTATCCACGCTACTAGTTACATCCTCAAAAAATTCTATAAGATTCGTCAGACATGATTTACCTTTCGTAAATCCATGCTGACTTTGTCCAATGATTTCACCACTTTCCAAATGTGCTGCTATCCCATCTTTAATAACTGACTCTAGCAGTTTCCCCACTACCGATGTTAGACTAACTGGTCTGTAATTCCCCGTTTTCTCTCTCCCTCCCTTCTTAAAAAGTGGGGTTACATTTGCCTTTAATCCATTCAATTCAATTTATCTTTGTGTTAATAATGTACGCCAGTATATCAGGTGTACAAACTGAGAAGCAACTAGCAATGGGATTAAAACATGAAAGTCTTTGTTTCACCTGCTGATGCAGCAGATAACAAGATAAGCAATTTCAGAGTTGAAGGCTTGGTTATCTGAAAGGATAATTGCCAAGAATTCAAAATTGGAAGAGAATGGGCTAATTAGGGACGTGCAGCATGGCTTTGTCTTATTAACTTGATCATGTTTTTTGAGGTGATGAAGGTGCTCATTGAGGGTAGGGTCGTGAATGCCATCTACATTCATTTTAGTAAGGTATTTGATGAAATCCCCACAGTATACTGATCCAGAAGACTAAGATGCATGTGATTCACAGTGACTTAGACACATGGGTTCAGAATTGGCTTACGAATAAAACAGAAGGTTGTGGTGGAAAGGCATTATTCTGGTTGGAGATCTGTAACCAGTGGAGTTCCGCACAGTTCTGTTGTTTATGATATATACACACACACACACACACACATATATATATATATATAAATGGACATGAATGTAGATGGGTTGGTTAATACATTTTCAGATGATACCAAGATTGCTGGAGATGTGGACTGTGAGGATGGCTGTCAAAATATTCAGTGGGGTTAGATCAGTTACAGAAATGAGCAGAGAAATGACAGATGGAGTGTAATCCGAGCAAACTTGGTGTGGCACTTTGGGAGATCAAATGCAAGGGGAAAGTATACTGGTAAGAACCTTAACAGCACTAATATACATATAGAGTAAAGGAGGCATATTAAGAGGCTATTATTAGTATCTAAAAGATGCCTTGGAAGGTTAAAGAGCTGGAGGAAATTGCAAGATTAGGGATGAATGAGACTGTGTTGGTAATTGAAAACAATAATGAGAATTAAAAACAGAGTTGATGCTTAAATTGGAACCACTGCAGATCAATGAAAGGGATGGAAGAACATGACTTGGGATGATACTGTATGTGATCTAAAATCTGTCTCATGAAATTACAAACAGTTTGGCTCAACACAAGGAGAGGGAAGAAGTCAGTTGTTAAAGAACAGATTTTATTTAAACAAGCACCAAAGACAATGCTTTGGTCTTCCAAATATCCCACATTCTTGTGGCACAGATCACCAAATAATTAATATAGAGGAATAGGATTAATGATAATAAAGAATAAAGGTAATCACTAAAATGACATAAAATTCCAACTGAAGCTGTTTGCAAAGGATGTAAATGAAGAATATTCTACTTTATTTTGTTTTCGTATTTTAGTTTAGAGATAGTGCAGAAACAGATCTTCGGCCCACCGAGTCCACGCCGACCTGCGATCCCTGCACATTAACGCCACCCTAAACACACATTAGGGACAATTTACACTTTAGCCAAGCCAATTAACCTACAAACCTGGACGTCTTTAGGGTGTGGTAAGAAACCGAAGATCTCGGAGAAAACGGTCACGGGGAGAACGTACAAACTCCATACAGACAGCACCCATAGTTGGGATCGAATCCAGGTGTCTGCCGCTGCAAGGCAGCAACTCAACTGCTCGGTGTTACTTTCTTGCAACAATTTTATTTAAATGAAAATAGTAAAATGCTTACCTTTAAGATAGAAATTTGTGAAAAATCTTTTTCCTCAAAGTAAGCATGTGTGATGAGTTGCAATTTTGCTTGAAGTAAACCATAAAGCGGCTATCGAGAAAAATTGCAATAAAGTATCAATTAATTCACAACAATATTTTATATTAATTTCATAGAATAACAGAACCTTCAACCTATCAGGTCTGTTTGTAAATTTGCAGCGAATGTGGCTATCAAATAATACAGAAGGTATGTGTGGGGAAAATGGCAGTTTAATTGTAGTTTAATTTGGGCAGGGCTTGAGATATTGCTCTTTGGGAGATCAAATGTAAGGGGAAGTATAATTTAATGGCAGAATCTTGAACAACATTCATATACAGTGGGATCTTTGAAGGAGCTCTCGATTTGGGCCTAAAGCTGAAACACAAGGAGATGGGGTGGAAAATAAAGCATATTTGCCTTCACCAATCTGAGCATCGAGTATAAGAGCAAGGAATTCAAGTTGCAATTAATAAAATTTTAGTTTGGCCGCTTGTTGAATATTGTGTGCGGCTCTGGTCACCCCATCACAGGAAGGACGTGGAGGTTTTAGAGTGGATGCAGAAGAGCTTTGCTGTCTGGATTTGAGGATATTTGAGCTATAAGGTTGGACAAATTTGCATTGTTTTCTCTGGAGTGCAAGACGCTGTGGAGAGTCCTGCTAGAAGTTGAGGAAAACTGTAAATGTGGAATTGGAAGGATTTTAACCGAATGCATCAATCTGCCTAAAAATAAAGCATGGATTTATAACAAAAAAAAGATAGAAATGAGTCTGGTCTAATAATACTTCAGACATGGTTTAATTATGCCTATTGCAGAATACTTTTCATTTAGAAAGGACTGAAAAGTGGAAAGGGAAGAGGCAAGCCCAAATAAGAGGGATGACAAGAAGGAATGAGCTAGGACCAGTAAAAAGATTATGAAGGGTATGTGAAGTCTGTCCCAGTAGAATAGCCCCCTTTCTCCTGCCATCTCGTCTTTAATTAATGGTACTAATTACTCATAAAATCTTTCTCTCACACCACCCATTAAGCAATTTATTTGACTGATCTATTCAAACCAATACAAATTTGGACATGACTCAAGTAATTGTGCATAATATTTGTGGTCTTAACTGTATCTTCATTGCTTTTCAGTACTATCTGGCAAGAAGTAACCTCAAAAATATTTAAATGCGTACCTTGCATCACTAGTTCAGATAAAGAAACAACTTTGAGAGCAGATATGACATCATTGTAAAATTAAAGACATTTGTAAATGTACAATAACATTTTTAAAAACGATGACGCAATTTGATAGTTAAATTTAATATTTTCAAATTGCTCTTATTTAAATAATAGTTTAGGAAAAACTCCATTATAAGTCTCCCATTTCTAAGCATGGCCAACAGTGTTCTGAGGCTTAGACACTGCAGATGCTGGGATCTTGATGAATTCAACAAGTTCTGCATGATAAAGTTGATGAAATCACTTCATTATTAACCTCCACCCTGCCCTCAAATTCACTTGGTCAATCTTTGAAACCTTTCTCCTCTTTCTCGAACCCTTCTTCTCCATCACATGGGACCGACCAACGATTGATATCCACTATAAACGCATAGACTGACAGTTATCTTGACTAGAACTTGTCCTCCCTGCTTCTTGCAAGGATTCCATGCTCACACTCAATTTCTACAACTCCGCTGCATCCGCTTCCAAGATAAGGCTTTTCACGGATGTCCTGTTTTTTTCAGTAAATGTGGCTTTCCCCATTGTTACAGATGGAGCCCTCTCCCATGTCTCCTCTGTGGTGAGAAGAGGCTTTCCATTCTAGGACATTCAATATGTCCTCTTTCTGTAGAAAACATGGTTTTCCCCCTCCTGTCATAGATATATCCCTCATCCATGTCACCTGTATCCAGTAGTTCTGCTCTCGCTCCCCCTTCCCCCAGACGGAACAAGGATAGAGTTCCCATGGTCCTTACCTTTAACCCTACAAGCCTCAGAATCCAAAACAGCATTCTCCGACATTTCCGCCAACTTCAACATGATCCCACCACCATCTGCAAACTCCACACATACCATTTTAATTTCAGATATTCAAGATCTGCAATTTTTTGCTTTTGAGCAACACTAACAAACCCCTTTCATCAGCTTAGAATAGGTAACCAGTAAGCCTATCAGCAGGTTCACCAATTCAATGGATCATAAGAGAAAATGTGCTATTAAAAAATAGACAAAAGTGAAATTAAATTTGCTCAATTGCTATGTCATTACAGGTGCACAACCTTTTATCCGAAAGCCTTGGGACCAGGCACTTGTCGGATTTCGGACATTTTCGGATTTCCGAGTGGAAGATTTTTAGCGTAGATTAGGAAGGTAGCGCGGGCGGCTTGAAATGTCTGGAGCGGCTGCCTCCTCCCCGGAGACCGGGGAATCATTGCATAAATGTTAGTCAGTTAGTTTGGAGGGATTTTATGTGGTGGTGGTGGGGTCGGCGGCCACAGCGCTCCGGAGCACGGCGACCCGATAAGGCATTGCCCGCTCCCTGCTGTTATCCCAGCGCTGCGACGCCGCCGACTCCAACATTCGCGGAGCTGGGGCTGCGGGCGTCCGGCCGCGGTGGATTTGGAGCGCCTCGCAGCCAGGGGTAGAGTTGCCGGGGTCGGAGCTCCAACCGGCGCCGCCCGCGGCCGGACGGAGCCCCCAGCTCCGCGATGTTGGGAGTCGCCGACCAGGTAGGGGACTAAGAATCAAAGTTTCCCCCTTTACCCCTCCCCCCCTTTATCACCCTCCCCCTTTACCACCCCCCACCACCACCACATAAAATCCCTCCAAACTAACTGACTAAATGGCCGGTTTTCGGAGTTTTTCGGTTTCCGGAACACCGGATGAAAGGTTGTGCACCTGTATTACTTTAAAACCAAATAGCTGAACAATGAAATGGTACTTACACCTTATTTCTTCTTCCCAAATTACAATATTTTATTAAAGAAGCTGTATTTGAGAAAAAGTGAATTACCAGCCTGCTGAGCACACAGACGCTCTTTTGCACAGTTTCTCTAGTGACGTCTGCTTGACGAACTTTCAGGATCTGAAATAAAGAAAGAAATGCTAAAATTAGAGCCCCTAGAGGGACAGAATAACTTTATAGCTTGATAAAGAGAATGAAATTAATAAAAAAGTATAACTTTGACATTGGAAAAAAATGCCTGCATTAACACACTAAACAACAACATGGTAAATAGTGTCATCGAGCTGTATAGCATTGAAACAGGCTCTTTCGCTCAATTTGGCCACACTGACTATGTTGCTCCACTGAACTATTCCCACTGCAGAGCCAATATCCCTCCAAAACCTTTCCAATAAGAGAGTTTGGTATCTCGTGTACGCAATGAATCATTGGATTTTGTCAAAGGTCTAAATCTCTGATCTTGACCGCGTTTGGCCTGCTGTGCTGCGATTTCCGACAGAACTGCCACCTACGGCCGTCATTTTTGGCTATCTCGCTCAGAGCCCCTCTCCGCCTTACGGGTGCGGAGGCGGAGGATTTAAAGAAATTCACCATTCCCTCTGCTGCCCCTGCTGGAGGGAGGGGGAGGGACTATAAAACCAGGAAGTGGTGTGCCTCACTTAGTCTCTGCAAGATGGATGAAGCCAAGGGGCACGTATCTCTGAGCTCTGAATAACACTGAACACATGTCTACACAACTGTGAGTACCCTTAATGTGGTTTGAAAATGAAAATATGGTTTGTTTGAAGTAAAAAGGCACTGCTTGCAAATAGTTGTTTGGGTGCTTTGGCTTAAAGTTGAAAGGCACTACGTATTGCAAATGGTGGCTTGGGAGCTTTTGTTTAGAGTTGAAAGGCACTACTTACTGCAAATGATGGCTTGGGTGCTTTGGCTTGAAGTTGAAAGGCACTACTTACTGCAAATGGTGGCTTGGGTGCTTTGTTTGAAATTGAAAGGCACTACTTACTACAAATGATGGCTTTGATGCTTTGGCTTGAAGTTGAATTGCACTATTTACTGCAAATGGGGGCTTGGGAGCTTTGGCTTGAAGTTAAAAAAATCACCATTCTCTCCGCTGCACCTGCTGGAGGGAGGGGGAGGGACTATAAAACCAGGAAGTGGTGTGCCTCACTCAATCTCTGCAAGATGGATGAAGCCAAGGGTCAGGTCTCTATGAGCTCTGAATAACACTGAACAAATGTCTACACAACTGTGAGTACCCTTAATGTGGTTTGTAAATGAAAATATGGTTTGTTTGAAGTAAAAGGCACTACCTGCAAATGGTTGTTTGGGTGCTTTGGCTTAAAGTTGAAAGGCACTACTTACTGCAAATGGTGGCTTGGGAGCCTTGGCTTGAAGTTGAAAGGCACTACTTACTGCAAATGGTGGCTTGGGTGATTTGGCTTGAGGTTGAAAGGCACCACTTACACCAAATGGTGACGTGGGTGCTTTGTTTGAAATTGAAAGGCACTACTTACTACAAATGATGGCTTGGCTGCTTTGGCTTGAAGTTGAAAGGCACTACTTACTGCAAATGATGGCTTGGGTGATTTGGCTTGAAGTTGAATTGCACTATTTACTGCAAATGGGGGCTTGGGAGCTTTGGCTTGAAGTTAAAAAAAATCACCATTCTCTTTGCTGCACCTGCTGGAGGGAGGGGGAGGGACTATAAAACTAGGAAGTGGTGTGCCTCAATCACTCTCTGCAAGATGGATGAAGCCAAGGGTCACATCTCTATGAGCTCCAAATAACACTGAACAAATGTCTACACAACTGAGTACCTAAAATGAAAATATGGTTTGTTTGAAGTAAAGGTTATCCATTTTGGTGGCAAAAACAGGAAAGCAGACTATTATCTAAATTGTGGCCGATTAGGAAAAGGGGAGATGCAGTGAGACCTGGGTGTCATGGTACACCAGTCATTGAAAGTAGGCATGCAGGTGCAGCAGGCAGTGAAGAAAGCGAATGGTATGGTAGCTTTCATAGCAAAAGGATTTGAGTATAGGAGCAGGGAGGTTCTACTGCAGTTGTACTGGGTCTTGGTGAGACCACACCTGGAGTATTGCGTACAGTTTTGGCCTCCAAATCTGAGGAAGGACATTATTGCCATAGAGGGAGTGCAGAGAATGTTCACCAGACTGATTCCTGGGATGTCAGGACTGTCTTATGAAGAAAGTCTGGATAGACTTGGTTTATACTCTCTAGAATTTAGGAGATTGAGAGGGGATCTTATAGGAACTTACAAAATTCTTAAGGGGTTGGACAGGCTAGATACAGGAAGATTGTTCCCGATGTTGGGGAAGTTCAGGACAAGGCGTCACAGCTTAAGGATAAGGGGGAAATCCTTTAAAACCGAGATGAGAAGAACTTTTTTCGCACAGAGAGTGGTGAATCTCTGGAACTCTCTGCCACAGAGGGTAGTTGAGGCCAGTTCGTTGGCTATATTTAAGAGGGAGTTTGTGGCCAAGGTGACCAGAGGGTATGGAGAGAAGGCAGGTACGGGATACTGGGTTGGATGATCAGCCATGATCATATTGAATGGCGGTGCAGGCTCGAAGGGCCGAATGGCCTACTCCTGCACCTAATTTCTATGTTTCTAAAAGGCACTACCTGCAAATGGTTGTTTGGGTGCTTTGGCTTGAAGTTGAAAGGCACTAATTACTGCAAATGGTGGTGGGTGATTTGGCTTGAAGTTGAAAGGCACTTCTTACTGCAAATGGTAGCTTGGGTGCTTTGGCTTGACGTTGAAAGGCACTTACTGGAAATGGTGGCATGAAGTTGAAAGGCACTACTTACTGCAAATGGTGGCTTGGGCGCTTTGGCTTGAAGTTAAAAGGCACTACTGCAAATGCACTTACTTCCTGTTTGCACTTTTTGGCCATCTTACTCAGTCCCCCTCCGCTGAGCAGGTGCAGAGAATTCTTCCCATCAATGAAAAATAAGTGTTATTAGTGTTTAAAAAATGTTGAGAATCTCTCGCCTGTCAATCACGCCCTGAAAGCCACACCTTTTCCAGGGGGAGGGGTTATAAAACCCAGAAGTGTGGGTGTGGCTCAGTCTCTGCATGATGGGGGAGGGAGAGGTCATGACTCTGTCTGAGCTGTGAATCAACTGAACACACTGAATGTCTACTGAACTGTGAGTTTGGTGTGGTTTTATGGTGGTTTCACCCTGCATGAAATGGTATGAAGCTGCATTTGAATTTGGTGGCCTTCAACCCTGCTTGAAGTGGAATGAAACTGCACTGAATTTGGTGGCCTTGCACCCTGCTGAAAGTGGTATGAATCTGCACTTGAATTTGGTGGCCTTGCACCTGCTTGAAGCGGTATGAAACTGCACTTGAATTCGGTGGCCTTGCACGCTGCTTGAAGTGGTTGGAACATGGATTTGAATTTGGTGGCCTTGCACCCTGCTTGAAGTGGTTGGAAACTGCACTTGAATTCGGTGGCCTTGCACCCTGCTCATTGTGGTAAGAAACTGCACTTGAATTTGGTGGCCTTGCACCCTGCTCATTGTGGTAAGAAACTGCACTTGAATTTGGTGGCCTTGCACCCTGCTTGAAATGGTAGGAACATGGATTTGAATTTGGTGGCCTTGCACCCTGCTTGAAATGGAATTTCAAGGAATAGTCATGAGTCAACTGCCAGCCCACCAGCCGTGAGTTAGCTGCCAGCAGATCAGGCTTGAGGGACTGAGCTGCCACCCCAAGAACCCATACCAGCACCCCAGAAAGCCCCCCCACTGGCCACCAATATTGGAATTGGCGGAGAGGTGGAATATTGCGTCGGGGGACCAGCCCTCCCATGTGAACATGGAACCCAACGGGTCCCACTTAGTCTACTACATAACTAAAACTCTGATCTTGTTATCTTCCGGTTTGGTGGTCTTTATATTTGCGTTGTTTGCGATAGCGCTATCATTTTTCGCCAGTTCACTCACCGTTCTCCTGAGCTGCGAGTGCACCAAATTTCGTTCCGATTGGTTGAATACCGTGAAAGTTAGCGAGGTTTAAAAATCCAAAAAAACGCACGTGCGCAGATCAATCTCTTCTCCTGCCAGTCAGCGCCGCGCAGATTAGTCTCTTTCCCTGTCACTCCCCGGGATGGTCCGCTCCTTCCTGCGCCATCGCATCTTTACTGGAGTTGAGGATGGCCGGCAGAGGTTTCCAACCGGACTTTCGGAGGGTCCCACAGCAGCCCAGCCCCGCCCCAAGCAGCCCAGCCCCGCCCCAAGCAGCCCAGCCCCATACCAAGCAGCCCAGTGTCGGAGACTGGACCCAGCCCAGCCGAGCGTGGGAGACCCAGCTCAGCCTGGAATCAGAGATATTGCCAAAGTCGCCAAACGTAAAATTGAGACGCTGATCCCAGCAGAGGAGAATAACCAGTGCCCGCTGTGAGCCCCATCACACCAATTCCAGCCACTACCCCTCTGGTCCCCCTAGCTGGCTCCCCCCCTTCCCCCATGGCTCTTCCCTTCCCCCTCATGGCTCTTCCCTCATTTCCCCCCCCTCAACTAATCCTGCATTCACAACCCTCACACCCACCCCCCTCTCCCCCCCCACAACTAATCCTGCCCACACAACCCTCACACCCCCCCACCCCCCCACACACCACCCCCCCCCCCCACAAGTCCCCCCCCCACCACCCACCCCCTCCCGCCCACACACACCCCCCCCCCTGCCCACCCCCCACCACCCCCCCCGCCCCCCAACCCCCCCCCCCCCCCCCCCCCCCCCACCCCGCTGCCTACAAAACCCACCCAACCCCTCCCGCCAGCACAAACCCTAACGCCTCCCCTACAACCCGCCCTCCCCCTGCTCACACACCCCTCCCCCCACAAACCCCCCCCTTCCCCCTAAACCTCTCCCCTGCTCACACACCCCTTCCCATGCTCACACAAACACCCGCCCCCATACACCCCCATCCCACATCCCTCCCCCGCCCACATATACACCTCCCCCCACCCCACCTCCCCCCTGCCCCACACCCCACTCCCCCACACACCCACTCCACCCTCTCACTGCCTCCTACACCTCCCTATCCACACACACCCCTCCTCCCCTCACGCCCCACAAGCGCCCCGCCCCGCCACACACCACTTCCCCTCCCGCACATGAAGAGGAGGGGGATGGAGTGCTCGGGGATGAGGGGAAATGAGCCGCGCCTGCGCAGTTAGGGGCTATGGGGTGAGTGGTGGAATATTGCGTTGGAGGAACGGGTTGTGTTGGTGGAACGGGTAAGTGGTGGAATATTGCGTTGGGGAATGTGTTGTGTTGGGGGACCAGGCCTCCCGTGTGACTATTTAGTCTTGTACTAACATCTTAATCTTATTCATTCTTTCATGGTACAGGTGTAACATGACCCCCTAACACTTATACACTATACCTTGGTCACTAAAGGCAAACATACCATACCCCTTCTAAACTACACTTCTTCCCACCTTACTTCCTGTAAAGACTCTATCCCCTTCTCCCAATTCCTCCGTCTATGCTGCATCTTGACCCAGGATGAGGTTTTCCATACCAGGTCATCGGAGATGTTCTCATTCGTTAGGGAACGGGGGTTCCCCTCTTCCATTATAGATGAGGCTCTCACTAAGGTCTCCTCGATATCCCCCAGCTTTGCTCTTGCTCCCCCTCCCCCCATTCGTAAGAAAGACAGTCCTCCTTGTCCTCACCTTCTACCCCATCAGCTGTCGCATACAACATATAATCCTCCGATATTTTCGCCACCTCCAACAGGATCCCACATCGTCCCATCTCCATCACTTTCAGCTTTCTGCCGAGACCGTTCCCTCCACAACTCCCTGGTCAACTCACCCCTTCCCACACAAACCATCCCCTCCCCAAGTACTTTCCCCTGCAATCGCAGGAGATGCAATGCCTGTCCTTTTTCCTCCCCCATCGACTCCGTCCAAGGACCCCGATAGTTTTTTCAGGTGAGGCAGAGGTTCACTTACATCTCCTCCAACCTCATCTACTGAATCCACTGTTCCAGGTGCCAACTCCTATATATCGGCGAGACCAAGCACAGGCTAGGCGATGAACACCTCCGCTGTTTCGCTGAACACCTCCGCTCATTTTGCCTTAACCTACCTGATCTCCCGGTTGCTCAGCACTTTAACTCGCCCTGCCATTCCCAATTTGAACGTTCTGTCCTGGGCCTCCTCCATTGTCAGAGTGAGGCTCAGTGCAAATTGGAGGATCAGCACCTCATATTTCGTTTGGGTAGCTTACAACCCAGTGGTATGACCATTGACTTCTCTAACTTCAAATAGCCCTTGCTTTCCCTCTTTCTCCATCCTCTCCCCCTTCCTAGTTCTCCCACCAGCGTTACTGTCTCCGACTACATTTTATCTCTGTACCGCCCACTCCCGACAACAGCCTGAAGAAGGGTCTCGACCTGAAACGTCACCCAGCACCTCTCCAGAGATGCTGCCCATCTCACTGAGTTACACCAGCAGTTTGTGCCAACCTCTTCCTTACTACTCTGTCCACCTACTGTATATTGCCACTTGCAGGAAACTTTGTATTTGTACTCCAATATCTCTCTGTTCAATACACACCCCTGTCCCCTACCATACATTCTTTTTGTCCTGGCATGGTTTAACATCTCAAAATGCATTATTTCATACTTATCAGAGTTAAAATTCCATCAGCCACTCCCTTGTCTACTTTCCCAGATGATCTAACTAATGTGGTAACCTCAGATGACTTTCTTCACCGTACATCAATTTTGATGCAATGGCAATTTAGTTTGTTAATGAGAAAACATTTGTTTTTTTTTATCTGATTATTGATTTTATTAAATAGGTTTAGATTTGACAGTTCCTTTGGTGGAAATGTACAACTTGTTCAAGAACATTGGATAACAAGCGATATTGCAAATTCAGTAAAAATGAGACGAAGCATAAAGTTCATGAAAGTGCAATTGGACAGACACTTTGAGCAACATAAAGAAAGGAGGAAACAACTTAAGCAGGGTGTCTGGTGGGCTAAAATGCAATGCAAAATCCTAGTAGTATAGAATTAAAGAGAATGATTACCATAAAACAGCAGATTTAAGGTATAATAGTTCTGCATCTTTCTCAAGATCTACTGTATCCTGTCCTGCTGCATTATGTTATCATAAAATGATTTAGCAGTCCTCCGGGGAAAGAATGGCAACATTTTTTCCAGAGGATGGTATATACATGGAAAGAGCTGCCAGAGGAAGTGGTAGAAGTGGGCACAAATATGATATTTCGACAGGTATGTGGATGGGATGGGTTTGGAGGGAAATGAGCCAGGCACAGGCAAGTAGGACTAGCTCAGCTAAGCAACTTGGTCAGCATAGATAAGTTGGGCTGATTCTGTAAAGGTCACTGACTTTATGACTCTAGCTGGGCTGCATTGCAAATAAAAAAGGCCACCTTGTCCAAGCAAAAGTTGCCAGATTTAACTGACGTTGAGAAATAGTTATAATTAATTATAGGCAATAGGTGCAGGATTAGGCTATTCGGCCCTTTGAGCCAGCACCGCCATTCAATGGGTCCATGCCTGATCATTCCCAATCAATACCCCGTTCCTGCCTTCTCCCTGTATCCTCTTGACTCCACTATCTTTAAGAGCCCTATCTAGCTCTTTCTTGAACGTATCCAGAGAACCGGCCTCCACCGCCCTCTGAGGTGGAGAATTCCACAGACTCACCACTCTCTGTGAGAAAAATAGTTTCCTCGTCTCCGTTCTAAATAGCTTACTCCTTAATCTTCTGTGGCCCCTGGTTCTGGACTCCCCCAACATCGGGAACATGTTTCCTGCCTCTATCGTGTCCAAACCCTTAATAATCTTATATGTTTCAATAAGATCACCTATCATCTTACTAAACTCCAGAGTATACAAGCCCAGCCGCTCCATTCTCTCAGCATATGACAGTCCCGGCATCCCGGGAATTAACCTTGTCAACCTACGTTGCACTCCCTCAATAGCAAGAATGTCCTTCCTCAAATTAGGAGACCAAACTGCACACAATACTCCAGGTGTGGTCTCATTAGGGCCCTATACAACTGCAGAAGGACCTCTTTGCTCCCTTCCTGCCTTTTGATTCGTTGACGGCTGCTCCTTCCTATCAGCTTCCAACACACTTCGAAACAAAGTTGCAAGACAGGAACACTGAACTTTTCACTGCTGCAGCAGGCAGGGGAGGTGCAATTGAGGGAGCCAGGGGAGTGCAGGAAACTTACATTTGGCAACGGCTTCAGTTCCATTGGAGGAGACGGGTGCATGGTGGAATATTAGGTTGGGGGAATCACACCATTGGGGGAGCTGCACTTGGTCTAGTTAATATATAAAACTCAAATCCATCCGTCCGCCTGCAGTACGGACCCCTTCCTGCCTTTTGATTCGTTGACGGCTGCTCCTTCCTATCAGCTTCCAACACACTTCGAAACAAAGTTGCAAGACAGGAACACTGAACTTTTCACTGCTGCAGCAGGCAGGGGAGGTGCAATTGAGGGAGGCAGGGGAGTGCTGGAAACTTACATTGGGCAATGGCTTCAGTTCCATTGGAGGAGACGGGTGCATGGTGGAATATTGGGTTGGGGGAATCCCCCTATTGGGGGAGCAGACCCAACGGGTCTGCACTTGGTCTAGTATATATATAAAAGTCTGTGGCTGCCGCCTGCCGTCCGGCTGCCAGCTGCCTTTCTTCCTTTTGATTCGCTGCTCCTTCCTGTCAGCTTCCAACACACTTCAAAACAAAGTTGCAAGACAGGAACACTGAACTTTTCACTGCTGCAGCAGGCAGGGGAGGTGCAATTGAGGGAGGCAGGGGAGTGCTGGAAACTTACATTTGGCAACGGCTTCAGTTCCATTGGAGGAGACGGGTGCATGGTGGAATATTGGGTTGGGGGAATCACACCATTGGGGGAGCAGACCCAACGGGTCTGCACTTGGTCTAGTTATTATATAAAAGTCTGTGGCTGCCGCCTGCCGTCCATCCGGTGGCCGGCTGCCTTTCTTCCTTTTGATTTGTTTCCATCGTGTCATGTCACAATGCCCAATGCTCGCAGATGTCCAATAGGAATGGATCCATTTACATGGACGGCTGCCAACCGCCTTTCTTCCTTTGATTCCCTGTAACTCCGAAACCAGACGCAGAATCGCCGACATCTTTTCCATTTCGGTAGATTTCACTTTTCTTTCTAAGTATCCGCTCCTCATTACATTCCGTCGTGTTTAAGTACACGTTTTTAATCAAATCCTTCTTCCCCCCCCCCCAAATATTTCAAAAATAAACTGGCTTCTCACCCATAGAAGCAGCCCCAGCCCCTGGTGAACGTTCCATCGTGTGATGTCACAATGCCGATGCTCACAGATGTCCAATCGGAATGGATCCATTTACATATGCCTTTGCAGGAGCCCCAGCCAATGGTGAACATTCCATTGTGTGATGTCACAATGCCCAGTGTTCACACATGTCCAATTGGAATGGATCCATTTACATATGCCTTTGCAGGAGCACAAGCACTTGGTGAACGTTCCATCGTGTGATGTCACAATGCCCAATGCTCAAAGACATTCTTGCCATAGAGGGAGTACAGAGAAGGTTCACCAGACTGATTCCTGGGATGTCAGGACTTTCGTATGAAGAAAGACTGGATAGACTCGGCTTGTACTCGCTAGAATTTAGAAGATTGAGGGGGTATCTTATAGAAACTTACAAAATTCTTAAGTGGTTGGACAGGCTAGATGCAGGAAGATTGTTCCAGATGTTGGGGAAGTCCAGAACAAGGGGTCATAGTTTAAGGATAAGGGGTAAATCTTTTATGACCGAGATGAGAAAAACATTTTTCACACAGAGTGGTGAATCTCTGGAATTCACTGGCAGAGAAGGTAGTTGAGGCCAGTTCATTGGCTATATTTAAGAGGGAGTTTGATGTGGCCCTTGTGGCTAAAGGGATCAGGGGGTATGGAGAGAAGGCAGGTACAGGATACTGAGTTGAATGATCAGCCATGGTCATATTGAATGGTTGCGCAGCCTCAATGGGCCGAATGGCCTACTGCACTTAATTTCTATGTTTCCCTCTCCTCACCCCTCTCCCTCTCTCACCCATCCCTCTCTCCCCACCCCCTTCCTCCTACCCCTCTGTCCCTCTTCCATCACTCCCCCTACCCCTCTCCTCCTCCCTCCCCACTCTCCACCTCTCCCCCTTCACTCTTTCCCCTCTCTCCCCTCCCCTCACCCCTCTCCCCCTCCCCTCCCCTCCCCTACCCCCCGCCCCCACATCTCTCTCCCCATCCCCCTCTCTCACCCCCTACCCTGCTCGCCTTTCCCTCCCAAATCTGTCCCGTTTCCTCCTCCTCCTCTCCCTCCCCTCCCTCTCTTCTCATCCCCCCCCTCCCCCCACCTGTGTGTTTGGGGGTGGTTAATGTAAGTGTGATGCGCAGCAGCCCCCCCCCCCCCCCCCCGCAAACGCCGTTGGGGATACAGACCCAACGGGTCTGCACTTGGTCTAGTGTTCTAATAAAAATCTCCAGATATTAAAATTATTCTCTGCAGATACCATGGAATTTCTCACCAAGCATTAAACAAAAATTATAGTGAACCATATTAGTATTTTCTTCTCTTAAACACAATCAATTTGCAAAACAGTTCTTTCTCAGTTGCCATAACAAATCAATAAAAAGTTATATTTTCAGTGAGGCACACACCTTGGCATCTATCTGACGATAGCAGGAAACCCCATAAACCGTCTTTTGATTTCCACTCCTTGGAGGCAAGTGAAAATAAACAGTATCTAAAGGAGAAAGAAAAACAACTGTAACATCAGAGAACATATGGCAGGCTCTTCAGAACCAATTGTAATCAATTCTGCCTGCACATGCCCATATTCTGTGTATATCCACATATGTGCTTAAATGCCTCTTAAATGTTGTTCTCATTTCTGCTTCCACCCCTGAAAGCACACATCTTTTATCCATCTCTCACTTTGTGTAAAACCTTTGGCCCATATACCTCCTTTAAACTCCTACCCTTCTCACCTTAAACCTTTGTTCCCAAGTATTTGACATTTCATCCTGGTAATGCCTCAATGACTATTGTCCTGTAGTACTCATGTCCACCTTGATAAAGTGATTTGAGATGTTAATAATGGCTAAAATCAACTCCTGCCTCGGAATTGACCTGGATCTGCATATCAGCACAACAGGTCAACAGCATATCTGTGTCTCTGGAACACATACATCAGACTGTCGTTCGTCCACGAAAGCTTGGCATGCAACACTACCAAACCTTCCAAACACATCACCAAGCTCCAAGAGATGGGCCTCTATACCTTCCTTTGCATCTGGAAACCTGACTTCCTCATTAGTAGACCTCAACCAGTGCAGATCGGTAACAACATCTCCTCTCCATTAACCGTCAACACAAGTGCCCCTCAAGGCTGAGTGCTTCGCTCCCAGCTCTACTATCTTACCCATGACTGTGCAGCTAAGCACAACTCCAATGCCATCTATAAATTCAGCAATTACATTATTGTGGTTGGCTGAATCATAGGTGGTGATAAGTCAACATTTGAGAGAGAGAAAACACCTGGTTGAGTGGTGCCACAACACCCTCACTGTCAACAATACCAAGGAACTAATATTGACCAGAAAAGTGATTCAATCAAATTCATGAGACGTGATCTTCCACTTACGCCATGCTTTCCCTAATCAACTCGTGAGTCCAAATGCATGTGTATTTTGCCCCTCAGAATCTTGTCCAGAAAATTTCCTACCAGAGGTTGGACCTACTCATCTATAGTTCCCATGTTTCACTTTGTAGCCCTTCTTAGGCCCAGACATTGTCTTGGCTGTGTGCTTAGGATCTTTGTCCTGTTGGAATGGAAGAACTTTGGAACCACCAGGACTCTTCATAGAGCTGGCCGCCCGTCCAAACTGAGCAATGGGGGGGAGAAGGGCCTTGGTTAGGGAGGTGACCAAGATCCCGATGGTCACTCTAGACAGAGCTCCAGAGTTCCTCTGTGGAGATGGGAGAACCTTCCAGAAGGACAACTATATCTGCAGCACTCCACCAATCAGGCCTTAATGGTAGAGTGGCCAGACTGAAGCCACTCCTCAGTAAAAGACACATGACAGCCCGCTTGGAGTTTGCCAAAAGGCACCTAAACAGATTCTCTGGTCTGATGAAACCAAGTTTGAACTCTTTGGCCTGAATGCCAAGCGTCACGTCCGGAGGAAATCAGGCACTACTCATCACCTGGCCAATACCATACCTACGGTGAAGCATGGTGGTGGCAGCGTCATGCTGTGGTGTTTTTCAGCGGCAGGAACTGGGAGACTACTCGGGATTGAGGGAAAGATGAACAGAGCAAAGTACAGAGAGATCATTGATGAAAATCTGCTCCAGAGCGTTCAGGACCACAGACTGGGGTGGAGGTTCACCTTCCAACAGGACAATGACCCTAAGCACATAGCCAAGACAACACAAAAGTGGCTTTGTGACAAGTCTGTGAATGTCCTTGAGTGGCCCAGCCAGACCCTGGACTTGAACCCGATCGAACATCTCTGGAGGGATCTGAAAATAGCTGTGCATCGACACTCCTCATCTAACCTGACAGAGCTTGAGAGGATCTGCAGAGAATAATGGGAGAAATTATCTGAAGACAGGTGTGCCAAGCTTGTAGCGTCATACCCAAGAAGACTTGAGGTTGTAATCGCTGCCAAAGGTGCCTCAACAAAGTACTGAGTAAAGGGTCAGAATACTTATGTAAATGTGCTATTTATTTTATTTATTCAGTTATTTCCTATTAATTACATTGCAAAAATTTCTAAACACCTGTTTTCACTTTTTTATTATGGGGTGTTGTGCGTAGATTGATGATTAAAAAAAATGAATTTAATCTATTATAGAATAAGGCTGTAATGTAACAAAATGTGGAAAAAGTGAAGAGGTCTGAATACTTTCTGAATGCACTGTACTTTCCCATTAAATATAACTTCCCGAAGTGCAACACCTCACACTTGCCCAGATTAAATGCCAGCTCATTTCATCACCCATATCTGTAACTGATCTATATCGTGTTATACCATTTCACATCTTTCTTCACTGTCAGCAACTGTAGTGGTTTGAAAGTCAACTCCAAATACACTAACCAACCCATTAAAATTTTTGTCCACGATATTGACATATATAAAATAAAAAACAACAGAAGAGCCTGCGGAACACCAACAATCATATACCATGAGCCAGAAAAACATCTTTCACTGCTACTCTCGAACTGAACAACTAACCAAAGACCCTCTTCCCCAGCCAATTCAGCTTAAATCTTCAACTGCACTAGCAAACCTCGCTGCAAGGATGTTGGTCTCACTCTGGTTAAGGTGCAACCTATCCTATTTGTATACTTTCCACCTATCCCAGAAATGTTTCCAATGATCCAAGAACCTAAAGCCCATCCTGCTGCAGCATTATTCATTCAGCCACTCATTCATCTGATGTATCCTATTCTCATATTTCCTAGCTTGTGGCACCAGAAGCAATCCAGAGATTACTGCTATTTAAATGCTGCTATTTAATCTTTGAGTTCGACTATTAACCAACTGACTCCCATGGCTATCTGGACTACACTTCTTCTCACCCTGCTTCCTGCAAGGACTCCATCCCCAACTCCCAATTCCTCGCTACGCCGCATCTGTACCTAGGATGAGGTGTTCCACACCAGGGCATCGGAGATGTCCTCATTCTTCAGGGAACGGGGGTTCCCCTCTTCTACCATAGACCAGGGTCTCTTCTATACCCCGTGACTCTGCTCTCACTCCCCACCCCCCCCACTCGTAACAAGAGCGGAGTCTCCCTTGTCCTCACCTTCCACCCTACCAGCCGTCACATACAACATATAATCCTCCGACATTTTTGCCGCCTCCGACCTGAACCCACCACATGCCACATCTTCCCATCTCCTCCCCTGTCTGCTTTCCGCAGAGACCGCTCCCTCCGTAACTCCCTGGTCAATTGGTCCCTTCCCACCCGAACCACCCCCTCTCCAGGCACTTTCACTTGCAACCGCAAGAAATGCTACAATTGTCACTTTACCTCCCACCTTGACTCCATTCAAGGACCCAAGCAGTCCTTCCAGGAGTGGCAGAGGTTCACCTGCACCTCCTCCAACCTCATCTATTGCATCCGCTGCTCTAGATGCCAGCTGCTCTACGTTGGTGAGACCAAGCGTAGGCTTGGCGATCGCTTCGCCGAACACCTCCGCTCGGTTTGCAATAACCAACCTGATCCGGTGGCTCAGCACTTCAACTCCCCTTCCCATTCCGAATCTGACCTTTCTGTCCTGGGCCTCCTCCATGGCCAGCGAGGAGCACCGTAAATTGGAGGAGCAGCACCTCATATTCCGCATGGGCAGTTTGCACCCCAACAGTATGAACATTGACTTCTCTAATTTCAGATAGTCCTTACTTTCTCCTCCCCTTCTCAGCTCTCCCTCAGCCCACTGGCTCCATCTCTTCTTTTCTTCTTCCCACCCCCCACCCTCACATCAGTCTGAGGAAGGGTTTTGACCCGAAACGTTTCCCATTTCCTTCGCTCCAGCTTTTTTGTCTACCTTCGATTTTCCAGCATCTGCAGTTCCTTCTTAAACATTTAGCTCCCTTAATTCATCTTGTATGACTTCATCCCATCGTAAACCTATGTCATTGGTACATACATGTACCACTACTTCTAGCTGTTTACTTCCCCTTTCAGAATGTCCTGATGACTCTGAGACATCTTTGTCTGAATCACTATCTCTCTCCCATTATTGTTTCTCCTCCAACCGTCTATACAGCTGTGTTCATCATAGTGTTCCAAACTGCACAGTCACAGCTGTTCTCTCCTGGGAGACCATACAATCCCCCACCTCAAACAGTATCCAACTCAGTACATTTATCAGTAAAGGGAATAGCCACATGAAATTCTTGCCCTACAGTGGTCACCTATCTTCTCTCTTTCTGTGGAGTGACCTGCTCACTAAATGTACCACCGACTGTATTCCCTGCAATGCAGATGATCCATAGCAAATCTATCCACAGCACTAACTGCTCCAGGCAGTACGCTTGATGCTGCAGCTGGATACACTACCTGCAGGTGAAGTCACAAGGGAAGTTGAAATGTCCCAAATCGCCTGAGATCCTGTTATCACAAAAGTCAATCTCCAACTAATTCAATTTTGGCTAAGAGCATTGGATATAGCAAAGGCTCTGGTTCCAGACAATATTTCAGCTGGCGTACTGAACACCTGTGCACCAGAACTAGCTGTAATTCAAGCCAAACCATTCTAGTATAGTTACAATACTGACATCGATACCAACAATATGGAAAATTGCCCAGGTGTGCCCTGTTAATTAGAAGCATAACAAACCCACCCTATGCAATTACCATTTAGGCACAAGGAACTGCAGATGCGGGCTTACCAAAGAAGACAAAAAGTGCGGGAGTAATTCAGCTGGTCAGGCAGCATCTATGGAGAAGATGGATAAGCAACATTTTGGGTCTGGACTCTGCTTCAGAATGATTGTGGGAGGGGAATAAAAGCAGGAAGGGACTCCACAGTCTAAAGAAGAGTCCTTAACTGAAAAATCACCTATCCATGTCCTCCAGAGATGCTGCCTGACCAACTGAGTTACCCAACTTTGTGGTCTACTTCAATGTAGGAGGGACTCAAGGTAAAGTCCCAGATTTAACCATTTTTAGCTGCTTCATCAATGAGCTTCCTTCCAAAGCTCAGAAATTAAGGTATTCATAAGGAATGGGAGAAGTAGGCCATTTGGCCCATCAAGTCTACTCTGATGACTGCAATATATTCAATTCCATTCTCAATTCCTCAGTAAATGAAGACGACAATGCCTGAATGCAGCAAGACTTAAACAAAATTCAGGCATGAACTGCTGTGGCAAGTAATCATCTAGCCACATAAATGACAGACAATATCCATAAGCCGACAAGTGAGAGCATTACTACCTATTCTTGACAGCGATTGACATTACCACCAATGAACCATCATCATTATGCTGAGCGTTATCAATGATCAGATACTTCACTGGACCAGCCAAATAATTACCGTGGCTAAAGAAATTAGAGGCTAAGGTATTCTGTGGCAACTGACTCACCGACTGACAACCCAAGGCCCTTCTACTATCTATGTTACGTCAGCAATATGATGGATGGGTGCAGCACATCTCTCTCAAGAAGCCTGACATCACCCACTTCAAAGCAGCCTGCTTAATTGACAGTGTAGGGAGAGGGAGACACAGAAATATGGAAGCGAAACATCAAAGGAGACAAAGTTCAAGGAAAATGTAGATAGATCATTGTTAGCTGGGGAAGGTGACGACAAATCATGCAAAGATAAAATGGAATTAGAAAGTCAGTCAGACTGGTCGGAGAACAAGGATGGGGAGGGATGGAGAGAGAGGGAAAGCAGGCGTTACTTGAAGTTGGAGAACTCGACACACAGAAAGATCCACATCACTAATAATATCAAGAAAAAAGTGTTGAACAGTGCTGTGGGAAGAAGGCAAGCAGGAAGCTTGGAGAAGTCTTAACTCCTTTTTCACAAAGTAGCCAAATGAAGCACTTGAACAAGAATAGGTGATAAAGTTATATTTCTCCAGAATACAAACAAGATCTTGGTTGAAGGAACTATCTACTGATATTTACAAACTACAGAAAGTATAAATATAAATAGATTTAATTTATATATCTCACCCTCCTGGTAGTTATGTGCTCCATCTGGCAGAGCAAGAAATGGAAGGTATTTCCATTCCTCGGGCAAGCTGTGACTATCATGTCCTTCTGCTGGAACCAACGGTGGATATGAAAATTCAACCTATAGTGTTCCAGAAAGGAAATTGAAATAAGTAACAGTAATATAACAACAATAATTAGTTTTAACAATTGATAACAATTAATTGACCACAATGAACACTGTCACCAGTGACCAGACTGTCTCTGATCCTATCAGTGATAAATATGTAAGTAAGGGACTTGCAGTACACAGTAACCATTTATTGATAGCAGCTAGCAGCCCCATCTGTTTTCAGGGCACCTCTCCACAACACCAATCCCACCATGCACCCCATGGCTCTTTACCCTCATATGTCTCAGGACAATATCCATCTTTGCTTTGATATTTTACAATTTTAACATATCATACCACAATCCTTGATGGCGGTAAAGATGCAAAGCTATTTAAAATTAGGGCCACATTCTGAGAATCCAATGATTCAGGTCTAAGAAATCTTAAATAGCTGTAATTCTTTTAATAAAATTTGGGAGTTTCACCATTGTTATTAATGCCATTTCTTTATTCCCCATTTCTACTTCTCCAGCATCATTTTCCAAGTTCAATGTACACTCTTGCCTCTCTTTTAGTGTTTATATATATCTGAAGAAAATGTTGGTATTCCCTTTTATATTATTTACCGCCTTCCCTTCATATTTCACCTTTTATCCCCTTCCATTGCCTTTTAAGTTGCCATCAATTAGTTATATAAATCATTCACAATCCTCTAGCTTCCCATTATTCTTTGCACTATTATATGTCTTCTCTTTTACTTTTATGCTAACTTTGATGTACTTTGTTAGCCATGGTCATTCTCCCTTTAGAATGTTTCCTTCTCTTTAGAATGAACATATCCTGCATCTTCCAAATTACTCCCAGAAACTCCTGCCATTGGTACTCCACTCCTGCTAAGCCCTTTCCAATCAACTGGTGTTAGTCCAGCTGCTTTCACACCTGATTTTTCTCTGCCACCAAAATGGATCCCTCCCTCCCCCTCCCTCCCTCCCTCCACCCTCCCTCTCCCCTCTGCCCCCCCCCCCCCCTCTCTCTCTGCTGTAGGGGTGAATTTTATCATATCATGATGGTCACCTCCTCCTACGAGTTCCTTAACCTTAAGCTTCTAAGCTTTAAGAACCCAAATCCAGTTTGTTACACAACGCCAAATCCAAAATTGCCTTTTCCCTAGGAGGCTCCACCACACACTGCTCTAAGAAGCTATCTCATAGGCATTCTACAATTTCCCTTTTTTGGGGATTCAGTATCAACCTGATTTTCCGAGTCTACCTGCAAGTTGAAATCCTCCATTACCACTGTAACATTGCCTTTCTTACATGCTGATTTTTATCTCCCGATGTAATTTGTACCCTAGCTGGACCAAGATGTTTCAACATGCAGACGAATGAAAAGTAGGAGCCATAAACAAAAACAGTCACTAAAATATTATTAAAGGAATTTGTGAGAACCATCTTTACACGATAAATTATTCAAATATAGAAATTTCAATTTAATGGATGATGCGTGTGGTTAAATAGAACAGATGCTTTAAAGATGACACGAGATAAAGCTGAAAAACCTGAATGAAATACATATCAGGTTACATGAGGTATGGAAAGCGAAAACTCATGTGAAGCAAAAATATGAATACCGACAGAGCAACTAGGTGAGTGGTCTCTCCCCACGAAAAATTGCTGAAGAATGATCATAAGAGAAATGCAATCAACTAACACATTCTTGCTTTGTAGAAGGTGCAGAATAGGTTTCAGAGGCTTCGTTGATTAGAGGGTACTAGTTGACAGAAGTTGGAAAAACTTGTGTCAGAAACTGAGGGATGACCTGGTAGAAGTTTATAAAAGTACTAGACCGAGTGCAGACCCATTGGGTCTGTTCCCCCAATCTGTGGTTGCGGGGGAGGGGGGTGGGTGGGCTGGGGGCAGCATGCGGCGTGACACACACTAACTACCACCCCGCACAAACGCTAACTACCCCCCTTGATATTATATTAATATTATTACTTTGCTCCTTTTACCCCATAACCACCCTATCCACTGACGCATAGCCCCCAACTCGCAGGCGCGTCTAGAGTGGGAGGGGAGGGGGGTAGAGAGTGAGGCCAGAACGAGAATAGGGAGAGACAGAGACAGAAGGGCAAAAGACAGAGGGAGAGGGGGGATGGAGGGGAGAAGGAGAGGGTGGGTGGGTAAGGGGGAGGGTGGAGTAAGAGATGGGAGGAGAGAGGGAGGGAAGGGGGGCTCAGAGGGGGGAAAGGGAAGGGGGGAGAGGGGCGGGAAGGGAGTGGGAGAGGTGGGGGGAAGGGAGGGGGGTGGAGGAGGTGGAGGAAAGGGAGGGGGGAGGTGGAAAGGGGGGTAGGGGGGGGGGAGGGAGGTGGGGTAGGGGAGGGGGGGGGGGGAGGGGAAGGGGGGGTAGGGGAGGGGGGGGGGGGGGGGAAGGGTGGAGGGGGGGGAGGGTGGGGGTTCAGGGGAGGGGGGAGAGGGGGGAGGGAGGGGGAGAGAGAGAGGGAGGAGAGGGAGAGAGAGAGAGAGGGAGGGGGAGAGAGAGGGGGAGAAGAGAGAGGGAGGGGGAAGAGAGAGGGAGGGAGAGGGGGAGAGAGAGGGAGGGGGGAAAGAGAGAGAGGGAAGAAGTTTGGGAGAAGAGGAGGGGAGAATGAGGGAGGGGGGGAGAGAGAGGGAGGGGTGGACGAGAGAGAGGGGGTGGACGAGAGAGGGGGGAGGAAGAGAGAGGGAGAGGAAAAAGGAGGGGGGGAGAGAGAAAGAGGAGGGAGGGGAGGACAGCGGAGGGCTCACACACACACACCCTCCAACTCCCACACACACACACACATACACACACTTTTAAAAGTATACTAGACCAAGTGCAGACCCGTTGGGTCTGTTCCCCGAACGTGCGGTTTAGGGGGGGAGAGAGATGGAGGGAGGGAGGGGGGGAGAGAGGGAAGGAGGAGGGGAGGAGGGGGGGAGGAGGGAGGGAGGGAGGAGAGGGGGGGAGGGGGGGGAGGGGGGGAGGGGAGGGAGAAGGAGGGGGGGAGGAGAGGGGGGGGGGAAGAGGGGGGGGGGGAAGCAGGGAGGGGGAGAGGGGGGGGTAAGGGAGGGGGGGGGAGGGGGGGGAAGAGGGGGGGGAGGGGGAGAGGTGGGGGGAAGGGAGGCTGAGGGAGAGCTGAGAAGGGGAGGAGACAGCAAGGGCTACTGGAAATTTGAGAATCAATATTCAGGCCACCGGGATGCAGACTGTCCAAGCGGAATACGAGGTGCTGCTCCTCCAGTTTCCGGTGGTGCTCACTCTGGATGATGTTGCAGGTTTCGACCCTTCTTCAGACCCTGAAGACGGGTCTCGACCCAAAACTTCACCCAATAACTCTAGTTATCCGTATCTCTTTTTAGATCTCTCAATCTCCATCTCACGGGACAAGCGAGCCACAAATACACGCAAGCCACAAACTTCCACCATGCACCATGAAGCTTTCTAAAGCACGTCTTCCCCCTACCAGAGGACAAAATCCTTAATCACATATCATCAATTTCTACGCCTTTACTTTCACCCACATTCTAACAGAACAAGATTAGATATCCCCAGGTCTTCCCAATCCCACCAGCTTCCGCATTCATTGGATTATTCTTCACGTAAACCTTACCACTTGCTGGATGGCCCAGAACTTCCTCCAACTAAATGAGAGTCATCCTTCTCGGCCCCTCGGACTCAATCAAAATGATAGCAGGCAGCCTTGGAAGCCTTACCCCACTACTCAAACCTCACGTCAAAAACCTCGGCGTGGTATTTGACTCAGCACTGAAATTTGACAAACAAGTCAATGCCGTGGTAAAAGCTAGCTTCTTTCAGCTTCGGACAATAGCTAAAATAAAACAATTCCTCCACTTTGATGACCTCGAAAAGATCATCCACACATTTATCTCCTCCCACCTAGATTACTGCAACTCTCTTTACACTGGCACAATCTTCCCTGTCCCGCCTGCAACTGGTCCAAAACGCCGCAGCGAGACTCCTGACGGGCACCCAAAAAAGGGACCACATCACCCCGATCCTGGCCTCTCTCCACTAGCTCCCTGTGCGGTTCCGTATACATTTCAAGACCCTCCTCTATGTCTACAAAGCCCTCAATGGGCTTGCCCCCTCCTACATTAAAGGTCTTCTCACCCACCACTCCACCTCCAGGTCCCTCAGATCGGCCGACTTGGGGTTGCTGAATATCCCGCGGTCTAGGCATAAGCTTAGGGGCGACCGCGCCTTTGCGGTTGCAGCTCCTAGACTGTGGAACAGCATCCCCTTTCCCACCAGAACTGCCCCCTCCATCGACTCATTTAAGTCAAGACTAAAATCTTATCTATACTCCCAAGCCTTTCCTGACGCCCACTGAGCGAGGGCTATATGTATATATGTATGCATGTAGTTTGTTTGTTTATACTATTCTTATAATAAATGTAAAGCACTTTGGCCAATGAGAGTTGTTTTTTTAAATGTGCTATATAAATAAATGTGACTTGACTTGACTTTCCTTTGCTCCCTTCTCCACTCACCAATTTACCCTTATGTCCCCATCAACTGTCTCCCCAATAATGGCACTTTTCCCATGCAAGCACGGGAATTGCAACACATATCTTTTTTTCACCATCCAGGGACCCAAAGAGTACCTTTCCACGTGAAGCAGAGATTCGCTTGTACTTCTTCAAATTAGTTTAATGCATTCTGTGATCACAATTTAGTCTCCTTTAGGTAGACAAAAGTGCTGGAAAAACTCAGCGGGTGCGGCAGCATCTATGGAGCGAAGGAAATAGGCGACGTTCCGGGCCAAAACCCTTCTTCAGACTCACTTAGTCTGAGTCTTCTTTACACTGGCAGACCATTGATCTGTTCAATCCACAGAAGCAGCCCAAGTTTGGAGTAACCCGTCACTTTTTAATTACCATACCTCTCCAACCCCGCCCAATCTGTCTGTAGCCTCCTGCATTGATGCAATGAAACCCAATGCAAGCTTGAGGAACAATATCTAATCTTCCATCTGGACACACTCAGTGTCATATTCTCCAATTTTAGATTATGCAGTCTTTCTGGATCTATTACTGACACATCCAGGATGATGTGGACTGAGACCTACATTTTTTTCTTGCAGAGAATTGTGTGTTTGAAACTCTCTTGCTCAAAACAACTGTATGAAAAAAAGCATTTGAATATTTTTTAAGGCTGTTGTAGATAATGGGGGGTGTGGAAGATCACTGGCGATAATAGGGAAATTGGAGTTAAGTTTTATAATTGTATTTGCCTAATCATTATTAAACAGTGAAGGTTGATTGTGGGGCCCTGGGGACATACTCCTCTTTTACACATGTATGGATGTAAAGTTAGGATGTGGGCTTCCTGCACAATTTAAAGGCAGTGTGCAATCTGGATCAGGGTAGGCTGTGACCGGAAGATTCAAGGACAAAGACTTTCTTAAGAAGCTGCACTTATGCTCCTCAAGCACTTAAACCCCCTTTTCACGGGGCGACTTGACGCAAGAGGTAACCAGAGTTTAACATCGTGGGAACCTCGTGCGGTAACAATACGGCATTCGTGGACCACCGTGGCGACTACACTTGTGGTTGAGGCAACACGTAGTGGCCAGTGCGAATCGTGTAACTTGGGTGACTCTGGGGGGGGGGGGGGGGGGGGGGGGGGGGGGGGGGAGGAGAGAGAGAGAGGGGGAGAGAGGGAGAGAGGGGGAGGAGGGAGGGAGGGAGAGAGAGAGAGAGAGAGCCCGAGAGAGAGAGAGAGAGAGAGAGAGAGAGAGGAGAGGCACACAGTGAATATAATGGCCCATTGGCCTAGCGGAGGGGAGAGAGAGAGAGGGAGAGGGAGAGGGAGAGAGGGGGACAGAGGGAGAGAGACAGAGGGAGAGAGGGAGAGGGAGGGAGAGGGACAAACAACAAAGGACCCAACACAGATCAGCCTGAAGAGGCTTGGAGCCCCACTAGGTCACCTGCCTCCAACACAATAATCCGATAAACAAAACATTTGTCTAAAAAAAGATTATTCTTCAGCCATGGGAGTGACAACAAAGAGCCACCATTACCCTCTTGCACATATTGAGAGAAGGGTGCATCACACCAAACACATTGTCTAAAAAAAGATTATTCTTCAGCTCATTAAAGAGCTCGGGTGAAAAAAAACCAATATGGTGTGTGACAACAAAGTAACATCATTTGGCTTCTCCACCCATTCACGATAACAGTCCACTGTTGAAATCCATGTGCTAGACCACGACCACTCCACTTGCTATCAAGTCGCCCCGTGAAAACTAGCCATTATGGAGGCTTATACCCAACAGTTGAATCTTCTGTGCTTAGATTTTACCAACCTTCCATGAGGAACCTTGTCAAAGGCCTTACTAAAGTCCATATAGACAACATCCACTGCTTTACCCTCATCAATTTCCCTAGTAACCTCTTCAAAAAATTCAAGAAGATTAGTCAAACATGACCTTCCAGGCACAAATCCATGTTGACTGTTTCTAATCAGACCCTGTTTATCTAGATGCTTATATATATTATCTCTAAGTATCTTTTCCATTAATTTGCCCACCCACAGGAACCTTCTGCGTCAGAGAATAAAGACCCAAATTCAACCTATAACAGGTCTATAATTGCTAGGTTTAACTCTTAGAACCCTGCCTTGTTTTTAAACAATCCCAGGAACAACATGCGCAGTACGCCCAATCCTCGGGGACTATTCATGCCATCAAGTCATATTACACTACACATGTCCAAACTGGCCATCAACCAAATACAAAGAAAAAAACACCGGTGTGCAGAATAGAGTATTACAACATTATAGCATTAGTCACAGAGGAGTCACGCAGGCTCTGTAATGAGGTAGGTTGGAAGATCGTGGCAACATTCTAGTTTATGGTAGGACTATTCAATAATCTGATAAAAGTGGAAAGAAACTGCTCCTGAATCAGGAGCACTTACTTTCAAGCTTTTGTATCTTCTGTCTGAAGGGAGAGAGGTGAAAGGGGAAAGGGAAAAAAGTATTTGACAATAGCAAGAAAGTGCAACAAGAAACCATATCTAGATCTAGCTCTCGGAAATGTGATGGACAAGGTACACTTAGCATGAGTGAAAATACTTGTGAACAAATTACCATGCAACATTAATTTTTAATTAGGTAGAAGAACAAGGAGCAATCTAAAGTTAAATCTTTTAATTAGAGAATGGATAATTTCAGTCCAGTCTTAAATGTGCATGAACATTTCTCTAATAATATTCAGTAGCAGATCAATGAAGTATAGTTTGAAGAGAAAAAAAATAGCGCCAATTAATTCAGAGATATTAAGTCCAAGATAAACCAGAAATGCTGGTTTTGAATTAGAGAAACGAACAGATAAATAAACAACTAATTATTATGTTGAAACAAGGAACTGCAGATGCTGGTTTACAAAAAAAGAGTAATTGAAAAAATAATATGATTCAAAACCAGTTTACACCTCAGAGCCATGAGCTCTGTCAATAACTATTCCCTTGCAAACAAAAAGATCATTGGGGAAATGGCACTGAAACAGGCCCTTGGCCCAACTTGCCCATGCCAAAATTGGTATACTGGGAGTATACAAGTCTGCATTTGGTGCAGAGCCCTCTATACCATACTCACCCAAATGTCCAAATCTCCTTTAAAAGTCATTCAAGTATCCATTTCTATAGTTTCCTCTGGCAGCTCATTCCAGATAGGGATTACCCACCAAGTTAAAAAGTTGCCTGAGGACCCTTTTAAATTTCGCCCCTCTCACTTTGAGGCAGTGCCCTCTAGGTTTAGAATCCTCTACCCATGCAAAAAGACTGACCGTTTGCTCTATCCATGCCCCTCATGTTCTTGTATACCTTAATAAGGTCACCCCTTAGCCTCGAGTGCTCAAAAGAAACATTGAGACAGACTATCCAAACTCTCCCTATAACGCAAGACCAGGTAACATCCTGATGAATGTCTTTGGCACCATTTCCAAACTAATGACATCCTTCCTGTAACTGGGCACAGAACCGCACGCAGTACTTTAAATGTGGTCTCACTGTGACTTGTACAGCTGCATCATCATTTCTCAACTTTTGTGCCCAACATCCTTCCAAATGAAGGCAAGTACGCCAAACACCCTCTTCACCACACTGTCAACTTTCAGGGACCCATGCACCTGCACTCCAATATTTCTCATCTCTGCAGCTCTCCATGGTTCTATCATTTACTGTGTAAATCATGCCCTGGTTTGACATATCAAAGTACAACACCTCACACTTGCCAGAGTTCAATTCCATTTTCCATTCCTTGACCCAGATCCTGTCGCAAAATGAATTATCCTTCCTCAGTGTCCACTAAATCAATAATTTCAGTGTCATTTGCAAATTTGCTAAACCTTTGAACTATCTTCAATTGGACTTTATCGGGCTTCAATGGTACATCTTGCGCTAAAAGTTGTATCCTTTATCTGTGCACTTGTGGATGGCTCGATTTTATTCATGTACAGTCTTTTCTTTGACTGGAAAACACTCAAATAAAAGCTTTGCATTGTACCTCGGCAGTACACGCAACAATAATAAACTAAATTAAACAAATACTATGGACCTAGCTCCGACTGCTGCACTCCACTGGTCACAGGCCTCCAATTAGAAAAAACAATCCTCCATAACCACCTCCATAATGATCCTGCCTTCACAGCTCTCTGGTACAGATAATTCCAAAGAAACACAATCCTCTGAGAAATCCCTCCTCATCTCCCTTAAATGTGCAATCCTGTACAGGCTGTGCCCAGGCAATGACTGTGTTCCATTTTTAGAATATGCATAAGCCAATTTTGACCTTAAGTTGCAAACTACACGATGAAAACAACATTATGTCCTCCATGAAAATACTTGTCAACTATTTGAAGCCTTCCATCATGAAATACTCGTCAACTCTTTCCTCCTAGCTGGTGTTCAATTCAACTTGACACTTTCTTTTGAATGTTAAGGGTTTTTATTTTCTTGTACACCAAAGTAATATGATCCTTTCAAAAGGTGATCATTTTTGTATAAGCCATTTGGTCTCTCGGTATTTAATAAACAAATCCACAGCAAAGTAGAGGTGTTATCCTCCGTGCACCGGCCAATATTTAGTCCTGACATAATATTAAAAGTAAATTACCAAAGCATTATCACAATATCTTCCGTAGGAACTTCCTTTACATAAATTTGTTGATGCATTTCCTACATTACACTTCAAAAACAATTTGCCGGAAAGTGCTATATTTCTGCACATTTTGTACGATTCTATGGTTTGTGATTGTTGAAATATTTTTGAATAAGAGGTTTGCTAAAATAGTATTGTGCATTTCTGCATGGAAATAAACCTACCTAAAGACAATCGATGCAGGAGTAGGCCTTTCGGCCCTTCGAGCTAGCACCACCATTCAACGTGATCATGGCTGATCATCCACAATCAGTACCCCATTCCTGTCTTCTCCCCATATCCCTAAGAGCCCTATCTAGCTCTCTCTTGAAAGTATCCAGAGAACTGGCTCCGCCGACCTCTGAGGCACAGAATTTCACAGACTCACAACTCTCTGTGTGAAAAAGTGTTTCCTCATCTCCATTCTAAATGGCTTACCCCTTATTCTTAAACTGTGGCTCCTGGTTCTGGACTATCCCAACATCGGGAACATGTGTCTTGCCTTTAGCGTGTCCAAACACTTAATCTATATTACTAAATCTCTGTTCTTGACCGCATTTGGCCGTCTGTGCTGCGATTTCCGAGAGAACGCCGCCACCTACGGCCGTTATTTTTGGCCACCTCGCTCAGAGCCCCCCTCCGCCGCATGTGTGCCGAGGATTTCTCCCGTCGATGAAAAATGACAGAGATATTAATGTTTTTACAAAATTCACCATTCTCTCTGCTGCCCCTGCTGGAGGGAGGGGGAGGGACTATAAAACCAGGAAGTGGTGTGCCTCAATTAGTCTCTGCAAGATGGAGCTCTGTCAATTAATCTCTGTCACTCTGAATGACACTGAACAAATGTCTACATCACTGTGAGTACCCTTAATGTGGTTTGAAAATGTATATATGGTTAGTTTGAAGTAAAAAATCACTGCCTGCAATTGGCTGTTTGGGTTGAAGTAAAAAGGCACTCTCCCCACCTCTCTCTCTTCCTATCCCTCTCTCTTTCTCTCTCTCTCTCCCCCCTGTCTCTCTCCCTTTCTCTCACTCTCCCATGAACTCTCCCTCTCCCTCCTCCTCTCCTCCCCCCCCTCCTCTCCCCCCCCCTCCTCTCTCTCCCCTCTCCTCTCTCCCCCTCTCTCCCCTCTCCTCTCCCTCTCTCCTCCTCCTCTCTCCCCCCCCTCCTCTCTCTTCCCCCCGTCTCTCCTCTCCTCTCTCCCACCCCCCCTCTCCTCTCTCTTCCCCCCCTCTCCTCTACACACCCCAACCCCACCCCTTCCCTCCACCCTCCCTCCCCCTTCCCTCCCCCTCCCACCACCTCTCCCCCTCCCCTCACCCCTCTCAGCACACCCTCTCTCTCCCCCCTCCCCCCCCCCCCCTTCCATACCCTCCCCCCACCCTCCCCTAAACCCCCCTCCCCTCCACACCCCCTACCCTCTTCCCTCCACCCTCCCTCCTCCTCCCTCCCCCTCCCTGCTCCCCACCTCTCCTCCTCACCCCCCTCTCAGCACCCCCCTCTCTCCCCCTCACTCTCACCCTCTCTCTCTCCTCCCCTCCCCCCCAACCTTTCCCCCCTCACCCAACCTCCCTCTTCTCCTCCCCTTCACCCCCCTATCCCTCTTGCCCCTCTCTCTGTGTCTGTGTGTCTCTCTCTCTCTCTCTCTGTCTCTGCTCCTTCTCTCTCTGCCCTCACTCTCTACCCCCGGCCCCCCCCCCCCCTCCGGATGGGAATGCAAGTTGGGGGCTATGCGTCAGTAGATAGGGTGGTTATGGGGTAAAAGGAGCAAATTGATAATATTAATATAATATCAAGGGGGGTAATTAGCGTGAGTGCGTGGGGGGGGGGATAGTTAGTGTGTGTGACGCTGCATGCCGCCTTCCCCCCCACAACCGCACGTTAGGGGAACAGACCCAACGGGTCTGCACTTGGTCTAGTATTCTTATGTTTCAATAAGATGCCCTCTCATCCTTCTAAATTCCAGAATATACAAGCCCTAGACAATCTAGAACCAAAGGACATATGCTCAAGGCGATCGGGGGGTGGGGTATGATTCAATAAGTGAATTTGGTACCTCGCGTGTGCAATGAATCATGGAATTTGTCAAAGGGCATTCAGGATAAACAAAGAATTGAGAATCTTTTCCCATCTTCAAACTATGAAAACATTTTCTTTGGCATCAACAAAAGGTGAAGATCAAGAATGTTTTCACAAATTTCAGAGGGGTCTTGGATACTTTCTCATGCAAGTTATATTTTAATACCCACACTACATGTCTGTCCTCTCCAGATTCTACTAAATAAAGGATATTTATTGACAACACTGTGTTACCCAAGGAGTTGGAGATATTGCAAGGCATAGTGCTTTCGATCAATGGTCTACTCGAGAGGAAATTTACACATGAAAGTTATTTTGAAGGTGAAGGGAATCGGGTCGAGTCTGGCATCACCTGCCAAATCACTGCAGGTGGTCACTGAGTAACCACCTAGCTGCCTGGCTCCAGCAGCAACTATCCCCACAGAGGCCAAAGTCAGGCAGCAAGTATCCACACTGGAGAGGTTGCGAACACCATCCCCCTCAACCATGTGCAAATGTGAACAGCTCTCTGTGGGGCGAGGGTGGGATGGAACACCCTATCTATCTCCGCAAGCAGGTCGTTAGGTCCAAAGTCCACGAGGCAAAGTGGGGAGATCTGTGACTTGGGTGAAACAGCAGCTATGCTGGACATTTGGTGCAATACAAAATGGTTGTTATTCATCATCACGATCTCGCTCACTCACGGAGGCGGGTCTGCAAACGTCCAAGGAAAAGCCGATACAACCACCAAAATGACCATTGTTTTGTACAAATGAACCATGAATACACCTAATTAATCGTTTGAAAGCAGTATTTTCTTACCTCGAAGCTAAACTGGAAAATGCGTATGAAACGCAGTTCAAAACAATTATCAATCGTAATGTACACACAGCTCAGCTGACGAGAATGTTTATCCAGAATGACCCATGACCTGGGCAAACTCACGCATATGCAGTTGTAATACCGAACTCGTTCATAGGAACCTGAGGAGCAACTTTTTTTCTCACACAAAGGGTGGTGGGTATATGGAATGAACTACCCTGAGGAGATGGTTGAGCCAGGTACTATCACAGCGTTTAAAATAAACATTTACCCAGGTACATGGATAGGATAGTGTTAAAAGGATATGGGCCAAAAGCAAGCAGATGGGTGGGACTAGTGTAGATGGGGCATGTTGTTCGGCATGTGCAAGTTGGAATGAAGGGCCCGTTTCCATTCTGTATGACTCGCCTTGGTATTTATCAGAAGCTGAACTTCACCAATTGCAACCACGGTGATCCTGAACCGTGCCTCAAACTGATAACTGTACCGCCATTACAATAATCTATTTTCACATGCATACGTAGACCCCCCTCGGTCATGACTAACCATGGGTGATGCATCCTAGTTGTTGGCTGCTTGCTCCAAACCTCGGCTGGAGCAGCGTCGCTTGTGGCTGAAGAGACCAATGTGAGAGTGACAGTCTCTGTCGCAAAGGTCACATTTGTGTGAGGTCGCTGGTTTGTTGAAGTTGCTGCGCTCCGTTCTGCGTACCCGCTTGTGTGCCGCTGCGTTCAACAGTTTCTCTTACCCCGTTTTGAGATGTTGGTTCAGGGTACCTCTCCACCTCGTGTGGTCAGCTGCAAGGCTCTCCCAGGACTCCACATCGATGTCGAGCGCCTTCATATCTCTCTTGCAGACATCCTTGTAACATAGCTGGGAGCGGCTGATGGTTCTCCTCCCAGATGTCAGCTCTCCATGGAGGATTTATTTTGAAATACGGACATCCTCCATGCGGTGGACATGGCCCAGCCACCGCTGTCTGCGCTGCCCGAGTAGAGTGTACATACTGGGAAGGCCAGCACAAGACAGGATCTCGGCGTTGAACACTCTGTCTTGCCAGGATATGCCCAGGATACGGCGGTTGCTTCTCAGGTGGAAGGTGTTGAGTCTTCTCTTCTGCCTGGCATATGTAGTCATGTCTCACTGTCGTACAGCAGCGTGTTGATGACACAGGTGTTGTAGACTGCTATCTTTGTCTTCACTGTCAGCTTTGGGTTGGTCCACATTCGAGTTGTAAGCCGAGTGAGAGTTGTAGCTGCCCGATCCTCTTATCAGTCTGTGTCCAAGGAGAGGTTGGCGGTGACGGTGGAACCGAGGTATGTGAACTGATGGACGGCATCGAGTTTGTAGTCGTCGATGGTGATGACAGGCGGCGTCTCTGTATCCTGCCCCAAGACGTTCATCTTCTTCAGGCTGATGGTCAGCCCGAATTCCTTGCATGCCTGATAGAAGCGGCCCATCAGTGATTGCAGTTACTGCTGGGTGTGGGATATAACTGCGGCGTCGTCGGTAAACCACATGTCTCTGATGAGAGCTTCACGTACTTTTGTCTTTGCTCTGAGGCGGGTGAGGTTTAAGAGCCTGCCATCTGATCTACTCTGCAGGTAGATCCCCGCTGTTGCAGTGCCGAAGGCATGTTTCAGAAGCAGAGCGAAGAAAATCCCAAAGAGTGTGGGAGCGAGGACGCAGCCTTGTTTTGACACCACTGCGGATGTCGAAGAGCTCAGAGAAGCTGCCATTGAACTGCACTGTCCCCTTCGTGTTGATGTGGAAGGATTCTATCATGCTCTGCAGTTTTGGTGGGCAGCCGATCTTTGGCAGTCTTAAATAGGCCATCTCTGCTGACGAGGTCGAACGCCTTGGTGAGGTCAATGAAAGCAACATATAGGGGCATCCGCTGTTCTCTGCACTTCTCCTGGAACTGGCGAAGGGAGAAGACCATGTCTACTGTTGACCTTCCAGCTCGAAAAACTGCACTGTGACTCGGGGTAGACACGGTGTCTACCCATGCATAACGTCATTCAAATCTGCACGGCTTCACACATCTGCAAACAGAACTCTGCTTCATGTCTATGTCACCTCCAAACTTGACTAACCACATATTTGTGCCTAATTTCCCTTAATTAGGTACACATCCATTAGGTGCAATAAGGCCGCTTATTGACCTACATTGAATTTTGGATTAAAAATGTCTCAATTTTCATCTATACTCTCACATGCTCTGCATACTTTCATCTCCGCAACATCTCCAGACTCCGCCCCTCCCTCTCCAAAGACAATACAAAAGTCCTCATCCACGCTCTGGTCACATCCCGCATCGATTACTGCAACGGCCTCCTCACTTGCATCTCCAATAAACTTCTTCATCGCCTCCAATGCATTCAGAACTCTGCAGCCCGGATCATCACCCGCACCAGATCATCGGACCACATCACACCCATCCTCACTCAGCTCCACTGGCTCCCTGTGCACCACCGGATTAACTACAAGATTTTACTGCTGACCTTCAAAGCCCTACACCACCTTGCTCCCCAATACCTCTCTGACCTGCTGCTACCATACACTCCTTCCCGGTCACTTCATTCCTCCTCAGCTGCAATTTTAACTGTCCCCACATTTAGACTCAGCACCATGGGTGCCAGAGCCTTCAGCTGCTCTGCCCCACGTCTCTGGAACACTCTCTCACCTCCCATCCGTGACTTGAACACTATCGATCAATTCAAATCACAACTCAAAACACACCTGTTTAGATTAGCATACCCGACATAACTTCCACCATGTTCACCCTGATTTTAATGACTTAAAATGTTTTGTGTATTTTCTGTTTTTTGTTTTTAATCAACTTGATTTTAATATTGATAAATGTATTGTGATTTATATGTCCTGTAAGGTGTCCTTGGGCGTCCAGAAAGGTGCCAGCAAATAAAATGCATTATTATTATTATTATGCTTTCAATTCCACCACAGTCTCGAACAATCTAAACTCTGTAACCTCCTCTGGTTCTCAAATCATCTGACATAATGCTGCTCTACTTTTAGCCTCTTGATTTCTCTCATATTTAATTACTCCACCTCTGACAGCTGTCATCTGGCCTGTGTGGTAACATATCTGGCTATGTGAAAGGAACTATGTACATACAAGCTCCTGCTGAAAATTGGAATCCGATATTAAAATACAAATCATTTAAAGATTTTTTTTTTAAATTAACACCTATCATAATCAGACTGAAGGTCAGAATACAGAAGTTTACAGCATTCAGATGAAGCAGTATTCTGTGAAAACCCTCATTAATGCTCAATTGGATTGGAGAAATGGGATTATTATTATTTACAATCATTTACAATTAGATTTTCAATGTAGAAGGAGGAAATAAGATTTAGGAATTGGGAAGGACTGAGAGTTAATTTGTGGGATTGGGATGAAAAGAGACAATGCAATCATGAGAGAAAAGGAGGAAGTCAGGTCCTGAAGGCTATTGAGTTGAAATTGTTCAGGCTGTTTGGTTAGGCAAAGGAAAGGATCATGTGAATGGTACAATACCTTTTGAACTGGCATTATTTTCAAAATATTTTCTAACATGAAACTCAGTCCTCCCCAATTCCTAAACTTTACTGCCTCCTTGTTACCTGATCACATTATCTAACACTCACGTTTTCCCTGATCCCACAGACTGTCACCTCAAGTCTCTCCTGCTCCTCCAACCTCTCTCCATTAATGCCAAGTTGTGATTCCCTGCCGCCCTCAATCCCCCGGTCTCAAGCACTGGCTGCCTTGTCCCCTCCATCGTCTGATCCAAGGACCAACTCCTTGCACATCCACCGATTCCAGGGACTGGCATCCCAGCCCCATCCTTCGATCCCAGGGACCAACTCCCTGACCCCCTCCATCCTACGGCCACAGGAGCAAATCCCTGTCCCCCACAAGACTTCAATCCCAGGAATACGACCCTTGTCCATCCTCAGGTCCCAGGGACAGACTCCCTGTTGCCCCCATCCTCAGAGACAGACCCCCCGAACACTCCTCCACGGTGCCAAGGACTGACCCAGCCCATCCTCCAGTTCCAGGGACTGGCCGATTCCAGCCCAAGTCTCCAGCCCCCGTTTCCACGCTGATCCATCATGTCCCAGGAACAGACTCCCAAGCTTTCCCCCGATCCTACAGCATGAACAGTACGGCCTTCCTTCTCATCCCCCCCTGACCACTGTGGGGCTCCCTGCTCCCAGCCCAGAGCTCTGCCGACCGGGCCGACTCACCTGGCAGCCCTTCTTGTGATGGAAGCCCACGACCACAATGTGCAGGACAACCTGGGCCTCGGCGCCCTCCTCCATCCTGCCCCGGGTGAGAGCCCTCGCCGTGCACGCACTTCCGCCTCCAGCCAAGCGTTCAATGCGTCATCACGCACGTGTACGTAAACCGCCCAGAGCACGCATGCTCAGAGTGGGAGGCCGGTGAGTATCAAAGATAACAGGTACACAACAATGCTGGAGACACTCAGCGGGTGCAGCAGCGTCTAGAGTGAAGGGAATAGGCGACGTTTCGGGCCGAAACCCTTCTTCAGACTGATGGGGGGCGGGGGTGGGTGGGGACAAGAAAGGGAAAAGGAGGAGGAGCCCAAAGGCTGGGGGATGGGAGGAGGAGACAGCAAGGACTAACAAAATTGGGAGAATTCGATGTTCATTCCCCCGGGGTGCAGACTCCCCAAACGGAATATGAGGTGCTGTTCCTCCAATTTCCGGTGCTGCTCGCTGTGGCCATGGAGGAGACCCAGGACAGAGAGGTCGGAGGCGGAGTGGGAGGGGGAGTTGAAGTGCTGAGCCACCGGGAGGTCAGCTTGGTTATTGCGGACCGAGCGGAGGTGTTCGGCGAAACGATCGCCCAACCTCCGCTTGGTCTCACCGATATAGATCTGCTGACATCTAGAGCAGCGGACGCAATAGATGAGGTTGGAAGAGATGCAGGTAAACCTCTGTCGCACCTGGAACAATTGCTTGGGTCCTTGAACGGAGTCGAGGGGGGAGGTAAAGGGACAAGTGTTGCATCTCTTGCGGTTGCAAGGGAAAGTGCCCGGGGAGGGGGTGGACCGAGAGGGAAGGGAAGAATTGACAAGGGAGTTATGGAGGGAGCGGTCTTTACGGAAGGCAGATATGGGGGGAGATGGGAAGATGTGGCGAGTAGTGGGGTCACGTTGGAGGTGGCGAAACTGACGGAGGATTACTTTTTGTATGTGACGTACACGACAATGCTGGAGAGACTCAGCGGGTGCAGTAGCATCTATGGAGCGAAGGAAATAGGCGACGTTTCGGGCCGAAACCCTTCTTCAGACTGATGGAGAAGGAAGGAAAAAGGGAGGAGGAGGAGCCCGAGGGCGAGGGGATGGGAGGAGACAGCTCGAGGGTTAAGGAAGCTCTCTGGCTGTTGTTGTCCCTTCAGTTCTCGCTTCTCTATACCTTCATTTCGCTTCACTTTTGGAATTCTGAAGTTGGGTACATGTCTCTCACACTTACCCCGACTTCCGCAATAATTCACCATTTTGGCGGTTTTTAACAGGTAGGAAAGTACGCGTTTCTAGCATTAATAACATATACCGGAAGTGACAGATGTCTTCCAGTTGGATTTAGTGGCTCCGTGCGTCAAGCCCTATGACCCAGTGGCCTTTCGTGCAACCCCCCTATAGAGCTCCTCTAGTATTTTTGTTATAGAGCGCCTCTAGTATCTTTGGTGAGCATTTTGTGGAGGCCGCTCACCTGGTCGAGCAAGGCCGTCGTTGTCCGCAGATGCTGGAATCTGCAGCGACAAGCCGCAGAGAAGTCTGATCGGAGGGGAAATGGATAAAACGACGTTCTGGGGGCAGGACATTTATTTCTTTAAACGCATATAGACGCAGGGAGGTCATTTAAGTTCATAAAGCATCGGTTGGCTCAAAGCTGTCATGCTTACGCGTTTCTGGTTGCTGCAAGGACGTGATTGCACTGGAAACAGTGCAGAAAAGAGAACCTATTGGCGAGAATGTAATATCTATCGTCCCCACTGCAGACCTGCCAACATTGGGTGAGAGCTGACAGTGAGAAATCTGGACCCACCCAACGCAAGTTACCACCTAGTCGACGTCAAGCAATGACAAGCTACGTTGACCGCCGACACAATTCCTCGCGAATTGGGACGTCTATCTATGACCACACCTACGACAACCAAAGTCAACTTGCATACACCCGTGACAAGATACGACAAACTATGACCCTGTCAGCGACAACTGAAGACGTTGCGTCATAGTGATGTCACGGCACTAATTGCACTACATGGAAGCGTCAGGGCTGTGATGTGTGGCTTATTGTGTTTTTAACTTCAGCTTAGTGTCTAACGATACTTCTTTAATTTGTTTCTGCCCATTTAGAACTAAATTCCCGAAAATAAAGTTAATACACGCTCACTTCACAGATAAATAAACAAAGTAATCATAAACAAAATATGTACCGTGAAAAATCACTGTCAGTGAAGCAGCGGAACTTCTAAATTCATCAAACTGCAATGATGAGCTGAGATCGTCTGCACGTATAATGTACCCGGACTCGATCTGGCGATGTTACAATTCTATGTCGCGCGGGCATAACGAAGTGTACATATGCAGCCTATGGGATACGGCACTATGACAGCCATTTTACCTCGGATCGATTGTTGTCGGTAGATGCTTATGCAGGGCTCTCGCTTGACTTTTTTTCCCTGTTGCCAGCCGGGCAACCTTGGCAGTTTTTTAGGTTGCCAAATGACATTTTTGGTGGTCATTTAAGATGGCTTGCATGACGTATGCTCGGACGAAGTGCGTAGTTGCCAGTCGGAATTATGCATTCACATATTATTCCTGCTTCAAATAAAGTCACAAACTAACATATTCACCAATCAAGACATGATATATACCACAATGACATGCAGCAAAATTATAATACGGTATCTCAATTCTTTTTACACATTGTAATTAATGCAATTTTTATTATTTATTTCCAGTTCCAAACAAAAGTGTGGTTGGATTATTCAGCGTATGATCAACCTGTGTCAATAAATCCTGGACCTTGATAACATATATGCTTAACCATGCACACTACAAGCATGTCTTCTGTGAAGGACCGAACATTATCATGACATGGCCATAGCATGGGTCGTTATTGCTATTGGTACAGAAACACTCTCGCTTCCCACATAATTCATCCACAACAAAATATACAGGTTGCAAGGAATTTTCTAAAGGCATTTTATGATAATAGCTGACACAACTGACTAAACCCATCTGACAGGTTAAACATTACACTAACTAAGAGATGGTCGAAGGACAGAAATGCAGCAAATGTTTGGTAATATATTTAAATGTGTCAAGATGCCACATTAACGGACATTCAGATTAGATGTATGTGGCAATGAAGATACCCAGTTTGTAAGCACCATTTTAAAAAAAATTGTTGATAAACGCTTTTTCCATCATTCCCACTTCAGAATTAACGTTAAAATTTCAACTGAAATATCTCCTGACCAAATTTGTGGTGTATATGACTGACTGTAGAAGTAAAACCTGGATAAATCCAATGTATAGTTGTGAATGTTGCTCATTAAATAACTACAGTACTGATACTCCATATTAACAGCATTGATGTGCCATTAAAATGAATTCTGTAATAACGTGTCAGTGACAATCGAACACTGCGGTTTTAATGTTTCAAGTGTTCAAAATTTAATTAATCCACCTTTATGGATTAAAACAAATAATAACATTGGGAATTAAAACATATAATTGATTGCATTCCGTTATCAAACATGGTCAATGTTAGCTCTGAAGATATTTCCAGCACAATAGGGTCGGGGGGGGTTATGAATTGGTGTGGATTGGATGGATTGAGGCAGGGGAATTAGTGAGTGTTGGTTGGAGTAGGTAAAATTATGAGGGGGAGAGCGCGCGGGGGATGTCAGTGGGGTTGAAAGGGGGGGGGATCTGTGCAGGATGGATGGGGGGAGCAGTGCAGGATGCAGGGGTGAGCAGTGCAGGATGACGGGGTGAGCAGCGCAGGCTGGATGGGGGAGCAGTGCAGGACGGATGGGGCAGCAGTGGAGGATTGATGGGGGGTGCCGGGAGCAGTAATGCGAGGTGGCTAGGGAGATCAGTGCAGGATGAATAGATGGGGAGGGGGGGGGGGGGAGGGGCCTGGGGAGCACAGGGGATGTCAGTGAGGACTGAATAGAGATAGGAATGGGGATCAGTGCGGGATGGAGAGGAGGGGTCTCAGGATAAGGGTAGTGGAGGGGGCGTATGAGAGAGAGAGAGAGGAAGGGGCAGAGGAGGTGGGAAGGAAGGCCAACGCTCCTCGGACAACCTGTCAGGCACATAAATCGCAACCAAAATATGGAGGGTACCGCGGACAGAATATCTTGGCGGCCGCGAGCGCACACTCACACACACGAACGAGGCTTCGGTGAACGGTCATTTCAGCTCAATCCAGCGCTAAATGCAGCTCAACTCTGCCTATCTCATCCACAGCCCTGTCTCAATCCACATAGGGCTGTTGGTTAACCTGGCGGGACAGGCAGAGTGAGCTGGGTTTAGCGCTGCTCTGCGCTGGCTGGGGGCGCCGCGCCCGTCTGACTCCCGACGCCTCTAGCCATCCCTGGGAGTGTGAAGGCTCTCGGGCGGGGACAGGGATGGTCCAGTGGCGGTTCGGCAGCGATTGCAGCGCCGTAGACCGGGATCGGTCCTGGCTACGGTGCAGGTCTGTCGAGAATGTTTTGGCTCGTCTCCCTCCTCCAATCACCCACCCACCCCACACTCTACTTCTGCCTCTGACCGACACCTCCCTCCTCCAAGAGTCTGTTTGGAAAGCGCCGTTGGCGGAGTGGCAGCAGTTGCCGCAAACAGGCCGGGCAGGGCCGGGTGCAGGAGGAGGAGGAGGAGATGGAGCCGTCGCCGCCGCCGCTGCTGCTGCTGTGTGGGGCCCGACATTCGCTCCGACCCTCCGTCACGCCACACTTAGCATCTTTCCCACAACTGTCGCCGACACAAAACGTCACGTTACTCCAGTTTTTTGTGTCTATCTTCGATATAAACCAAGTTGCCAAGCCGGGCAAAATGACTCGCCGTTTAGGTTGCCCAGCGGCAGTTTGAGTGGTCATTGGCACCCAGGCAACCGTTAATTTCGAGCCCTGGATTAGTGGGGTACAGCAAGGCTCGGTGCTAGGACCGCAGCTATTTACAATATACATCAATGATTTAGCTGAAGAGATTCAAAGTAACATTAGCAAATTTGTGGATGACACAATGCTGGGTGGCAGTGTGAACTGTGAGGAGGATGCTATGAGAATGCAGGGTGACTTGGACAGGTTGGGTGAGTGGGCAGATGCAGTTTAATGTGGATAAATGTGAGGTTATCCACTTTGGTAGCAATAATAGGAAGGCAGATTATTATCTAAATGGTGTCAAGTTGGGAAAAGGGGAAGTACAACGGGATCTGGGGGTCCTTGTTCATCAGTCAATGAAAGTAAGCATGCAGGTACAGCAGGCAGTGAAGTAAGCGAATGGCAGTTGGCCTTCATAACAAGAGGAGTAAAGAGGTCCTTCTGCAGTTGCATAGGGCCCTAGTGAGACCACACCTGGAGTATTGTGTGCAGTTTTGGTCCCCTAATTTGAGGAAGGACATTCTTGCTATTGAGGGAGTGCAGCCTAGGTTTACAAGGTTAATTCCCGGGATGGCAGGACTGTCATATGCTGAGAGAATGGAGTGGCTGGGCTTGTATACTCAGGAGTTTAGAAGGATGAGGGTATCTTATTGAAACATATAAGATAATTAAGGGCTTGGGCACGCTAGAGGCAGGAAACATGTTCCCGATGTTGGGGGAGTCCAGAACCAGGGGCCACAGTTTAAGAAAAAGGGGTAAGCCATTTAGAACGGAGACGAGGAAACAATTTTTCTCACAGAGTTGTGTGGGTGGAATTCTCTGCCTCAGAGGGTAGTGGAGGCCAGTTCTCTGGATACTTTCAAGAGAGAGCTAGATAGGGCTCTTAAAGATAGCAGAGTCAGGGGTTCATGGGGAGAAGGCAGGAACAGGGTACTGATTGGGAATGATCAGCCATGATCACATTGAATGGCGGTGCTGGTTCGAGGGGCCGAATGGCCTACTCCTGCACCTATTTTCTATTGTCTATGTTTACAAGTTTTATGGTCTTGGAAAATCACTGAAGAGTCCGGCTAAGTTATTAAGAGTTATGTGACCCAAGGTATTACCAATAAAGCTAATAAACATAGGGATACAAAGCATAGTGACTATGATATCCAGTAATCATGTGACTCAAGTTCAAATTTCACCATGGCAGCAAAAGGATTTAATTTCACTTAATTAAATAAATTAGTAATGAAAAAGGGTGATCCATAGCCTATCTGATTCATTAATGTCCTTCATGGAATGAAACCCACTATCCTTATTTAATCTGGCCTTTATGGATCTACAGATAAAGCGCAATGCGGTTGACTCTAAATTGATCATCACAAATGACTTGGCAAGCCACTGTGCCCGTGAGCAATTATGGATAGTAGGCAATAAATGCTAACTTAGCCAGCTACTTGTACTGTCCTTGAAATGAACACAAAAGTTAAAAGGATTCAAGTTCTCCTGTCTTGTCATGTAGATAAAGGAACACTTTATAGAGAGTTGGGAAGTGAACCACAGCCTGCAGAATATACATTTTACATGTTCTTATGGGCGCAATGGTGCCCTCAAAGCAGCAAATGATGGGTTTTCAGCATTGTGTCCAGGATTGTGATCAAAACTCCATTGTTGAATTAAGATAGTCCCTGGCATTGATGTGACAAAAATATCACTTGTCCATAGAGGGATCTATACACACCAATAAAACAACCTTTAGTAAACTAGTTATATTCAACACTTACTCAGTAATAGCTAGCTTTATACACAGTCCTTACAGGTTACATATCAACTGAAGTACTGTACTCAATTTATTTAGGCTACACTTTCGAAAAGATGACAACACTGGGGATGTTTAGACCGGGATTTACTAGGATGATACCAGGGGAAAAAGCTTCAGTTATGTGAGAGACTGGAGAAAGCTACAATGCAATCGAAGGTGATGTTGAAAATCATGAAGGAGTTAAATGCGTTGTTTTCAATAACAAAGGGAGTAACCAGTACAGTAACCTTGCATCTGATATAAAAAGACACAACATGGGAGACATCATTATTTTTTCTTTCAGACACAAATCAGTGCAGGAATTTCTCAGGAAAATGTGCCAGCTCCAACCACCTCCAACAGCTTTTCAATTAGATTGAAATTGGGGATGGTCACTTGTGATTGTACAATGGATATTATTTTTCAACTCGCCAGAACATTAAGCAGCCTGACAATTACAAGCAAGAGACGGCAGATGCTGGAATCACCCCTCTCTCAATCCAGATGAAGGGTCTCGATCCAAAACATTGACTGCCCATTTCCCTCAGCAGATGCTACCTGACAGGCTGAGCTCCACCAGCAGATTCCCTTTTTTGACAGATGCAGGAATGGACTGATACATGGCTTATTACATAACCACAGCACAAAAATACTACAAGAAAATAGACCATTGGGCCCCTCATGCCCGCCCCACTGTTCAACATGATCTTGGCTACTTAGATGTTGGCATCACTCCTCCAATGCCAGCTCCTTGTAACCCTCAGTTCCTGGATCTATTGAATATATATCCATCCCACCTTAGATATATTTATCTAATGGTCTGCCTCCACCACCCTAATAGGGCAGAGAATTCTAAAGATTCACTACCATCTGTGCAAAGTTTTACACACCAGTTTTAAATGATAGTTCCCATATTTTGGTGAAAACATAGAATCAGATTAGTATAGCATACATGCAGGCTCTTCAGCCCATCACATCTTGCCTGACCCATATACTGCCATGCCCTGGTCGTTCAAGTATCTGTCAAGATGCCTCTTAAATGTTGTTACAGCTCCTGCCTCCACCACCTTCTTTGGCATCAGCTCATTCCAAGTATCAACTTGGATGAAATGTTGCTTCTCAGACCTCCTTAAAACCTCCTCTCTCTCATCTCAAGCCTATTGCGCCTAGTTTTGGACACCCCCAATATGGGAAGCAGACACTGGCTATCCACCCTAACTATGCCACACAAAGTTGTCATATACCTCTATAATGTCACATCTCAGCCACCTTCACTCCAAAGAAAACAGACCTAGCCTACCCAATGTCTCCCAATTACTCAGGCCCACCAAACCAAGTACCATCCTTGTGAATGTTTTCTGCACTCTTTCAAGCTTATTCATGTGCTTCCTATCGTGTGGTGACCAGAACTGCACACTATATTCCATGTACAGTCTAACCTTTGTTTTGAACAACAGTAGCATGACATCAGCAAGATAATCAATGCCAACCAGACAAGTAGTCTGCTTGACCAATAACTCATCCATCACCAGGGCACCGTGGCTGAAGTGTGTACCATCTACAAAACGCACGATATTTACACCCCAAAATCATCCAAATCTATTATCTTTAGCATCTCAGAAAAGGACAGGCACATCGGACAACACCGGCTGAGGATTCCAAGGTATAAACCATCCTGAAATGGAAATATAACCACTGTTCTTTCATTAATGCCAAATCTAAATCTCAGAACTCCCTGCCCTGGAACATTGGAAGTACCTTCAAGCTTCAAGAAGCAATTAGGGATGTGTAATAAATGCTGATTGTGCTGGCAATACCATTATTCTGCAAAAGAATGATAAATAATTCAAAATGAAAGTCTATTCAAATCTGGGATGCACTGAAAAGCAATGAAAAAAACAGGATAAAAACATAACACGAGAATGAAAATTACAAAATATACAGGACAAAATACAATTACAGCACTTATGAGCACAGGGTAGTCAGGTGAACCAAGGTGAAACAGCTCAGTCGAAACAGGTGGGATGTTAGATTCAATTGCTTTACCTTAAAGTTGAGAGACGATAAAGGGGCTGTCCCACTGTACGAGCTAGTTCAAATGCTCTCCCGAGTTTAAAAAAAAATTGTGGTAAGCACGTAGAATGTACGTAGCGGGTACGTCGGAGCTCGGGACGTCTCTTAGCGACTCATAACGCTAACGGCAGGTACTCGGGAAACGCGGTAAGCTCGTGAACACTCTTGAGGAATTTTCAATAAGTTCACGAGAGCCCCCAAGTACCTACGAGCGGTTATTACTGTAATTCTCCGAGGTCGAATCAGGGGAAACTCGGGAGAACTCTTGAATTAGCTCGTACAGTGGGACAGCCCCTTAAGTTTGGGGATTTAGAACCAGAGGGGATGAAAGTAGATGTCTTGTGGAGCTCAATACAAAATTCCTCAGATCTGTTCGAAAAAGTAACCAGGAGCTGGGAATTTCTTCCGGGAATCTAATAAATCACGGAGGATGTGGAAAATTGTGCCGAAGGGCAGGCAAACAAATAGGATTCCTCTTTCAGGAATGGGAGAAAAAGTTCAGCGTTAAAAAATTGGTGGAATTGATTTATAAATATTGTACAAATCACAGGGCAAGCTCAGAGATTATAGCCCTCCACCAACGTTGGTTTTGCAGCACGCGATAAACTTTATTGTGCGCGCCTGGACAGGCTGGGATTTTATTCCTTGGAGCGCAAGAGGCCGAGGAGTGATCTTATAGAGGTGTAGAAGATCACGAGGGAAGTAATAGGATGAATGCACAGAGTCTTTATCCGAGAGTAGGGGAATCAAGAACCAGAGGACATCGGTTTAAGGTGAAATGGGCAAAATTTAGCAAGAACCTGAGCAGCAACCTTTTCAGAGTGGGTGGTGGGCATATATAACGAGCTGCCAGAGGAAATAGTCAAGGCAGGTACGAAAACAATATTTAAAATACATTTGGACAGGTACATGGATAGGAAGGAGTAGTACCTTCTGAATTTTGTAGTCGGCAGGGCAGTACTCTGCATATCGCCAACTTGGACAATTTTACATTTATACCAAGCCAATTAACCTACACGTCTTTGGATTGTGGGAGGAAACCGAAGATCTTGAAGAAAGCCCATGCAGATCACGGGGAGAACGTATAAACTCCATAGACAGCACCCGTAGTCGGGATCGAACCCTGGTCTCTGGCGCTGAATTTTGCTGTAAGGCAGCAACTCTACCGCTGTGCGACCATAATAGATAGGGCATATTAGTTGGCATGGGCAAGTTGGGCCGAAGGGCCTGTTTCTATGCTATGATCTGACCCACACACCCATTCCCACTCTTCACCTTCCGTTTGCAATTTCTTTGCTCTTTGCTTTTTAATCCTCCATATCCTATCATTAATTATTTGCCTGAAACTTCTCTCTTTTGCTTCGGTTCGTCTTTTAGATTACAGAAAGAAGGAAAAGAATTGTTGTTCACTTACTGATGCACACTTATTCTTAGCAGATGGAATACACACCAACATAAACCAATCTCTCTCAGAAGTGACCACGCTCAATTTTAAGAAACTAACCCACATGTTGCATGTTAGCAGATTCGAAATCCCGGTCAATCAAAACCACGCACTGTTCAACGCCTCCTCAAATTCAGTAAATGCTGGCTTCCAATCATATGGCCATTTGTTTTCATCTGAACTTTAGAAGCTGCTAAGTCATTCAAAACATTTTCAAATTGGATGTGGAGAGGATGTTTCCATTAATGGGAGAGTCTAGACCTCTGTCAGAGCCTCAGAATTAAAGGACGTTCTTTTAGGAAGGAGATGAGGAGAAATGTCTTTAGTCAGAGGGTGGTGAATCTGTGGAGGCCAAGTCAGTGGATATTTTTAGGGTAGAGATAGATATATTATTGATTAGTATGGGTGTCAGAGGCTATGGGGAGAAGGCAGGAGAATTGGGTTAGGGGGGAGAGATAGATCAGCCATGATTGAATGGTGGAGTAGACTTGATGGGCTGAATGGCCTAATTCTATTCCTTATGACCTCAATCATCACCAAAGTCTCATTTGAGTCAGCTCACTGTACATTTTCAAGATGCCTTGTGTGTAGTTATTTGCTTGTTCTCCCCCCCATAGACATATGTGTTGGCCTCAGCAACATAGTACATGTCCCTGGCACTCAAGAAGATTGTTTGATGTATAGCCATATTAATTTGTCCAATACATTTAGTGCATAGATACCTACTTGAAAAGTCAAAAACTTCCAAAATGATCTGCTGCCACCAGTCCAAATGTGCATTTATTAGTTGGTATTTGGTTTGCATTTTAAAAATCTGTTTTAACAGTAGGTTGGACAACATAATTGTCAATGTCTAATGGCCCTGTCCCACTGTACGAGTTCATTCAAGAGCTCCCCCGAGTTTAAACAAAAATCAAACTGGTGGTAAGCACGGAGAATAAATGTAGCGGGTACATCGGAGCTCGGGGACGTCTCTTAGCGGCTCGTAACGCTAACGGCAGGTACTAAGGAAGACTCGCTAATGGCAGGTAAGCTCGGGAAGACTCGTGAAGATTTTTCAACATGTTGAAAAATGTCCACGAGAGCCCCGAGTACTGATGAGTGGCCATTACCGTAAATCTCCGAGTTCGAATCGGGAGAACTCGGGAGAACTCTGAATGAACTCATACCGTGGGACAGGGCTTTAACTGCCCACATCTTCTACAGCCCTCAGGGCTTGGCATCAATGAAAAGAAAGACTGGGATGAGATATGCAAGAGGCAACTGGCTTTGCATCAATGTTCACCATGAAAAATGACGCCACAATCTTTAAGACTTGACAATGTAAATATTTGACCAGAAGAGTTTGCTTTATATTACTACGCCATCATCCAAGATTCTCATGAACAGTACATAAAGTACTTGCTGTCGATTCCTTGCTCTCTGTTAAGGCTCTAGGCTGGTGAATAAATACACTGAATTTCACGCCCTGATTGTCTGCTGCTCGAACAAACCCGCTGTTTGCCGTCATTGTGATTGCCTTTAAAGCATCTCCAGTTCCAAAAATTGTAATCGAGCGACTGTTGATTTTTGCACTGACGTTCAATTTGGAGGCCCGATCAGAAGGGCGATCCGGGACAACTATGATTCGCTGCAGTAGTTTCTGTGCCCGAGCCTTTTCTCCGGGGCCACCTAACGTTTCCAAAATTGCGTGAAAATCTTTCACCGCCGACTCGCAGGCAAATAGTTCTTTGTCCTTCATAAAGGCTTGCAATTTGGGCAGGACGCTCTCCGCCCTTTCCTGAGAAGCTTGTTCAGTCAACACTTTCTCCTTAAAGATGAAGTAACAGCCTCCGTGACTTACTGCTGAAACAAAGGTAATCAGGGTGGTTATATCTAAATTTACACGATTGCACAAATCCACTTTAACTTCGGTGGGAAAGGCAACACTGGCAACGATTGTAGACCGGTCTACTTTGGTCACTTGCAAAGGCTCCTCCAGATCTTCTGACGAATCACTTGAGTTATCATCCTCCTCCATGAAATCAATCATTGAATTCACTGCAACTATATCTCCTCGTACAGACAGCCCCATTTCATTCAGTCTCTCTGCCATGGGGCTAGAAATGCCATTATAAAATGCAAACACAACATGTGGATTACTATACTGCACCAGCTGCTGCTTGCTGGCTTCCAAATAATCCTCTGCTTGTTCGACAATACTTTTGTCACCGTACTGGCCCCTCCCCACCCAAATACTATGCAATGCCTCAGCTTTCCGGCCGATAGCCTTGACCCAGGTAAGTCCGCCATTTGCGACGACATCCACAACCAGGGACTGCTTTTCGCCAGAAGGCTCCTGATAGTTAAATACGTGCAAAAGGCTGACCACATCCTCCAGGCTTTCGGCTGATTCAATGACTGCCTTGAGATGGGTGAGGTTTGTGCTCTGTAGGTGTGATTCCTTCACCGAAACTTTACCCATTTCCACTTTGCGCAAGAACTTTAGCTCAGCCTTCAGCTTGCCGCAGAGCTTGGGCCCTCCTTGCACCCCACCAGCACGGGAATGGGATAATGCCTCTGCCCTTTCCAGCAGTTCCCGAGCTTCCACGATCCTCTCCGATAGAATCTTCTGCAGGGACATGGCATCACTAAAAAAAAAAAATCATTTTGGTTGAGTATTGTTACTGGAGGATACGGGAGGAAGACATTAATTTTATTAAGATGGGCAACAGATAGAAACACAATAATAAACGTGAATTAAGGACTGAAGAAGGGTCACTCATCCAGAGATGCTGCCTGTCCTGCTGAGTTGCTGAGTTACTCCAGCATTTTGTGTCTGTCTTCGGTGCAAACCAGCATCTACAGTTCCTTCCTACACATGAATTAAGGACCCTGCACATTAAGTTCCTGGCGGATTGATAGTCAATGCTGTTATTCAAGTGATTCAATTGAAAGGTCCCAGTATTATTCCAAATATTAGGCAGACACTTCAGTGCAATGGTGAAGGAGTGCTCCACAAAAAATTAAAAACAAAGATTGCAAAAGATCACATATCACAATTTTAAAACAAGGGTGCGGCCACAGGTCTTGGTCAACATTGTTGCTCTACAAATGAAATTCCATCAGTATGATGATATAATCTCCAAAGTTCTTAATTTACTTTAAAGTCATTTGTTACATCCTGTGGTCATCGATGGCACCGTGTAGCAGATGCCATGTGAAGACATAGGAACTGCAGATGCTGGAATCTTGAGTGAAACACAGTGTTGGAGTAACTCAGCAGGGTGGGCAGCATCTGTGGAGGGAATGGTTGAAGAGCAGTGGGAATCAGTTCAGTTTTGTTTATTGTCACATTTGCTGAGGTACAATGAAAAGCTTTTGTTGTGTGCTATCCAGTCAGCGGAAAGACAATATATGATTACATTGAGCCATTTACAGTGCAGTGTACTTATGATGTATTGCAATACATTTAAAGTACAGTTCAAGGGGATAACATTTAATGCATGGTAAAGCCAGTAAAGTACTGCTGTACATCTGCCAGACCAAGCGCAGGCTCGGCGATCGTTTCGCTGAACACCTCCGCTCAGTCCACCTTAACTTACCTGATCTCCCGGTTGCTCAGCACCTCAACTCCCCCTCCCATTCCCACACTGACCTTTCTGTCATGGGCCGAGTGAGGCCCAGCACAAAGTGGTGGAACAGCACCTCATATTTCACTTGGGTAGCTTGCACCCGAGTGGTATTAACATTGAATTCTCCAACTTCAAGTAACCCTTACTTTTCCCTCTCTTTCCATCCCATCCCCGTTCTCCCACCAGTCTTACTGTCTTCAACTACATTCTATCTCTGTCTCGCCCACTCCCGACGTCTGAAGAAGGGTCTTGACCCGAAACGTCACCCATTCCTTCTCTCCAGAGACGCTGCCCAAAGATATTAGAGAAGCTCCTCTAGTATCTTTGATGCTGTCTGTCCCGCTGAGTTACTCTAGCATTTTGTGTCTAAAGTCTGATCAAGGATAGTCGAAGGGTCACCAAAGAGAGTCACAGAGGAGAAGGACATTCCCTCTACAGCAGATGCCAGGTGCAAATGTTTCCACAAACTTTCTGTGGTTCTGTAAACACCTTTACCTCATTGGAGATAGACACAGAAAGCTGGAGTAACTGAGCGTGACAGGCAGCATCTCTGGAAAGAAGGAATTGGTGATGTTTCGGGTCCAGACCCTTCTTCAGACCTCATTGGATTTCACTGCAACTTCATACACATATGTTAAAATCAGATAGAAAGATATCATCACTCGTTCGCCACCTCCATCAGCGCTGTCAATGCTCCTCAAGATAAATGTCCTTATCCCTGAAGGCTCAGCCCCACCCCCACACCCTCCTTGGGCCACACACACCCTCGTCGCTGCTGCGAGCAGCCAGGCCCCAGTCACCATCGTCGCTCTCTCTCTCTCTCTCTCCCCTGTCCCCCCATTACCCGGTGGTCCCGCGGCCTGCGATTCCCTCCCGCCCGGCGCGGCCTTGCTGCCGGAAGCAGGTCAGTCCGTACCTCATCACGTCCCGTCCGGTTCGCAAGCGGCCGCCATGTTGGTGAGGTCGGCGAGTGACAGTTGGTGAAGGGGCGGCCGCCATGTTGGTGAGGGCGGCGAGTGACTGTTGGTGAGGGGGCGACCGCCATGTTGGTGAGGGGGAGGCCGCCATGTTGGTGAGGGGGCGGCGAGTGACTGTTGGTGAGGGGGCGACCGCCATGTTGGTGAGGGAGAGGCCGCCATGTTGGTGAGGGCTGACTGTTGGCCTTTGGAGTGGAGGAGGAGACGGTGTGAAATAGGGTTGAGAGGAATGAGGGGAGGAAGAGGAGTGAGGGGAGGGGAATGGAGTGGGGGCTGGAGAGCAGATGGAGGGTGTGAGGGCTGGAGGAGGGGAGGAGAGGATGGTGTGAAATGGCGGTGGGAGGGAGAGGAGGGGAATGAGATAGAGGGGCGGGAGAAACAGATTTGAATGAAGAAGGGTCGAAAGGCATTGGAGAAAGGGGCACATAGTGCTTCCCACTAGTGGGAGAGTTGCGGAGGGAACAGTCTCTGTGGAAAGGGGTGGGGATGGGAAGATATGGCGTGTGGTGGGATCCCGTTGTAGGCTGTGGGCCGAGGAGCTTTATTCCAGTGTTTCGTGACCCAAGTCACCAAACTACATGAAATTTTTACATACTGTGTAAAAAAAATATATAAATCACCCCTGAAACTCGTCATGAACAAGACTTGCACATTTTTATTAAATTAGAGAAAGAACTGAAAAATGTCAGGTAATTTTTAGTCCAATCAAAGCACGTTTAACATTGAGTTACACAAAAAATGCTGGAGAAACTCAGCGGGTGCAGCAGCATCTATAGAGCGAAGGAAATAGGCGAAGTTTCGGGCCGAAACCCTTCTTCAGACTGATGGGGGGTGGGGGGGAGAAGGAAGGAAAAAGGGAGGAGGAGGAGCCCGAGGGCGGGGGGATGGGAGGAGACAGCTCGAGGGTTAAGGAAGGGGAGGAGACAGCAAAGGCTAGCAAAATGGGAGAATTCAACGTTCATGCCACCCGGACGCAAGCAATCCAGGCGGAATATGAGGTGCTGTTCCTCCAATTTCCGGTGTTGCTCACTCTGGCAATGGAGGAGACCCAGGACAGAGAGATCGGATTGGGAATGGGAGGGGGAGTTGAAGTGCTGAGCCACCGGGAGTTCAGGTAGGTTATTGCGGACTGAGCGGAGGTGTTCGGAGAAACGATCGCCCAACCTCCGCTTAGTCTCCCCGATGTAAATCAGCTGACATCTAGAGCAGCGGATGCAGTAGATGAGGTTGGAGGAGATACAGGTGAACCTTTGTCGCACTTGGAACGACTGCTTGGCTCCTTGAATGGAGTCGAGGGGGGGAGGTGAAGGGACAGGTGTTGCATTTCTTGCGGTTGCAACAGGGTTTCGGCCCGAAATGTCGCCTATTTCCTTTGCTCCATAGATGCTGCTGCACCCGCTGAGTTTCTCCAGCATTTTTGTGTACCTTCGATCTTCCAGCATCTGCAGTTCCTTCTTGAACACTTTAACATTGAGTTGTCTGCCAGTTGGCCAATCACGCGCTTTGCTTCAGGCTAGCACACAAAATGGCTGAGGGTGCCTCTACAGATGCCTGTTTTACTGGCGATTCCGATGAAGGTTCTTTGTTGTTCTGTGGAATACATGTCGTGGAAACTTGCAGCAGGGTAATTGAATTTAGTGTGAAAAGCATGAAAAAGGCTGAAGAATGTGCTGCTAAGTGGATAGAAGTGGAAGAAAGCCTTGAAAGCAAAGTCGCTGCTGAAGTGCTGTAACACAAAGAAGACAGCCCGGAATCAACTCTAACTGAAAGGTAAGATCTAAAGTCTGAATTTATGAAAATCTATCTGTATGGACTTTAATTAATTTAATTGCACCCTTTTATAATGTGAATAAATTCATTCATTCATTCACTCACTCACTCACTCATTCATTCATGAAGTTGAGGGCCTAAACTATGTGTGTCCATAACACAGTCAATTAAACATTTTCACTAATGTCAGCGTGTTGTAGTCTAATAAGTTTTTAACATCTAATCTCGGAGCTGCCTGCAATAACTTACCGGGAAAAAGTGCTCCGACCGCGGGGCCTAGGTACTTAATATAGTGAAGCCGCGCTCTCAATTAAGAAGCGACCGATTCGCGAACGCGAACGGATCATCTCCGCGGGCGGGGGGGAGGCTGTACATAGTGTCATCTGTAGCGGCCGTTTCCAGGCCCCGACCACGGGAGAAAAACGGAGGGATATTGATCGCACTTTATATGCTTCCATTGCAGTGAGAAATGGTCAGAAATGGTTGATGTTTCTGTAGAAATGAATTGGTGTATGTGAACTCGTTTTTCTATGGTAGTAACATATTGTTATTCTCATTAACATTAAGAAGAGGTTTAAATTTTATGAATTGAAGTCCATGCAGACTTAATGAATATGAGGTTTTTTTTCTGTAGCCTCTACTTAAACTTGAAATAACTTATCAATTGTAGTAAATTACAGTGTAAGTCTCATTGACATTAAATAGAGGTTGGCACTTTATGAATGGAAGTCCATGCAGACCTAGGTACTATGAGATGTTTCTTTCTCTAGCTATTCTGCACCCTCTGCTCCTGCACTTGAACTTGAAGTCTTATCTATGGCAGTAAATTACAGTGTAAGTCTCATTGACATTAAGAAGAGATTGACATTTTATGAATTGAAGTCCATGCAGACCTAAGTAATATGAGATTTTTTTTTCTGCAGCTTCTGCCCCTCCACTCTTCAGAGCCTGTCCACACAAAAGTGTTTTGTGTGGACATGCACTGTGCTTTAATGAACACTAATTTGATAATTTGCAGACTTGCCATCCCATCTACCTGGACATGCATACATGTTTAATTTCCTCATTGATATGTCGATATTGTCTTACATAATATAAAACATGAAAAGATGTAAAATACACCCTGACACATATTATCTTCTATTATTAGGAGGCAGCAGTGTATCCCGGGTTATCATGCAGAGTGCTATCGTCACTTCTGCAACATAACAACAATAAATCGAGCGATAGCAAAGTCTAGAAGGAAGAAAGGTAATGATAGGACTCAAACAACAAATCTTTTTACTTATGGTCATATGATGTTACTTTGAAAAATGAAAAGATATATTTGAGGATGTTGATTTATTTTACTTTTCATTCCTTTTCTGTTTTCTTTTTCCTCTTTCAATTGAGTTCAAGATGCTGAAAAGCCTGAAGCAGATGAATCACCTCAAGAGGCAGTTCCTGATGGTGAAGCAGATGAGCTGGCCCCAAAGAGACTGCCTTGATCCATGACAAGTCATAGTCAACAAACAGCAACTGTCGAGCACACTGACCGCAGGCATGTCCTACCAGCGCAAATTAATGCAATGTGAAACAAAACAAGGTGGCCATTTAATGACTGTTGCAACCATGAAGAAATGAACCATGAAGGCATTGCTGTTAGACATAAGAGACAGAGACCTTGTAGCTCTTGAAGAGAGATACCATAAATCATGCTACCAGAGATACACCAGAGTTGTCATTGATTTTGCACAAGAATGTAAACAAGATAATCAGCAGCAGGTGTATGAGAAGTCCTGCTCTAGTTTCTGCAAGAGAGTCATCGAGCAGAGAATCAGATGTAATGTAAACAAAATAAATTGTGGAAAAAAATGATATATAACTTTTATTTTAATGTGGATCGTTTCACTGTTTATTTGGTCAAATTATTTAAACAATGAGTGAATTACTTATGATAATGATGTGCCGGTGAATGACTGCGACAATCCACCCACCGATCCACACATACATACATACGCACATCCACACACACACATCCATCCATACGCACACTTCCATGCATGCAAACACACATACATGCACACATAAATCCGCACACACACATCCACTCACACGCAGACATACATGCACACAGTTAAGATGTGCAGGAGTGGGCGCCGTCTGTGTATGGCAGCCTGCCCGCAGTCCGTCTCTTCACCTTTTTTTAATTTTAAGTCCAGTTAAAAAATGTTAGTTGGAGGTCTTTTATGTGGTGGGTGGGGGTGGGGAAGGGGAAACTTTATTTCTTAGTCCCCTACCTGGTCGGAGAGGCAGCATCCCTCCAAGCTGCTTCTTCGCCCCATCCTCGCAGCCTACCACCGACCGGGACTACAGCTTCGGCGGCGGTGGCGCAGCGCTGGCATTCCAACATGGAGTGGGCGATGCCTTACTGGGTCGCTGTGCGGTAAGCTCCAGAGCGCTGTGGCCGACACCCAACATCGCAGAACTGTGGCTGCGGGTGTCCGGCCGCGGGCGGAGCCGGATTTGGAGCGCGCAGAGTCCATTTTCTTTATTTTTTTAACCTTTTTCTATGGTTTGTATGGAAACTTATTATCTATTTTATGTAAAGCACTTTGGTGTCAATGCGAGTTGACTTAAAACGTGCTATATAAATAAAACTTACTTACATACATCCATCCACACGTACATACACACTTACATCCACAGATACACGTTTGAAAGGCATACACAGACACACAAACTAGAGATTAAAAATGCAACATTTTTAGGGTTCTTTTAGGTCAAATGTAATAGCCCTCATTTGCAAAGGCACCATCTGGGGTGGGGTCTATAACATAAATATAAGCTCATTGTAGCTTAAAATGAATCTTCATCGAGTAAACATCAGAACATTCGATTCTTGGCCAGGATGTGACATTTACATCAGAAATAAGACAGGTCTCTTACAGGTCTGGCTGCCCCAGTCCCACTATGGCCGTTACCCCCACTGGCAGTCAGCGGGGTTCAGTAAATGGGGAAACCTAGAGGGTCTGTCCTGACCCTTTATTTAGGCAGGTTCATGAGCCCTTAAAACCTGGGACATCTGCTGCAGTCTCATTTAATTTCCTATTAAAGCGACTGGAACATGTCTGCCTGGCACTGCCCCGGTCCCACTATGGCCGTCACCCCCACTCTGCACACTGGCAGTCAATGGGGTTCAGTAAAGGGAGGAACCCACAAGAACTGCCCTAACCCATTAATTAGGCTGGTTCAGGAGCAGGACCTCTGCGACAGTATCATTAAAAAAAACACACCCACAATTATATTCATCATATTATTTTTATATAATATAATGATACTTAATTATATATGATAACATTCATATTAACAGGTTATATATATATATATTGGTATAATAATATATAGTTTAAATGGACTGCAACACGGAAATAGGCTGCCCATGGTGTAATACGGGCATTGGCCACTAGATGGCGCGTTCCCGATCTCATTTTCTAATGAGTTTAATTAATTGATGTGCAACTTTTGGCAATGACGAGTTATGATTTCCTTCTCAATTATATTTCATCTAAATCTGGAAAATTTCATGTAGTTTGGTGACTTGGGTCACGAAAACCAATTTCTAGACACATTTTTGATGCTCGGCCCACAGCCTATTGTTTGTGGTGTGAATATTTTTCTGGCTCAAGAATTAGCTGGGGCCACATAATAAAAACAATAATATCAAAAGGTTTAGAACAGCTATGGAAAAAGATGTAGCCTATTCAAGGCAAGAATAATACATTGAACAATTTCAATTGAATTGATCTAGATATATAAGGCTCAGGTAAAGTAAAGTCAAAATTGTAAATAAACAAAGCAAACGTTTAAACTGGAGATGGTTTAGTTAAAGTCCAGGTACATTCTCATGAGAGTAAAACATAGGAAAAATAAAGCAAGAATCCCTAAACAACTAAAACAATAGATAGTAGAGCAGAAAATGCTGTTTAATACTGATAAGTGTGAGGTGCTACACCTTGGCAGGACAAATCAAAATAGGACGTACATGGTAAATGGTAGGGAATTGAAGAATGCAGTTGAACAGAGGGATCTGGGAATAACCGTGCATAGTTCCTTGAAGGTGGAATCTCATATGGATAGGAAAGCTTTTGGTATGCTTGCCTTTATAAATCAGAGCATTGAGTATAGAAGCTGGGATGTAATGTTAAAATTGTACAAGGCATTGGTGAGACCAAATCTGGAGTATGGAGTACAATTTTGGTCGCCCAATTATAGGAAGGATGTCAACAAAATAGAGAGTACAGAGGAGATTTACTAGAATGTTGCCTGGGTTTCAACAACTAAGTTACAGAGAAAGGTTGAATAAGTTAGATCTTTATTCTCTGGATCGTAGAAGGTTAAGGGGGGACTTGATAGAGGTCTTTAAAATGATGAGAGGGATAGACAGAGTTGATGTGGACAAGCTTTTCCCTTTGAGGGAAGATTCAAACAAGAGGACATGACTTCAGAATTAAGGAACAGAAGTTTAGGGGTAACATGAGGGGGAACTTCTTTACTCAGAGAGTGGTAGCGGTGTGGAATGAGCTTCCAGTGGAAGTGGTGGAAGCAGGTTCGTAGGTATCATTTAAAAATAAATGAATGGAGGGAGAATGGAGGGTTATGGTATGAGTGCAGGCAGGTGGGACTAAGGGAAAATAATTGTTCGGCACGGACTTGTAGGGCCGAGATGGCCTGTTTCCGTGCTGTAATTGTTATATGGTTATATGGTTAAATGCCAAGTTGAAAACACAAATGACAACCAGATTGATTACAAAAAGTTAAAGGTACAAATAAAAATAGAAACAAGATGCAATGATGGAGCATGATAAAAGCCTGGCCGTAGAAATCTAAAAGTAGTTCAAGGGCAAATTAACAAGAACAGGATTTTCAGAGGAGTGAGGGGATAGCATAGTGGCAGTAGAGTTGCTGGCCCACAGCTTCAGAGACCTGGGTTCAATCTTGAACACGATGCTGTTAGTGCAAAGTTTGTACTTTCACTCTGTGACCACATGGGGTTTCTCCATGTGATCCACTTTCCTCCCACATTCCAAAGACATACAGGTGTGTAGGTAAATTGGCTTCTGTACAATCTTTGCACATCCCCAATCCTTACCCCTCATCTATTTAATTTCATGTCTCATGTGTTTTTATGACTGTTGGCAAACCAATTTCCCTCCTGGGATAAAGTTCTATCATATCGTAAATTGTCCCCAGTTTGCAGGATAGTGCTAGTGTATGGGGTGATCACTGGTCGGCACGAACTCGATGGGCGGAAGGGCCATTATCATGCTGTATCTCTAAAGTCTAAAGATGTCCAGTGAGAATCAAAAAATGAAATTAATTGTGGAAGCAAAGCTAAGATTCTAATAATACTTGTACAAGTCTTCACCAAGGAATAATATGCAGTATCGGGAACAAAGTAATTGAGATTTGGGGTAAAGGGGATAGCAGAATGGCTGGCAACACTTAAAAGTTAGTCAATCCCAGATGGGATATAGCCCAGGTTCCTGAAGGAACTAAAGGAGGAAGTTTCAGAGGTTTGGTCCATAATTGTGAACACATTGATAGTTGTCTGATGACTGAAAAATTGCAAACGGTGCTCTCTGTGCAAAAATGAAAAACAAAGAAGATGGGTAAATTCCGCAGTGGTTTAACGTTTGACAAAGCTTGAGGAATGATAAAGAGTTAGCAGCCACTTGTTGAAGTGTAGATTGGTAGTCTTTTTTTTAATTTTATGAAGTGAAAAGAGGGAAGTACAATGATATGGTATATGTGGTTTTCCAAAAGGCATTTCATAATTGTCATGACGTTGAAAGAGCAATGAGCAAATGGGTTTAGCGGCATGGGTAGAAAGTGGGCTCAGCAACTGTAGTACTGATGTATATCGTTTCTTGGATTGTATGTGTACAGTCGTGTTCCCCGGTTGTTGGTAGAGTCCATCACTATATATCTCACCCATCTGGCTTCATTTATCCATCAGCCCCTTCTTACCTGGATCCATCACAAATAAACAAAGGCTGCTTGGTGGATTGGAAGGGTTGGCGGAATAAAGAAATAATGACATGAAATTATTGAGATGACAAATTATTGAGATTGTCCTCATCTCCAAATGATCACAGCAGTCAAATCTCGATTAATTATTAATCAATAGAATACCCAAGGCATGGAAATCTAATGTGAATAGTCTTAGGAACCAGTGTTCAAGAAGGAACTGCAGATGCTGGAAGATCGAAGGTACACAAAAATGCTGGAGAAACTCAGCGGGTGCAGCAGCATCTATGGAGCGAAGGAAATAGGTGACATTTCTGGCCGAAAACCTTCTTCTTCAGATGGGGGGGGGGGGGGGGGGGGGGGGGGGGGGGGGGGGAAGGAAGGAAAAAGGGAGTAGGAAGAGCCCCGAGGGCAGGGGGGATGGGAGGAGACAGCTCGAGGGTTAAGGAAGGGGAGGAGACATCAAGGGCTCCAAACACTCATTCATGATTTGACACGATTTTGCAGAAAATAAAATCGAGATTCATTTGGGATTTGTGCGTTTGGATTTGTGTGTGTTCATATTTATTTCCCTGCTCAAGGTGATGTAATGTTTAACAATAAATGATCCTCCAAAACTCTAAAAGCTAATATCAAAACATTTTCCCCCATGAATAGGAAATTAATAGAAAATAGAAACCAGAAGAGTAATACAACTTTAATTGATTTCTTATTGAACACATGTAGACAAGAAAGCACAGGGATGATTCATTTCACAGAATGGTTTTCATCAGTTACAAACATCCTGGGTAATAAGTAAATCAGTGCTCCCTAGCCCCCAAATTTTCACGTGGAAAAAATATAATTCCTGGAAAAATATGAATCAAATAAAGGAATACACACCTGAAATCTCCCCCAAACCTGATGGTGCAGCAAAATATAATTGCAAGCAAGTTAAGGATAGGCAATAATCAGATCCCTCCACACATTACATTTCATATTAAAAACCTCAAATTCTTACAAATCAGGTCTGAGCAACCAGTTCTAAACACCATTTATTTAGTCTGAAATCTGAAGAAGGGTTTCGGCCTGAAACGTCGCCTATTTCCTTCGCTCCATAGATGCTGCTGCACCCGCTGAGTTTCTCCAGCATTTTTGTGTACCTACCATTTATTTAAAAGCTTATACATGAACCAAAATCCCTTAACCACGATTTTCCATTTCCTTATATAGGCCAGTCTTAAACACAGCATAATTACTTTTTACAAAATAATCAAATATTCCAAATTTTGAACCGAACAGTGACTTTTGGTTATCGGGTCAAATTTATTTTTCATGACCATCTTATACTTCTGTTTTTAATGTGAAACACTGAGCAATTGGCAGGAATTCAAACAACAAATTGACCAAGGTGGGTTGAAATATATTGGCACTAATCACACTTATTGGTTGCATTTTGATCTGTTTACCCATATTGATGAAATTGTGAATATTTATTTTTCTACCAGACAACTCTCCTGCTTTGCTGGGGAAAATATGTTATAAAGAATTTCATATAAAGTGAACATTAACGATCACTACAATGAATACAATCTCTCAACCTGCAAGGTGCAATCTTTCCACTATGATTGCCATTCCTGTTAAGCTCAATTATTCATCCAACGTTTCAAGGAATTGTGACGTGCGGACATACTCAAAAGCCTTTGCATTTAAAAATGAAATAGCAAGTTAATTTGATTTAAATGTTTTAAAAGGTGTCATTTATGGATGATATATGCAATTCCCATTGTCCTTGGTGATTCCTTCATGGGTGTGGAGGATTCCAGATGGTTTAATTGTGTATACATCTGCCATGCTAGTGAATAGGACAATAGATGTGCAGCAAGGCGTATTCATCCAAGGCGTATTTTTGGAAGGAAGCATTTCAAGAAGTACATTACAAATTGCTCTCTTTCTCCACAACTTTTAAAATCACAGGAATATTTGCACCATAAATTGCTGAAAATGTTCACGGATATCAACACAGAAATGTCACTGGTGTCTTTGCAGATTTTTCCAGAGTGGGAGGGCTGACAAAAGGTGCTGGAATGGGCCAGCACCGCCATTCAATGTGATCATGGCTGATCATTCCCAATCAGTATCCCGTTCCTGCCTTCTCCTCATATCCCCTGACTCCGCTATCTTTAAGAGCCCTATCTAGCTCTCTTGAAATTATCCAGAGAACCGGCCTCCACTGCCCTCTGAGGCAGAGGATTCCACAGACTCACAACTCTCTGTGAATAAGTGTTTCCTCATCTCCGTTCTAAATGGCTTACCCCTTATTCCAGTGGCCCCTGGTTCAGAGCTCCCCCAACATCGGGAACATGCCTCTAGCATGTCCAAACCCTTAATAATCATATGTTTCAAAGGTCCAAAGGTTCAACTCCTTAACCATTGGAAGGAAAGGACAAAGTCGCGGCAAATAATAAAGGTGGTGGATTTAGTTGCTTTAAGTATTCATTAAGGAAACAAAAAGAGAAAATTGCTTGAAATGAAGAGAGTTAAACAGCACATGGTAATCCAGTTATTGTTGGGAATTGTCACACCAATCATTCGGACATTAACAGTGAATCAATGACAATGTGAAAACTACAGAGTACCTCCAGATGTCTAATTCATCACGATCAATAATAATGAAGCTACTTTCAAAAATACGACAAGAACAGCAGATGATAAAAGGGCAAGTTAAAATTCTAAAACTTTAAATGTTGCATGATATATAATTCGCCGTCAGAATAATCAGCCCCTGTATGTTAGTCTGTTGGTATAAATTTACACAAAGGCACATCCCGTGTGTGGAAAAACAACATTTCATTTCCATGAATGTGAAACTTATCATATCATCTTGCAAATTACTCAATCATTGTAACCCAGATATCTTTCAGCTGTTTGTAGGCTTCCAATGTTCAAATGAATTTTGCAATGGTCAGAAATGTGTTAGGGAGACCATTTGGTATTAATGTGCATACTGTGGGCTCTAAGCAAATACACATTTTCCCCATGAAAGTCCCACAACTTTTAATAACGGCAATGTATCCAATCATGGTTAATGATGGGTTTTTGATTAAATAACTTGGTTTATCTTTTTGAATCAGTTTGTTAATGAGACTCATTACTCAACTATGAGTCAAACAAAAAATGTTAAATGATTGAACTTGATACTAGATTTAAGTCTGAAGTTAAAAATAAGATTCAAAGCCTAAATAAGCAAGCTTAACGCAGAGGAAATTGACCATAAGAAACTGGTGAAACCACAAATCTATTTGTTTTCACTCAGGGCATCTAATATTCAGTTTCAGATCTGGATCAGAAGTCACATTCTTAATCATTGTCCTTCAAATGGGAGTTATCAGCTCCAAATTGCAGTGGTGGGGTTACGTTATGAATTTAGTGCAAATTCAGCAATTCCATGGCTTGTAATTCAGTCTATTGAACATTTTTACGGGGTAAGATTGCAATTGTTTTATGTGGCCAATGGTGAACTTTTCGCAGTTTACAATGAACTAGTACTCACAGCACATCGCTTCGACATGGCTTGCTGCATTGTTTTGTGGATCAACAATAACAAGAGATATTAATTTGTCTTCATACTCGAGTGATTTCTCAGAAAATGTCTACCTCTTATTGTTTTAATAAATGACCCGCGTTCTAATTAACTGGCTTTACTAATAAGGTTTTGCCTACTTTTTTGAATTTTTGCAGCTCAGCTCGAAGTTCCCATAATGAAATATATATCCATAATAACCTACCATTTTTTCTAGGGTCATTATTTTGTATGTTTGCACAATGCGTTTCATGGTCAAAGATATCTCTCAAACCTCTTTCAATGCCCAATTCTTTAGCAATTGGATTTGCAGCAGCTTGGCTACGCATTGCCCTCTCCAAATCAAATCTTTCTTGCCTTGGAATAAAGTAACTGCAGAAAAGATTTTGCCTCTTGACTAAGGAGTTTTCATATGTTTTTATGAGTGCTCTGGCTTGAGTTTCCCACAGTCCTTCCTTCTTCATCAGATCCTGATACAAAGCCCCTGCTGCTCCTAAATTTTGCACGCTATGTTTTTTCTCCTCTAGTACTTTACGTTCTTGTTCCAGTTGCTGGCGTTCTTCAACTAGCTGACGGCTTCGTGCTGAAAGCGCTTCATGATAACTTTGGACTTTGCTTTTGAGCTTCTCCTGCTCCAGCTCACAACGTGCGAGCGATTTCCGATTCTGAATAATCACATCTTGGTATTTCAGTTTCAGCTCTTTCTCTGTGGCTTCTATCGTATTCTTACATGCAGATCGTTCCTGTTCAATTTCTTTTTGTGAATAATCACATCTTGGACCAGATCCATCCTTGTAAACAAGATGAAATCAGCTTTTATTCCAGGTTTATTAAAAAATATTTAAAAGAAAATCTGTTCAATTAAAATATATTAATTTCATTCAAGAGGTTAAATATAACTTTTAAAGTTGTTACTTAACAACTACAATTAAATTAGTGGGGTTTAGGAATTGAAGGAAGTTGAAATTTTGTTTTAAAAAAGACCACTGGCCCATGAGTCTAAAAGTTAAATCCTACATAGTAACGTTTTTTTTAAAACGGCATAAAAACACACCTATATGGTTTCACAACATGAAAGAAATGGTACACCCAGAAATGAGCAACGAGCCGGGAGACCTGGGTTTTATCCTGACTACGGGTGCTGTCTGTATAGAGTTTGTACATTCCCCCCGTGACCTGCACGGGTTTTTTCTCAGAATTTCAGCTTCCAAAGGTTTGTAGGTTAACAACACACCATCTTCTGAAATAGTCGCCACCTCCAACGGAATCCCACCACTAGTCACATCTTCCCATCTCCACCCCTTTCCGCCTTCCACAGAGACCGTTTCCTCCACAACTTCCTGGTTAACTCATCCCATCCCAGCTAAACCACCTCTGCCCCAGGTACCTTTCCCTGCAGCTGCAGGAGATGCAACACCTGTCCCTATAACTCCTCCCTCGACACAGTTCAGGGACCCCAACAGTCCTTTCAGGTTAGGAAGAGGTTCACTTGCACCCCTCCAACCCCATCTACTGTATCCGTTGTTTAAGATGTGGACTGTTATACATCGGCGAGAGCAAATGTTGAGTGGGCGATCGATCGCGGAACACCTTTGCTCAGCTTGAACCTACCTGATCTCCCGGTTGCTAAACACTTTAATTCTCCTTCCAATTCTCACACAGCCCTTTCGGTCCTAGGTCTCGTCCATTGTCAGAGTGAGGCTATACGCAAATTGGAGGAACAGCATCTTATATTTTGCTTGGGCAGCTAATAGCCCAGTGGTATGAATATCGATTTCTCTCACTTCAGGTAGCCCCAGCATTCCCTCTCACTCTATCCCTCACCCACACTAGCTACTCGTTTTCACTCGTTTCAACAGCTGACAATGGCCCGTTTCCTTTATCATCATTAATTTTTTGCATCTTTCATTGTTCTTTATCTCTCTACATCATCATCTATATCTCCTGTTTCCCTTATCCCTAACCAGTCTGAAGAAGGGTCTCGACCAAAAATGTCATCCATTCCTTCTCTCCAGAGATGCTGCTTGTCCCGCGGTGTTACTCCAGCTACTCCGTCTATCTTAGGTTTGTAGGTTAATTGGCTTGGTACAAATGTAAAGATTGTCCTAGTGTGTGTAGGATAGTGTTACTGCGTGGGGATCGCTGGTTGGCGTGGACTCGGCGGGCCGAACGGCCTGTTTCTGCACTGTATCCCTAAACTAAACCAACATGAATGCAAATTCCCAACACTTACGGAATGCAGCAAGTCCCAACAAAGGAACCAGTAGAGCATAATTCCATTTGCTTCCATCACCTTCGCCATCCCTGTGATTGGGCAAGATATTCCAATTCTCCCTTGGTTCATTTAGATTATTCATGGAGTTGCAGGCTGCGGGTATCTGAATTCCAGAGCAGGAAACAAAATCGTAAATGTTTCTCTGGAAATGATGAACATATAGAAATGCAGTGGCTTATATTAAACTATCTTCACAGTGTTGTAAAAGGATATTTAAAATAAAACTGAGCATTCCATGTGACTCCCTAGTCAATGACATGCTTCACGTTTTGGCTTAAGACTTTACAGATACAACATGGAAACCAACCAGAGATCACCCCGTACACTAGCACTATTCTACACACTAGGGACAATTTATGGAAGCCAATTAACCTACAAAACTGTACATCTTTGGAGTGTGGGAGGAAACCAGAGCAAACAATGAACATTTTCACAAGTTTCATTTTGAAGAAGCCAACGGACTAATTGCTTTTAATATTGCCTGCCTAGGTCAAAATAAACAGCATATTGTCAACAATAACATGCAATCTAGAGGGCTCCTTGTTTATGGCAATATATTGAAATGAATTGAATAAATTTTATTAGCGAAATATGTATACGTACAAGGAATTTGCCTTGGCGCTTTGCTCGCAAGTAACAACACGATATACAGTAGACAATTAAAAATAAAACTTTATGTTAAACATGTAAAGAATGAAATAAAATACCAGAGGAAAAGGAGGCTACAGACTTTCGGCTGTTGAGTAGATACTGCTCGTGGAAAAAAAGCTGTTTTTATGTCTGGCTGTGGCAGCTTTGACAGTCCGAAGTCGCCTTCCAGAGGGAAGTGCGTCAAAGAGTTTGTGGCCAGGGTGAGAGGGGTCAGAGATGATCTTGCCAGCTCGCTTCCTGCCCCTCGCAGTGTACAGTTCGTCAATGGGGGGGAAGGTTGCAGCCAATAACCTTCTCGGCTGACTGAATGATGCGCTGCAGCCTCCAGGTGTCGTACTTGGTGGCAGAGCCAAACCAGACCATGATGGAGAAGGTGAGGACAGACTCTATGATGGCAGTATAAAACTGGACCATCATTGCCAGTGACAGATTGTGCTCCCTCAGCTGCCACAGGAAGTAAAACCTCTGTTGGGGCTTTTTGACTGTGGAGTCGATGTTGGCCCCCCATTTAAGGTTCCCTGGAGATGATGGTTCCAAGGAACTAAAATAACTCCATAGATATAACTGTGGTGTTGTTGATGGTAAGTGGGGGGAGGCAAGGGGAGCTCTCCTAAAGTCTACAATCAATTCCACTGCCTTAAGAGCACTTATCTCCAGATTGTTGCGATGGCACCAGGACGCCAGCTGTGTCACTTCCTGTCTGTAGGCAGATTCCTCCCCATCTTGGATCAGTCCAATCAGGGTTGTGTCGTCCGCAAACTTGAGAAACTTGAATCAGGCTGTGGGTGTGAAGTGGTGATTGGGGAGGATTCAGGCTGTGGGTGTGAAATGGTGATTGGGGAGGAGTCGTGGGCAAGGGTCCAGTCTTTGCAGTCTGGAGTCAGGCTGTAAAGGCAGCTGTAGAGAGCGCTGAAAAGACAGCATCCCTAGTGTCTCTAGCGCAGTAAGACAGCAACTCTACTGCTGCGCCACATTTTAAAGTTGTGCTGTTATATCTTTCAGTTATGGATTCCAGCATTTTCCATACTATTGAAATAATAAAAAACAGGCCTTTATCTGTGCTATTCAACTATAATTATCTCAGTTCCTCATTCTCACTTGATCCTTGAAAGCAGGGAGGGGGAAGGGGGCATAAAAGGAAAATGGGTGATTTGAGGACGGGAGAATATTTATCGAGGAGAGGAAAGGAGCAGAGTGACTTTGGGCGTGGGAGATTGTGGGGGTGGGGGGGGGGTGTGTGCACACTGCTGGGGGTTGGAGGGAAGAGGTATGGGAGGTATTACTTGAAATTGGACCATTGAATGTTCATACAATGGGGTTGACAGCTGCTCAAGCAGAATACGAGGTGTGGTTCAGTTTGCGTGTGGCCTCACCCTGGTAGTGGAGTAGCCCCAGGACTGAAAGCTCGGTGGAATGGCTAGCAACCGGGAAACTCAGTAGTTCTTGCCAATAAAGTGCAAATGTTCGGCAAAAAATCGCCCAGTCCACACTTGTCCTCACCAATGCAAACTAAATGGGAATGCGAAGGAAGGAACTACCGATTTTGGTAGACACAACATGCTGGAGTAATTAATGGGACAGGCAGCTTCTCCGGAGAGAAAGTGGAAAAATGTATGTAACTATTTCCTTGTTATTCTATCTGTGTCTGCACAAGATTGTTTACCGAAACTGCCTAGGGCACAAGTAATTGTTTACCGAAACTGCCTAGTGCACAAGTAATTGTTTACCGAAACTGCCTAGTGCACAAGTAATTGTTTACCGAAACTGCCGAGGGCACAAGTAATTGACAGGTCTCGGAGATTAAGAGTCTATCACAGAACTTGCAGAACGGCTAATCTTGCTCTGGTGTAACTTTCCACAGCTAAATGTTATTTCCTTTGAATTCTGAGTGTCCTTGTTCATTACCATTTGTCTGGATGCTTTTTGTCTAAATCAATGTATAAAAGAGATGGTTTTCAGCATTAGCTTAGAGAGGACTCCCACAGACACTTGGGCTCTGTGCGACTCTTTCTCTCACAATAAAGTTTGTTCAGTTTCTACCTCTGTTTTTGTAATAGTCTTTGTTGGAAATTTTCTAACAGAAAGAATGGGTGACGTTTCGGGTCGAGACCCTTCTTCACACAGGAGTCAGGAGAGATGGAGACAGAGGTATGGAAGGGTACAGTGTGAAAACGACAGATCAAAATGGCTGTTGTTCAAGGACAATGTAGAATAAATCATTGTTAGCTGGGGAAGGTGACAACGAGGCATACAATCAGTAAAATTTATGGTATTCAGTAAAATGAGTGGTCAACGTGCCCTCATTCAACATCTTAAAACCTCTTTGAGGGTAGTTATTAAATTGCAATAGTTGTTGAGTAGGATGGAACTGCAGATACTGAGTCTGAAGAAGTCTCGACCCGAAACGTCACCCATTCCTTGTCTCCAGAGATGCTGCCTGTCCCGCTGAGTTACTCCAGCATTTTGTGTCTATCTTTGGATTAAACCAGCATCTGCAGTTCCTTCCTGTACATTGACAGTGAACATTGTTTGAACTAATGCTCTTTTTGATATATATGATATTAATCTCGCTGCAAAGAATTAGTAGCTGGAATTGTTAAAAATGTGTCTCCAAATTGTGACACCTGTGCAGTTGCATTATTGTTTCTGTAAATTATTGCAGAAATAATTAATACCGAATATCTGATGTTAACGAGTACCTCTCTCATGAAAGCGATCTTTGTGAGATTTTCCTAGACGGCATAAACGAACAAACACAGACAAAACAGCAAGGAGCAGTACACCGTGGCAACCATCATTGGCGCCACAGAAGCTACATATGAAGAGTTTACTTGTCATTTCACATATACTTTCTGTATGCTCTGCCCTTTTCATAAAACGTTAAAAACATTAAACGCTAAATCCATCTCAGCACGTTTTTTAACTTTTCACTTGTTTGCATACTACACTGCCTGCTTGACCACAGTTTTAGCTTCTCCATAAACCTAGTTATTCTGACTCCCATCCATCCTGCTTCATGACAAGTGCTTGAGGACTCCCAGTTTCAATCCTTCAAATATCTAAAATGATTCAAAACTTTGCAGACCATATCTTAACTTGTATTATGCTATTCAAACAGCAGTTTGGATTTACGTAAAGTATTTAACACAGTAAGATGCCCTAAAGTGACATATCACACACAAAAAAACGATGCTAATCATGAACAAAGAGGAATTAAGAGAGATAATTAAAAGCTTGATTTTAATTTAAAAGAGAGAATAAGCCAAAGAAAGTGGTTCAGGTAAGACTCAAGTTACTGAAGATATATTGGAAACATTTGGAAAGGTGCAAGAAAACTCGAATTAGAACTGCACAGATGTTAGAGATTTAGAAGGTCGTTACAGATTATAGTGTCTGAAAGAGGCCAGGAAATTGAATAATTTGAAAATTAGAGTGAATATTGAAACAATGAAAATATTTAGTTTAGGTAGACACACTGGGGACAACAAACCTACAAATTAACCTACCATATAAATGACTGGCTGCAAAGAATTAGTAGCTGGTAGTGGTAAAATGTATCTGCAAATTGTGATACCTGTGCCGATGCATTATTGTTTCTGTATATGATATCTTTTTTTGTTACAGTGACACTCACCTCGTCTCCTGGAGCAGCAGCAGACAGCAGCAGCGACCTTCCGACCTTCCTCACGTTCCACCACCCGGTCCATCCGCTGACGTAGCGGAGCGTTCCACCACCCGGTCCATCGCGAAGAGTTGGTCGTGGCGCCGTCACCCGCGTGGTGACGTCATCGCGCGAAGAGTTGGTCGCGGCGCCGTCACCCGCGTGGTGACGTCATCGCGCGAAGATCTTTGGTCGGAACGGCGCCGTCACCCGCGTGGTGACGTCATCGCGCGAAGAGTTGGTCGCGGCGCCGTCACCCGCGTGGTGACGTCATCGCGCGAAGAGTTGGTCGCGGCGCCGTCGCGCGACATCGCGCAGTTTTCAAGATGGCGGCTCGTTGCTTGGCGGCGGCGCGGGACATGGTGAGTCCACTCGCCTCTCGCCGGTTGTAAGGTCACAGGTGATGGGAGCAGAATGAGGCCGTTCAGCCCAAGTCTACCCCGCCTACCCCGCCTACCCCGCCGCTGTGGCAGTTGTATTACTGCAAGCGCTTACTGTCTCCAAGGTCGTTATAGTTTGGTAAATTGATGGCAGGAGTTACGTAACTATGCCGCTGTGAAATTAGTTATTGAGTTGCAATAGTTGCATGAACAATGACATTTGGTGGAATTCAATCATGGCTGATCTATCTCTCCCTCCTAACCCCATTCTTCTGCCTTCTCCCCATAACCCGTACTAATCAGGAATCTATCTATCTGTGCCTTAAAAATACCCATTGACTTGGTTTCCACATCCTTCAGTGGCGAAGAATTCCACAGATTCACCACCCTCTGATTAAATAAATTCCTCCTCATCTCCTTCCTAAAGAAGGAACGTCCTTTAAATCTGAGACTATGACCTTCAGTTCTAGAGGTCCCAGTTTGCTGGTCAGACTGGTGAAGGTGTCCCAGTGATGCAGGCAACGGGTGCTTGCCACATATCGGCCGCTGTGGCAGTTATATTATTGCAAGCGCTTACTGCCTCCAAGGTCGTTATAGTTTGGTAAATTGATGTCAGGAGTTACATAAACTATGCCACTGAAATTAGTTATTGAGTTGCAATAGTTGCATGAATAGAAACATAGAAATTAGGTGCAGGAGTAGGCCATTCGGCCCTTCGAGCCTGCACCGCCATTCAATATGATCATGGCTGATCAATGAATAATGCCACTTGGTGGAAATCAGGCTAAAGAGCTTTGTGCAACAATGGCGTCTACTTGTAATGACGGTGGTAGGTGTAGGTATACATGGTTACAACTGAGATCGTGGGTAATAGGCAATAAATATAACAGCGGGAATAAAAATAACTGCAGATATTATAAATCTAAAGTGAAATTAAAAGTTAAATTGTTAACAACAGCAAGTCTGGCAACATGTGTATGAATATGTAATAATGTGTGTACAGTGCCCTCCATAATGTTTATGACAAAGATCCATCATTTATTTATTTGCCTCTGTACTCCACAATTTGAGATTTGTAATAGAAAAAAAAAATCACATGTGGTTAAAGTGCACATTGTCAGATTTTAACACATTTGGTTTCACCATGTAGAAATTATCCATAGTCCCCCCCCCCCCATTTCAGGGCACCATAATGTTTGGGACACATGGCTTCACAGGTGTTTGTAATTGCTCAGGTGTGTTTAATTGCCTTCTTAATGCAGGTATAAGTGAGCTCTCAGCATCCAATCTTCCCATCAGTGGCAGCAATGCAACATTGTGGATGCCAGCTGCCGTAAAACTCCAAAGAAGAAGAAGAAGAAGAATCTTTCCATCACCTTTGGAAGCTAAAGAAGCCATTATGAGACTGAGAAACAAGAATAAAACTGTTAGAGACATCAGCTAAACCTTAGGCTTACCAAAATCAACTGTTGGAACATCATTAAGAAGAAAGAGAGCACCGGTGAGCTTACTAATTGCAATGAAACTGGCAGGCCAAGGAAGACCTTCACAGCTGAGGACAGAAGAATTATCTCAATAATAAAGAAAAATCCCCAAACATCTGTCCAACAGATCAGAAACATTCTTTAGGGGGTCAGGTGTGAATTGGTCAATGACCACTGTCTGCAGAAGACTTCATGAACAGAAATACAGAGGCTACACTGCAAGACCACTGGTTAGCCGCAAAAATAGGATGGCCAGGTTACAGTTTGCCAGGAAGTACCTAAAAGAGCAACCACAGTTCTTGAAAAAGATTTTGTGGACAGATGAGACGAAGATCAACTTGTATCAGAATGATGGATAGAGCAAAGTATGGAGGAGAGAAAGAACTGCCCAAGATCCAAAGCATACCACCTCATCTGTGAAACATGGTGGTGGGGATGTTATGGCCTAGGCATGTATGGCTGCTGAAGGTACTGGCTCATTTATCTTCATTGATGATAGAACTGCTTATGGTAGTAGCATAATTAATTCTGAAGTGTATAGACACATCCTATCTGCTCAAGTTCAAACAAATGCCTAAAAACAAAACAAGTTCAAACAAATGCGGTTCATTCTACAGCAAGACCGTGATCCCAAAAATACTGCTAAAGCAACAAAGCCAAGTCAATCACCCGATCTGAACCCAATTGAGCATGCCTTTTATATGCTGAAGAGAAAATTGAAGGGGACTAGCCCCCAAAACAAGCATAAGCTAAAGATGGCTGCAATACAGGCCTGGCAGAGCATCACCAGAGAAGTTGAGTTACTTGAAGTTAGAGAAATCAAAATTAATTCCACTGTGTTGTAAGCTGCTCAAGTAAGATATGAGATCTTATTGAAATGTTGATCTTATTGAGGTGTATAATCATGAGAGGAATAGATTGGGTAGATGCACAGAGTAGATGAATCAAGGACCTGAGGTCACAGATTTAAGGTGAAGGGGAAAAGATTTACTACAACAGGCAGTACTGACAAATGGCTCAGATACAGGGGTCATGGATTTAAAATAGTATTTTAAAGCATAGTGAGGAAGCGAGCAAAAGGCTATTCATGCACACGATTGTTGAGCACTGCGCCAAATTATTTTCATTTCCAGTGGAAGCTGATGTCATAGAAGCTTGCAAAAAGAGATAACGTAGAAGACAAGCTGAAAGGTTATAGGGACAAAGCTGATCCTGGTACTGCCAGCTGCATTTGTAGGAAGCCATACAGCCTTCCTACAGTGTAAAAGTCAATGGTCCTACTCTCAATAAAACTACAGTGACCTCCATAATGTTTGGGACAAAGATCTATCATTTTTTTAATTGCCTCTGTACTCCACAATTGGAGATTTGTAATAGAAAAAAATCACATGTGGTTAAAATGCACATTGTCAGATTTGATAAAGGCTGTTTTTACACATTTTGGTTTCACCATGTAGAAATTACAGCAGTGTTTATACATAGTCCCCAGATTATCGAGGAGAGGAAAGGAGCAGAGTGACTTTGGGCGTGGGAGATTGTGGGGGGGGGGGGGGGGGGGGGGGGGGGGGTTGTGTGCACACTGCTGGGGGTTGGAGGGAAGAGGTATGGGAGGTATTACTTGAAATTGGACCATTGAATGTTCATACAATGGGTTGACAGCTGCTCAAGCAGAATACGAGGTGTGGTTCAGTTTGCGTGTGGCCTCACCCTGGTAGTGGAGTAGCCCCAGGACTGAAAGCTCGGTGGAATGTCTAGCAACCGGGAAACTGCAAATGTTCAGCAAAAAATCGCCCAGTCCACACTTGTCCTCACCAATGCAAATCTGTGTCTGCACAAGATTGTTTACCGAAACTGCCTAGGGCACAAGTAATTGTTTACCGAAACTGCCTAGGGCACAAGTAATTGGCAGGTCTCGGAGATTAGGAGTCTATCACAGAACTTGCAGAACGGCTAATCTTGCAAAGAATTCCACAGATTCACCACCCTCTAACTAAAGAAATTCCTCCTCCATCCTAAAGGAACGTCCTTTAAATCTGAGACTATGACCTCCAGTTCCAGAGGTCCCAGTTTGCTGGTCAGACTGGTGAAGGTGTCCCAGTGATGCTGGCAACGGGTGCTTGCCACATATCGGCCGCTGTGGCAGTTGTATTATTGCAAGCGCTTACTGCCTCCAAGGTCGTTATAGTTTGGTAAATTGGTGTCAGGAGTTACATAAACGATGCCACTGAAATTAGTTATTGAGTTGCAATAGTTGCATGAATAATGCCACTTGGTGGAAATCAGGCTAAAGAGCTTTGTGCAACAATGGCGTCTACTTGTAATGACGGTGGTAGGTGTAGGTATACATGGTTACAACTGAAATTGTGGGTAATAGGCAATAAATATAACGGCAGGAATAAAAATAACTGCAGATATTATAAATCTAAAGTGAAATTAAAAGTTAAATTGTTAACAACAGCAAGTCTGGCAACATGTGTATGAGTATGTAATAATGTGTGTACAGTGCCCTACATAATGTTTGTGACAAAGATCCATCATTTATTTATTTGCCTCTGTACTCCACAATTTGAGATTTGTAATAGAAAAAAAAATCACATGTGGTTAAAGTGCACATTGTCAGATTTTAACACATTTGGTTTCACCATGTAGAAATCCATAGTCCCCCCCCCCATTTCAGGCCACCATAATGTTTGGGACACATGGCTTCACAGGTGTTTGTAATTGCTCAGGTGTGTTTAATTGCCTTCTTAATGCAGGTATAAGTGAGCTCTCAGCATCCAATCTTTCATCACCTTTGGAAGCTAATAGGCCTTTTTCACGGGGCGACTTGACGCAAGATGTAGCCAGAGTGAAGTTGTAGTGGTATAGCACGATATAACGGGGGGGGGGTAGACAAAGAGTTCCCACGGTACTCGGCATTTCTGTTAATTGTGCGAGTGACTTGTCCGTCTCCCGAGCTTTCCCGTTAAATCTTGAATGACATTGTATACTGTCAAGTGTAATTAAATCATCACGTGGCACAAATGATGTCACTTTTTTTTTTCACACACTATAAATATCCTCCCTTGGTTGAATTGGTATGTACACACACAAAGCAGAGTTTTACTGTGTATGTGGGAGACACAGATGGAGTGAGCACAGTTACTCGGTCTTTACTGTGTGTGGGAGAGGGGGAGAAATAGACGTACACTCACAGAGGCAGAGTCTCTCAGCCTGTGTGAGAGGGAGGGAGGGAGAGAGAGAGAGGCATTGACCACCGGGCTGGTTGTCGGGGCTGGCGTGTTGCTTTTCACAGACCGAACTTGGGATGGGACTGGAGTTGGGAGGGAAAGGTGGGGGAGTCGAGGGAGAGGAGGGGGAGACAGATGGGGGTGTCTTCATTTAGTGGCGGTGGGTGTCTGTCACTGAAACAGGCAGGTGAGATTTCACATCCACCTTGTGTGTGCCTCTCTCTCTCTCTCTCTCTCTCTCCCTCCCTCTCACACAGGCATGAATGGATGAACTCCGCGGGCCAGGCAGCATCTACGGAGGGAAATGGGCAGGCGACCCGTTCTTCAGGCTGCCTTATGTCTCTCTCCCCCCGTTTCCCCCCCAACTCCCACCCACACACACGAATGCTGGAGAAACTCAGCGGGTGCAGCAGGGCCGAAACGTTGTCTATTTCCTTCGTTCCATAGATGCTGCTGCACCCGCTGAGTTTCTCCAGCATTTGCGTGTGTGGGTGGGAGTTGGGGGGGGGAGAGAGACATAAGGCAGCCTGAAGAATGGGTTGCCTGTCCATTTCCCTCCGTAAATGCTGCCTGGCCCGCGGAGTTCCTCCAGTCATGCCTGTGTGAGAGGGAGGGAGGAGAGAGAGAGAGAGGCACACACAAGGTGGATGTGAAATCTCACCTGCCTGTTTCAGTGACAGACACCCGCCGCCAGTAAATGAAGACACCCCCTTCTGTCTCTCCCTTCTCTCTCTCAACTCCCCCACCTTTCCCTCCCAACTCCAGTCCCGTCCTGACTCCCTGGGAAACTGAATGGAGCAACAATTAACTGCTGCCTTCCCGCTGAGTTAAAGAGTTCCCACAGTAGTAAGACGATGTTAGTTGCGCCCAAGTTTAAATTTCCAACGTGTGTTTCAGAGTAAATCAAAAACTGTCTGAATCAGCAAGTTAGACACAAAATGCTGGAGTAACTCAGCGGGCCAAGCAGCATCTCTGGAGAACAGGAATAGATTCCATTTTTGGTCGGGACCCTTCTTCGGGATGATTGTAGGGGGGAACTGGAAGCAAGAAAAGACTGGGTCAAATCAGGGCCAACAACAGATGACCTCAGCAGGGTATTTTGAAGAGGGGTCCCGACCCGAAATGTCGCCTAACCCTTTCCTCCAGAGATGCTGCTTGACCCACTGAGTCACTCCAGCACTTTATGTCTATATTTGGTTCCCTGATATGCCAATTGTTGGCTAGGGATAGTGTGATCCCAAGAGAGAACCAGCGTTGCAAACCTTGGACTGGTTAACCGACATTTACTACATGGGGGGGGGGGGGGGGGGGGGGAGAGAGAGAGTGTAAGTTACCTAAAATTAAATAATTCCATGTTCATAGTGAACACAGACACAAAATGTTGGTGTAACTCAGCAGGTAAGTCAGATCTGGGAAGAAAAACATAAAAAGCTGGAGTAAGTCAGCATGTCAGGCAGCATCTCTGGAGAAAAAGTATAGGAGGTGATTCGAATCGGAACTCTTCTTCAGACATCCTAATCGGAATTGAGTCTGAAGATGCGTCTCGTCCCGAAACATCACCTATTTTGCTCCAGAGATGCTGCTTGACTCGCTGAGTTACTCCAGCTTTTTGTGTCTGTCTTCGTTTTAAACCAGCATGTGCAGTTCACTCCTTTACACGAGTATCTGGAGAACATTGATTGGTAGCGTTCCGGACCCTGCTTCGGAAAGGCATCGATCACTGGTCGGCGAGGACTTCGAGCTGTATCTCTCAAAGAAGTACATGGGAAAAATTTCTCACGGACCATAAAAATGCGGGACCTTTCAGTAAAGTCCCTTTTAAAGATTATAGTTATTTTCTTGAATCACATTAACATAACTCATGAATAAGTTGATGTCCATATGCGGATTCAAATCTTTATTTTTTAAATTCAATCCCACAGAAGACAATTTTTACTCACCTTCTGTCCTCTCTGTCCAGCTTCCGGGTTCACCATTCACAGGAGTTCCCACGGTACACGCAAGAGTCAGTACGGATATCGCACTGGCCACTACGTGCATATAATGTTGCAATATTCAACCACAAGTGTACAAGTCACTCTTGGAGAAATTCAAGCTTGTTTGAATTTTCTCCCGAGTCACTAAGTTACACGAGTACCTGCCGTTAGCGCCACAGTGGTCCACGAATGCCGTACGGTTATCGCAAGAGGTTCCCACGATGTTCAACTTTAGTTAACTTGCGTCAAGTCGCCCCGTGAAAAAGGGGTTTAAAGAAGCCATTATGAGACTGAGAAACAAGATTAAAACTGTTAGAGACATCAGCTAAACCTTAGGCTTACCAAAATCAACTGTTGGAACATCATTAAGAAGAAAGAGAGCACCGGTGAGCTTACTAATTGCAATGAAACTGGCAGGCCAAGGAAGACCTTCACGGCTGAGGACAGAAGAATTATCTCAATAATAAAGAAAAATCCCCAAACATCTGTCCAACAGTTGAGAAACATTCTTCAGGGGTCAGGTGTGGATTGGTCAATGACCACTGTCCGCAGAAGACCATGAACAAACATACAGAGGCTACACTGCAAGACCACTGGTTAGCTGCAAAAATAGGATGGCCAGGTTACAGTTTACCAGGAAGTACTTAAAAGAGCAACCACAGTTCTTGAAAAAGATTTTGTGGACAGATGAGACGAAGATCAACTTGTATCAGAATGATGGATAGAGCAAAGTATGGAGGAGAGAAAGAACTGCCCAAGATCCAAAGCATACCACCTCATCTGTGAAACATGGTGGTGGGGATGTTATGGCCTAGGCATGTATGGCTGCTGAAGGTACTGGCTCATTTATCTTAATTGATGATAGAACTGCTTATGGTAGTAGCATAATTAATTCTGAAGTGTATAGACACATCCTATCTGCTCAAGTTCAAACAAATGCCTAAAAACAAAACAAGTTCAAACAAATGCGGTTCATTCTACAGCAAGACCGTGATCCCAAAAATACTGCTAAAGCAACAAAGCCAAGTCAATCACCCGATCTGAACCCAATTGAGCATGCCTTTTATATGCTGAAGAGAAAATTGAAGGGGACTAGCCCCCAAAACAAGCATAAGCTAAAGATGGCTGCAATACAGGCCTGGCAGAGCATCACCAGAGAAGTTGAGTTACTTGAAGTTAGAGAAATCAAAATTAATTCCACTGTGTTGTAAGCTGCTCAAGTAAGATATGAGATCTTATTGAAATGTTGATCTTATTGAGGTGTATAATCATGAGAGGAATAGATTGGGTAGATGCACAGAGTAGATGAATCAAGGACCTGAGGTCACAGATTTAAGGTGAAGGGGGAAAAGATTTACTACAACAGGCAGTACTGACAAATGGCTCAGATACAGGGGTCATGGATTTAAAATAGTATTTTAAAGCATAGTGAGGAAGCGAGCAAAAGGCTATTCATGCACACGATTGTTGAGCACTGCGCCAAATTATTTTCATTTCCAGTGGAAGCTGATGTCATAGAAGCTTGCAAAAAGAGATAACGTAGAAGACAAGCTGAAAGGTTATAGGGACAAAGCTGATCCTGGTACTGCCAGCTGCATTTGTAGGAAGCCATACAGCCTTCCTACAGTGTAAAAGTCAATGGTCCTACTCTCAATAAAACTACAGTGACCTCCATAATGTTTGGGACAAAGATCTATCATTTTTTTAATTGCCTCTGTACTCCACAATTGGAGATTTGTAATAGAAAAAAATCACATGTGGTTAAAATGCACATTGTCAGATTTGATAAAGGCTGTTTTTACACATTTTGGTTTCACCATGTAGAAATTACAGCAGTGTTTATACATAGTCCCCAGATTATCGAGGAGAGGAAAGGAGCAGAGTGACTTTGGGCGTGGGAGATTGTGGTGGGGGGGGGGGGGGGGGGGTTGTGTGCACACTGCTGGGGGTTGGAGGGAAGAGGTATGGGAGGTATTACTTGAAATTGGACCATTGAATGTTCATACAATGGGTTGACAGCTGCTCAAGCAGAATACGAGGTGTGGTTCAGTTTGCGTGTGGCCTCACCCTGGTAGTGGAGTAGCCCCAGGACTGAAAGCTCGGTGGAATGTCTAGCAACCGGGAAACTGCAAATGTTCAGCAAAAAATCGCCCAGTCCACACTTGTCCTCACCAATGCAAATCTGTGTCTGCACAAGATTGTTTACCGAAACTGCCTAGGGCACAAGTAATTGTTTACCGAAACTGCCTAGGGCACAAGTAATTGGCAGGTCTCGGAGATTAGGAGTCTATCACAGAACTTGCAGAACGGCTAATCTTGCAAAGAATTCCACAGATTCACCACCCTCTAATTAAATAAATTCCTCCTCATCTCCTTCCTAAAGGAACGTCCTTTAAATCTGAGACTATGACCTCCAGTTCCAGAGGTCCCAGTTTGCTGGTCAGACTGGTGAAGGTGTCCCAGTGATGCTGGCAACGGGTGCTTGCCACATATCGGCCGCTGTGGCAGTTGTATTATTGCAAGCGCTTACTGCCTCCAAGGTCGTTATAGTTTGGTAAATTGATGTCAGGAGTTACATAAACGATGCCACTGAAATTAGTTATTGAGTTGCAATAGTTGCATGAATAATGCCACTTGGTGGAAATCAGGCTAAAGAGCTTTGTGCAACAATGGCGTCTACTTGTAATGACGGTGGTAGGTGTAGGTATACATGGTTACAACTGAAATTGTGGGTAATAGGCAATAAATATAACGGCAGGAATAAAAATAACTGCAGATATTATAAATCTAAAGTGAAATTAAAAGTTAAATTGTTAACAACAGCAAGTCTGGCAACATGTGTATGAGTATGTAATAATGTGTGTACAGTGCCCTACATAATGTTTGTGACAAAGATCCATCATTTATTTATTTGCCTCTGTACTCCACAATTTGAGATTTGTAATAGAAAAAAAAAATCACATGTGGTTAAAGTGCACATTGTCAGATTTTAACACATTTGGTTTCACCATGTAGAAATTATCCATAGTCCCCCCCCCATTTCAGGCCACCATAATGTTTGGGACGCATGGCTTCACAGGTGTTTGTAATTGCTCAGGTGTGTTTAATTGCCTTCTTAAGTGAGCTCTCAGCATCCAATCTTTCATCACCTTTGGAAGCTAATAGGCCTTTTTCACGGGGCGACTTGACGCAAGATGTAGCCAGAGTGAAGTTGTAGTGGTATAGCACGATATAACGGGGGGGGGGTAGACAAAGAGTTCCCACGGTACTCGGCATTTCTGTTAATTGTGCGAGTGACTTGTCCGTCTCCCGAGCTTTCCCGTTAAATCTTGAATGACATTGTATACTGTCAAGTGTAATTAAATCATCACGTGGCACAAATGATGTCACTTTTTTTTTTCACACACTATAAATATCCTCCCTTGGTTGAATTGGTATGTACACACACAAAGCAGAGTTTTACTGTGTATGTGGGAGACACAGATGGAGTGAGCACAGTTACTCGGTCTTTACTGTGTGTGGGAGAGGGGGAGAAATAGACGTACACTCACAGAGGCAGAGTCTCTCAGCCTGTGTGAGAGGGAGGGAGGGAGAGAGAGAGAGGCATTGACCACCGGGCTGGTTGTCGGGGCTGGCGTGTTGCTTTTCACAGACCGAACTTGGGATGGGACTGGAGTTGGGAGGGAAAGGTGGGGGAGTCGAGGGAGAGGAGGGGGAGACAGATGGGGGTGTCTTCATTTAGTGGCGGTGGGTGTCTGTCACTGAAACAGGCAGGTGAGATTTCACATCCACCTTGTGTGTGCCTCTCTCTCTCTCTCTCTCTCTCTCTCCCTCCCTCCCTCCCTCTCACACAGGCATGAATGGATGAACTCCGCGGGCCAGGCAGCATCTACGGAGGGAAATGGGCAGGCGACCCGTTCTTCAGGCTGCCTTATGTCTCTCTCCCCCCGTTCCCCCCCAACTCCCACCCACACACACGAATGCTGGAGAAACTCAGCGGGTGCAGCAGGGCCGAAACGTTGTCTATTTCCTTCGTTCCATAGATGCTGCTGCACCCGCTGAGTTTCTCCAGCATTTGCGTGTGTGGGTGGGAGTTGGGGGGGGGAGAGAGACATAAGGCAGCCTGAAGAATGGGTTGCCTGTCCATTTCCCTCCGTAATAGTCCCCAGATTATCGAGGAGAGGAAAGGAGCAGAGTGACTTTGGGCGTGGGAGATTGTTGTGGGGGGGGGGGGGGGGGGGGGGGGGGGGTTGTGTGCACACTGCTGGGGGTTGGAGGGAAGAGGTATGGGAGGTATTACTTGAAATTGGACCATTGAATGTTCATACAATGGGTTGACAGCTGCTCAAGCAGAATACGAGGTGTGGTTCAGTTTGCGTGTGGCCTCACCCTGGTAGTGGAGTAGCCCCAGGACTGAAAGCTCGGTGGAATGTCTAGCAACCGGGAAACTCAGTAGTTCTTGCCAATAAAGTGCAAATGTTCAGCAAAAAATCGCCCAGTCCACACTTGTCCTCACCAATGCAAACTAAATGGGAATGCGAAGGAAGGAACTACCGATTTTGGTAGACACAACATGCTGGAGTAATTAACGGGACAGGCAGCTTCTCCGGAGAGAAAGTGGAAAAATGTATGTAACTATTCATTGTTATTCTATCTGTGTCTGCACAAGATTGTTTACCGAAACTGCCTAGGGCACAAGTAATTGTTTACCGAAACTGCCTAGGGCACAAGTAATTGGCAGGTCTCGGAAATTAGGAGTCTATCACAGAACTTGCAGAACGGCTAATCTTGCTCTGGGGTAACTTTCCACAGCTAAATGTTATTTCCTTTGAATTCTGAGTGTCCTTGTTCATCACCATTTGTCTGGATGCTTTTTGTCTAAATCAATGTATAAAAGAGATGGTTTTCAGCATTAGCTTAGAGAGGACTCCCACAGACACTTTGGCTCTGTGCGACTCTCTCTCTCACAATAAAGTTTGTTCAGTTTCTACCTCTGTTTTTGTAATAGTCTTTGTTGGAAAATTTCTAACAGAAAGAATGGGTGACGTTTCGGGTCGAGACCCTTCTTCACACAGGAGTCAGGAGAGATGGAGACAGAGGTATGGAAGGGTACAGTGTGAAAACGACAGATCAAAATGGCTGTTGTTCAAGGACAATGTAGAATAAATCATTGTTAGCTGGGGAAGGTGACAACGAGGCATACAATCAGTAAAATTTATGGTATTCAGTAAAATGAGTGGTCAACGTGCCCTCATTCAACATCTTAAAACCTCTTTGAGGGTAGTTATTAAATTGCAATAGTTGTTGAGTAGGATGGAACTGCAGATACTGAGTCTGAAGAAGTCTCGACCCGAAACGTCACCCATTCCTTGTCTCCAGAGATGCTGCCTGTCCCGCTGAGTTACTCCAGCATTTTGTGTCTATCTTTGGATTAAACCAGCATCTGCAGTTCCTTCCTGTACATTGACAGTGAACATTGTTTGAACTAATGCTCTTTTTGATATATATGATATTAATCTCGCTGCAAAGAATTAGTAGCTGGAATTGTTAAAAATGTGTCTCCAAATTGTGACACCTGTGCAGATGCATTATTGTTTCTGTACATTATTGCAGAAATAATTAATACAGAATATCTGATGTTAACGAGTACCTCTTTCATGAAAGCGATCTTTGTGAGATTTTCCTAGACGGCATAAACGAACAAACACAGACAAAACAGCAAGGAGCAGTACACCGTGGCAACCATCATTGGCGCCACAGAAGCTACATATGAAGATTTTACTTGTCATTTCACATATACTTTCTGTATGCTCTGCCACTTTTCATAAAACGTTAAAAACATTAAACGCTAAATCCATCTCAGCACGTTTTTTAACTTTTCACTTGTTTGCATACTACACTGCCTGCTTGACCACAGTTTTAGCTTCTCCATAAACCTAGTTATTCTGACTCCCGTCCATTCTGCTTCATGACAAGTGCTTGAGGACTCCCAGTTTCAATCCTTCAAATATCTAAAATGATTCAAAACTTTGCAGACCATATCTTAACTTGTATTATGCTATTCAAACAGCAGTTTGGATTTACGTAAAGTATTTAACACAGTAAGATGCCCTAAAGTGACATATCACACACAAAAAAACGATGCTAATCATGAACAAAGAGGAATTAAGAGAGATAATTAAAAGCTTGATTTTAATTTAAAAGAGAGAATAAGCCAAAGAAAGTGGTTCAGGTAAGACTCAAGTTACTGAAGATATATTGGAAACATTTGGAAAGGTGCAAGAAAACTCGAATTAGAACTGCACAGATGTTAGAGATTTAGAAGGTCGTTACAAATTATAGTGTCTGAAAGAGGCCAGGAAATTGAATAATTTGAAAATTAGAGTGAATATTGAAACAATGAAAATATTTAGTTTAGGTCGACACACTGGGGACAACAAACCTACAAATTAACCTACCATATAAATGACTGGCTGCAAAGAATTAGTAGCTGGTAGTGGTAAAATGTATCTGCAAATTGTGATACCTGTGCCGATGCATTATTGTTTCTGTATATATGATATCTTTTTTTGTTACAGTGACACTCACCTCGTCTCCTGGAGCAGCAGCAGCGACAGCAGCAGCGACCTTCCTCACGTTCCACCCACCCGGTCCATCCGCTGACGTCGGAACGGCGCCGTCACCCGCGTGGTGACGTCATCGCGCGAAGAGTTGGTCGCGGCGCCGTCACCCGCGTGGTGACGTCATCGCGCGAAGATCTTTGGTCGGAACGGCGCCGTCACCCGCGTGGTGACGTCATCGCGCGAAGAGTTGGTCGCGGCGCCGTCACCCGCGTGGTGACGTCATCGCGCGAAGATATTTGGTCGGCGGCGCCGTCACCCGCGTGGTGACGTCATCGCGCGAAGAGTTGGTCGCGGCGCCGTCACCCGCGTGGTGACGTCATCGCGCGAAGAGTTGGTCGCGGCGCCGTCGCGCGACATCGCGCAGTTTTCAAGATGGCGGCTCGTTGCTTGGCGGCGGCGCGGGACATGGTGAGTCCACTCGCCTCTCGCCGGTTGTAAGGTCACAGGTGATGGGAGCAGAATGAGGCCGTTCAGCCCAAGTCTACCCCGCCTACCCCGCCGCTGTGGCAGTTGTATTACTGCAAGCGCTTACTGTCTCCAAGGTCGTTATAGTTTGGTAAATTGATGGCAGGAGTTACGTAACTATGCCGCTGTGAAATTAGTTATTGAGTTGCAATAGTTGCATGAACAATGACATTTGGTGGAATTCAATCATGGCTGATCTATCTCTCCCTCCTAACCCCATTCTTCTGCCTTCTCCCCATAACCCCTTGACACCCGTACTAATCAGGAATCTATCTATCTGTGCCTTAAAAATACCCATTGACTTGGTTTCCACATCCTTCAGTGGCGAAGAATTCCACAGATTCACCACCCTCTGATTAAATAAATTCCTCCTCATCTCCTTCCTAAAGAAGGAACGTCCTTTAAATCTGAGACTATGACCTTCAGTTCTAGAGGTCCCAGTTTGCTGGTCAGACTGGTGAAGGTGTCCCAGTGATGCAGGCAACGGGTGCTTGCCATATATCGGCCGCTGTGGCAGTTATATTATTGCAAGCGCTTACTGCCTCCAAGGTCGTTATAGTTTGGTAAATTGATGTTAGGAGTTACATAAACTATGCCACTGAAATTAGTTATTGAGTTGCAATAGTTGCATGAATAGAAACATAGAAATTAGGTGCAGGAGTAGGCCATTCGGCCCTTCGAGCCTGCACCGCCATTCAATATGATCATGGCTGATCAATGAATAATGCCACTTGGTGGAAATCAGGCTAAAGAGCTTTGTGCAACAATGGCGTCTACTTGTAATGACGGTGGTAGGTGTAGGTATACATGGTTACAACTGAGATCGTGGGTAATAGGCAATAAATATAACAGCGGGAATAAAAATAACTGCAGATATTATAAATCTAAAGTGAAATTAAAAGTTAAATTGTTAACAACAGCAAGTCTGGCAACATGTGTATGAATATGTAATAATGTGTGTACAGTGCCCTCCATAATGTTTATGACAAAGATCCATCATTTATTTATTTGCCTCTGTACTCCACAATTTGAGATTTGTAATAGAAAAAAAAAATCACATGTGGTTAAAGTGCACATTGTCAGATTTTAACACATTTGGTTTCACCATGTAGAAATTATCCATAGTCCCCCCCCCCCCCCATTTCAGGGCACCATAATGTTTGGGACACATGGCTTCACAGGTGTTTGTAATTGCTCAGGTGTGTTTAATTGCCTTCTTAATGCAGGTATAAGTGAGCTCTCAGCATCCAATCTTTCCATCAGTGGCAGCAATGCAACATTGTGGATGCCAGCTGCCTGTAAAACTCCAAAGAAGAAGAAGAAGAAGAATCTTTCCATCACCTTTGGAAGCTAAAGAAGCCATTATGAGACTGAGAAACAAGAATAAAACTGTTAGAGACATCAGCTAAACCTTAGGCTTACCAAAATCAACTGTTGGAACATCATTAAGAAGAAAGAGAGCACTGGTGAGCTTACTAATTGCAATGAAACTGGCAGGCCAAGGAAGACCTTCACAGCTGAGGACAGAAGAATTATCTCAATAATAAAGAAAAATCCCCAAACATCTGTCCAACAGATCAGAAACATTCTTTAGGTGGTCAGGTGTGAATTGGTCAATGACCACTGTCTGCAGAAGACTTCATGAACAGAAATACAGAGGCTACACTGCAAGACCACTGGTTAGCCGCAAAAATAGGATGGCCAGGTTACAGTTTGCCAGGAAGTACCTAAAAGAGCAACCACAGTTCTTGAAAAAGATTTTGTGGACAGATGAGACGAAGATCAACTTGTATCAGAATGATGGATAGAGCAAAGTATGGAGGAGAGAAAGAACTGCCCAAGATCCAAAGCATACCACCTCATCTGTGAAACATGGTGGTGGGGATGTTATGGCCTAGGCATGTATGGCTGCTGAAGGTACTGGCTCATTTATCTTCATTGATGATAGAACTGATTATGGTAGTAGCATAATTAATTCTGAAGTGTATAGACACATCCTATCTGCTCAAGTTCAAACAAATGCCTAAAAACAAAACAAGTTCAAACAAATGCGGTTCATTCTACAGCAAGACCGTGATCCCAAAAATACTGCTAAAGCAACAAAGCCAAGTCAATCACCCGATCTGAACCCAATTGAGCATGCCTTTTATATGCTGAAGAGAAAATTGAAGGGGACTAGCCCCCAAAACAAGCATAAGCTAAAGATGGCTGCAATACAGGCCTGGCAGAGCATCACCAGAGAAGTTGAGTTACTTGAAGTTAGAGAAATCAAAATTAATTCCACTGTGTTGTAAGCTGCTCAAGTAAGATATGAGATCTTATTGAAATGTTGATCTTATTGAGGTGTATAATCATGAGAGGAATAGTTTGGGTAGATGCACAGAGTAGATGAATCAAGGACCTGAGGTCATAGATTTAAGGTGAAGGGGAAAAGATTTACTACAACAGGCAGTACTGACAAAGGGCTCAGATACAGGGGTCATGGATTTAAAATAGTATTTTAAAGCATAGTGAGGAAGCGAGCAAAAGGCTATTCATGCACACGATTGTTGAGCACTGCGCCAAATTATTTTCATTTCCAGTGGAAGCTGATGTCATAGAAGCTTGCAAAAAGAGATAACGTAGAAGACAAGCTGAAAGGTTATAGGGACAAAGCTGATCCTGGTACTGCCAGCTGCATTTGTAGGAAGCCATACAGCCTTCCTACAGTGTAAAAGTCAATGGTCCTACTCTCAATAAAACTACAGTGACCTCCATAATGTTTGGGACAAAGATCTATCATTTTTTTATTTGCCTCTGTACTCCACAATTGGAGATTTGTAATAGAAAAAAAATCACATGTGGTTAAAATGCACATTGTCAGATTTAATAAAGGCCGTTTTTACACATTTTTGTTTCACCATGTAGAAATTACAGCAGTGTTTATACATAGTCCCCAGATTTCAGGTCACCATAATGTTTGGGACACAGCAATGTCACGTAAAGGAAAGTAGTCATGTTTAGTATTTTGTTGCATATCCTTTGCATGCAATGAGTGCTTGAACTCTGCGATTCATGGACATCACCAGTTGCTGGATGTCTTCTCTGGTGATGCTCTGCCAGGCCTGTATTGCAGCCATCTTTAGCTTATGCTTGCTTTGGGGGCTAGTCCCCTTCAGTTTTCTCTTCAGCATTTAAAAGGCATGCTCAATTGGGTTCAGATCGGGTGATCGACTTGGCCACTCAAGAATCGACCATTTTTTAGCTTTGAAAAACTTCTTTGTTACTTTAGCAGTATGTTTGGGATCATTGTCTTGCTGTAGAATGAACCGTCGGCCAATGGGTTTTGAAGCATTTGTTTGAACTTGAGCAGATAGGATGTGTCCATATACTTCAGAATGTATTATGCTACTACCATCAGCAGTTGCATCATCAATGACGATAAGTGAGCCACTACCTTCAGCAACCATACATGCCCAGGCCATAACACCCACATCACTGTGTTTCACAGATGAGGTGGTATGCTTAGGATCTTGGGCAGTTCCTTCTCTCCTCCATACTTTGCTCTTGCCATCACTCGGATATAAGTTAATCTTCGTCTCATCTGTCCATAAGACCTTTTCCCAGAACTGTGGCTGTACTTTTAAGTACTTCTTGGCAAACTGTAACCTGGCCATCCTATTTTTGCAGCTAACCAGTGGTTTGCATCTTGCACTGCAGCCTCTGTATTACTGTTCATGAAGTCTTCAACGGGCAGTGGTCATTGACAACTCCACACCTGACTCTTCTTGAGTGTTTCTGATCTTTCAGACAGGTGTTTGGGGATTTTTCTTTATTATAAAGAGAATTCTTCTGTCATCAGTTGTGGTGGTTTTCCTTGGCCTACCATTCCCTTTGCGACCAGTAAGCTCACCAGTACTCTCTTTCTTCTTAATGATGTTCCAAACAGTTGATTTTGGTAAGCCTAAGGTTTGGCTGATGTCTCTAACAGTTTTATTCTTCTTTCTCAGTCTCATAATGGCTCCTTTGACTTTCATTGCCACAACTTTGGTCCTCATGTTGATAAACAGCAATACAAGTTTCCAAAAGTGATGGAAAGACTAGGTACTGAGAACTCTCTTGTACCTGCATTAACGAGGCAGTTCAACACGCCTGAGCAATTACAAATGCCTTTGAAGCCATGTGTCCCTGCAATGTGGGACTATGAATAAACGCAGCTGTAATTTCTACATGGTGAAACCAAAATGTATAAAAATACCCTTTAATAAAATCTGACAATGTGCACTTTAACCATATGTGATTTTTTTTCTATTACAAATCTCAAATTGTGGGGTACAGAGGCAAATAAATAAATGATGGGTCTTTGTGTTCCAAACATTATGGAGGGTACTGTATTTACCTTGCACTTCCTTGCATTAAATTTAATTAAATGCCCCAGAGTACTTGCCTCTAAGTTTGATTGACATTAAACATTAGATAAACACTAAAAGGCTGGAATAACTCAGTGGGACAGGCAGCATCTCTGGAGAGAAGGAATGGGTGACATTTCGGGTCGAGACCCTTCTTCAGTCTGTTCTTCACCCATTCCTTCAATCCAGAGATGCTGCCTGTCCCGCTGAGTTACTCCAACATTTTTTATCTTCAGTTTAAACCAGCATCTGCAGTTTCTTCCCACACTGACAATAAACATTGTGTGAACCAATGCTTTTTTTTTAATATGTGATATTAATCTGGCTGAAACTAGTTAGTAGCTGCATTGGTAAAATGTGTCTCCAAATTGTGACACCTGTGCAGATGCATTATTGTTTCTGTAAATTAATTTTTTGTTATAGTAATTTTTTGTTACAGTATTTGCAGTGTTGCTGTATTTATCTTTATATTTTAAGCTTGTAAGTTTAAACATTTATAATTACGGCTTTATTTTAATAGATTCCTGGTGTGAGTCGATCTGCAGCTCGTAGGTTCCACTTTGCCACCTATGGGAAGCATAACAAAAATGCAGCAAAAGTTTCAAATGAAGTAAGTAAAACTCCACAGAGTGCTTCCTGTGAGCTCTACTATTGATTTTTAATATAATCAACAATTTTTCCTGCATTAATTGTACAGGTATCCGTATACCATGACGTTAATTTTTAATGAAGTGTAAATGTAATGTCTTAATTTTATGGGTCTATTGCATGAAAATGTGCATCTTTTCCAAATTTTGAAATTTGGACTCCTAAGGCACTTTTTTTTAAGGATGAGCCTCTATTTAATTTAATTTTTTTTTTTAAATTTTAATTCTCAGAAACATGTCCTTTCTTAGGTCCTTGCTTAGGTAAAATATCTCAACAAATAGTTACATTGCAAATGGAGAATTGTGGATCCGCAACTGTATAATAGCATCACACGCAGTCATGTTAGCACGCAGAATGTTAGTTTTCAGGCATTGTGTCGAGAAATTAGATCTCAAATGTACATCAAATTAAGTATCTATAGGGGAGCTTGAATTATGAAAATTAGACTTTCTTCTTGGGTTTCTTAAGGCACAAGCTGGACAGTGACAGAGAAAGCAGTGGGCCATATATCAAGAGAATATTCAGTGTAGCATTGCACAAGGCCAGTCTTCATACATGTTCATGAGTGATAGGAGTAGAATTAGGCCATTCAGCCCATCAAGTCTACTCCACCATTCAATCATGGCTGATCTACCTCTCCCTCCTGACTTCATTCTCCTGCCTTCTCCACATAACCCTTGACACCCGTACCAATCAAGAATCTATCTATCTCTCTCTGCCTTAAAAATATCCATCAATGGCCTCCACAGCCTTCTGTGGCAATGAATTCCACAGATTTATCACCATCTGACTAAAGAAATTCCTCCTTATCTCCTTCCTAAAGGAACATCCTTTAATTCTGAGGCTATGACCATGGGTCCGAAGTCTTGCGTCTGAAGGAAGTGGGTGGCAAAATCTGGGCATTCCTAGAAGCTGCATCTTTGTGAAAGTAGTTTTGAAATGGACTGAGAATGGAGCTAGCAGCTAGAGAAAGCGTGAGAATATTTAGTTATCACAGTGATATAATGGAAATTAAAGTCAAGATTATATAAAATAGTCTGCTGACTGCCTATCATCAGTTTTGCACTATCGCACGAAAGTTGAGGTCTACATTACTCATAGCAGGAATCTATTATAATATCTATAATTCAGCTCGAATGTACAATTTGTAGTTTGCCTAATATTGATAATCATTCATTTTAATTAAGCCTAACATATGTGCATAATTTACACGATAAATTTGAGCATTTATACAAATAATTTTTTTCTTTGCTGTTGCGTGATCATCATACTTTGTCTTGGCTCCTTCAAGAATGTATTTTGCATGTACAAAATTATAATGCAAGGGGAAAAAAATCAAGTAGAATCTTCTCAGTATTCGCTTTTTATTTTTAGGTTTAAGTGTTAAACAAAATGATAAATCTGATGCTTTGGAAATATTTGGTCTGACTTCCACAAAGTCAAAGTCAAAAAGTCAAAGTCAAAGTAACTTTATTGTCAATTCAATTATGCAACAGTAGTTACACATAGGATCGAAATTACGTTTCCCCATACTCCAAATGTGCAAGTAATATTAAAAACACAGACAGACAACATATCAATAAAAATAGACAATAGACATACACTATTTAAAATATTCTCAGTATGCCAAAATGTAGCAAAAACTTTGAGGTATTTTAAACAGGGTGCAACAATGAAAGGTGCAATATAGTGAAAGTGCAAATTCTGTACTGGAGACATTGAGCCAAAGTTATTTTCACAGTTTGTTGTCTTTGTTTGGGTACTGTTCATGGAATTTTCTTAAGTGTGTTGAGTAGTCTGATGGCCTGAGGGGAAAAGCTGTTTTTGAATCTGGTGGTAACAAATGAGTGTTCTGGGTGGCACAGTGACGTAGCGGTAGAGTTGCTGCCTTACAGCGCTTGCAGCACCGGAGACCCAGGTTCGATCCTGACTACGGGTGCTGTCAGTATGGAGTTTGTGGGTTTTCTCCGAGATCTTCGGTTTCCTCCCACACTCCAGACGTACAGGTTTGTGGGTTAATTGGCTTGGTGTATATATAAATTGTCCCTAGTGTCTGTAAGATAGTGTTAATGTGTGGGGATCAATGGTCGACAGTGGCCGTTTCCGCATTGTATCTCTAAACTAAACTAAAAAAAACTAAACTAGGAATGAACAAGAGAGTTTTAATACTAGGCCACCCCCTATCAGTCTGAAGAAGGGTTTTGGCCCGAAACATTGCCTATTTCCTTCGCTCCATAGATGCTGCTGCACCCGCTGAGTTTATCCAGCTTTTTGGTGTACCTTAGAGTTTTAATAATGTTTATTTGTGGTGATTTGTCGTGTCATTGACTTCCATTGTTCCTGTAATATGATCGATTCATGAGAGGCTTCATTTTTGGGATGCAGGTATAGCAATACCAGTTGGTAATCTAAACGATGCTAGGCCTTTTTAACAGCATAAGTGCTATGTAAAGTTAACAGTATTGAGTGGGACTTGAAAAAGAGAACACACTTTTTTATGTAGAATATTAGATTTTTTTGTAACAGTCGGCTTTCACGGTTATTTTTCTTTAACTTTCGAATGTAAATATTTGACCTGGTTTGCAAATCTATTATTATGATTGTAATGATATTGCACCCTGAAACAGATGTAAAGCTTTTCAGATTGTGTGCTTTGAAAAAATATCACAATATAATTGAATACTTGGTTATTATGCAATGTTGGTAATATTTATCTCTTTGCTCTTTTATTTCTGAAATGTGTGTACATGCCTTTCTTACATGCAGATCTCCACTCAGTATCCCGTGGTTGATCATGAGTTTGATGCAGTAGTTGTTGGAGCAGGCGGTGCTGGTTTGCGGGCAGCTTTCGGTTTATCTGAAGCTGGGTTCAATACTGCCTGTGTTACAAAGCTGTTTCCAACCAGATCGCACACTGTTGCAGCACAGGTAAGATACTCATGTCCTTTCTATGCTTTACAAGTGGTATTTTTAAAAAAAACATACCAACAAATATTCTTCCAAAAACCATTGCGATTTAGTAATGCGATAACAAGGAGCATTTCTATGAAAGGTGATAAAAGTTTTGTCGGGACATGTTTGTCAAGTCTCGTGCAGAATGGGTGTTGGTGGGACTCGGTTTAGTCTCGTGTTGTTATAGCATCCTTTGTCTTTGCATAAGCTATCTACTTGATTTACACATCAAGAATTAAAGTTGCTCCTCGGAGGCCATACATGACCAACAGTTATTTCTGACCCTTGCTATCTGTTTTCTCCATCTATACTGATTCATGTTGTGATTTTCCAAGCCAGTATCTTTCCTCGCATTCAATTCAGTATATTCCCCACAGCCTTCCTTTTCACATTTTGTTTTCAGACTCCCTTAAATTGTTTATTTTGCACATTAACCTGTGGAGCGCACGTGAGCATTGTGATTCTGCTCCAATTTCTGCCTGGTTCAAATAATTGTCCAGAAATTATGTTCTTGTGATTATTTGTTTTAATTTTGCTTTTCTCAAAGTCTTTCAGAAGCCCTTAATTCTTAATCCTGCCAATGTTATTGAATCTATATAAACCAGTTGGATCTTCCCCACACCATGTTGAGTTGTGCATTTATCTGCCTTACATACGGTCCCCTATCACCAACTAATTTTCTCACTCTTTACCATGGGTGACACGGTGGTGTAGCTGGTCGAGCTGCTGTCTCACAGCACCAGAGACTCCGGTTCAATCCCGACCTCAGGTGCTATATATGTAGAGTTTGCACGTTCTCCCTGATGCTCCGGTTTCCTTCCACATCCCAAATATGTGTAGATTTGTCGGCTTAGTGCCCCTAGTGCTTAAGCAGTGGATGAGAAAGTGAGAAAATATTTTAGAATAGAATTAGTGTGAACGGGTGATCGATGAGTGGTGTGGACTGAATGGCCTGTTTCCATGCTGCATCTTACATTTCAATTCAACTGCAGTACCCCTTCTCCCCCCCATCACCACCGTGAATAGTCTCTCATGGATCTACAGTCATACTGCCTGTCTTCACAAAAGATAGACACAAAAACTGCTGTTTCTTCTTTCGCATCAATCATTTTTTAAATTCTGTTTATCAGTGGGAAGATAGAGGATAATTAATTGCAAGGAATTGTTATTAATAGTCAATAATTATATTTGGTGATTTTGTTTTTAAGATTTATTGTTTTAATTTTGCTTTTGGTTCGGAGATCAAACTACTGGATGGAAATACCGTCTCTTTTAAAGGTTTTGCTAGTGTAACTTATTATTTCAAAATTCGTACAGTAAATCTAAATGCAATCAACGATACTTAGTACAGTATTGAGAAGTGATGAGGTTAAATTGAATATGTTGATTATAAATCATATGCTTAATTTTCATGGATAATTCAGATGGAATGCTTCAGTAAAAAAGCATTATCTGGGTCACTTTGAACACACGTGTATTAACAATGAAGTTGCACGTTTAATATAACCGATGTCACTCAGCTAGGCGCTAACATATTATTTCCTTTCACTTATATCAGTTGACAGCATACAGAGAATATCGCCTCAATTTTCTGCATATTTTTGCCCTAATAATCGTAATAAGCCTCTGAGGTGAAGAGGCATTTGTGACACAAGGTGGAGGAAAGTTATTGCACTCTTCATCGCGAAAGATTCAGAGAATTTGATTATTTTATTTAATTTGGGAAACTTTGATTTCCTCAGCGATCAAAAATAACAAAAGGCTTTTAATGTCTTTCGAAGAATTGATGGAAACTATCTATGATTCATCTTGCAGGGTGGAATAAATGCGGCTCTCGGTAACATGGAGAGTGACGACTGGAGGTGGCACTTTTACGACACAGTGAAAGGGTCTGACTGGTTAGGAGATCAAGATGCAATTCACTACATGACTGAGCAGGCATCAGCTGCTGTCATTGAGGTAAGCAAGAACATTTCAACTATAATCTCTGAAATGGGAAATATATTGAAAGGTCAGCGGATTCAATGATGCAGCAACTTGGAATGTATTGGCTGTAACTGGCACCCCTAAATTATTGCGTATTCCATTAGGGTGCACGTTTGATATGGAACTTGCTCTATCTCAACATTGGTTGTCAGATACGAGTTTATCATTAAACATTATTTAGCGCCAATTTTATGCCACTATTAAATAAACTGAATGTTATGATTAAATTTTGGAAAACGCTCCCGCTCTCATTGATAGGTAGAATTAACGCTATAAAAATGACTTTCTTACCACAAGTAATATATTTGTTTCAAGCAATCTCAATATATATTCCAAAATATTTTTTCAAAAAACTAGATTCTAATATCACTAATTTTATATGGGATTATAGAGCACACAGAATTCAATGAAAGCATTTGTGTAAACCTAAAGAAGTTGGGGGTTTATCATTACCTAACTTTACGTATTACTACTGAGCAGTGCATATTAAGAACATAATGTAGTAATAATAATAATAATAATAATAAATTTTATTTATGGGCACCTTTCAAGAGTCTCAAGGACACCTTACAAAAATTTAGCAGGTAGAGGAAAAACATGTAAGGGGAATGAAATAAATAGTAGAGACATGACTAGTACACAAAGTAAAGACAGAATTCAATACAAAACACAATATGAGGCAATTAATGCACAGATGAAAAGGGAGGGGGACGTGGGGCTAAGGATAGGCAGAGGTGAAGAGATGGGTCTTGAGGCGGGACTGGAAGATGGTGAGGGACACGGAATTGCGGATCAGTTGGGGGAGGGAGTTCCAGAGCCTGGGAGCTGCCCTGGAGAAGGCTCTGTCCCCAAAACTGCGGAGGTTGGACTTGTGGATGGAGAGGAGACCGGCTGATGTGGATCTGAAGGACCGTGAGGGTTGGTAGGGGGGGGGGAGAGGAGGTCAGTGAGGGGGGGGGGGGGGGGGGGGGGGGGGGTGGGGGGGGGGGGGGGGGGGGGGGGGGGCTGGTGTGGGGCTTTGTAGGTGAGGATCAGGATTTTGTAGTTGATCCGGTGGGAGATGGGAAGCCAGTGAAGTTGTTTGAGGACTGGAGTGATGTGATGCCAGGATTTGGTGTGGGTGATGAGTTGGGCTGGATAGATGTACTGGTTGGATAGTTCCACTCACCAGTCGGAGTGGATAAGAATGGAGAAAGAGGAGTGTTTCCCGTACGATATAGGAACGATCTTGTTCTCACCGATAAAATTGAATAGTATAATATATAAGAAGAACCCAATTATTCACAATACAATAAGAATTTGGAAACTAATAAAATTATCCTTGAAATTAAATAATCTATCAGTACTAACCCCAATATTGAACAATCCTGCATTCAAACCATCTCTTATCGACAAAACATACAAACAATGGGATAGACTGGGGATTAGGAAAGTAGATATGTATGAATTGGGCAAATTGTTATAATTTCAACAATTAAAATCAAAATTTAAACAATGATAATCAATATTTTAAATATATACAGATATGTGACTTTATGAAGAAATATATACATAGATTTCAACCTATATTTTTAGACCCATTTGAAGCAATGAATATTAAGGCTGATTTACAAAATCTAATATCATATTTTTATAATAGCATATTAAATAGAGAATTACCCTCAACAGAGGCACTAAGAGAAGATTGGGAACATGAACTAATGATAAAGATCCCGAAAGATAGATGGGAAAAGTATCTGATGAACACACATAATTGCTCAATTAATGTAAGACATAATTTAATTCAATTTAAATTATTACATATACTATATTATTCAAAAACGAGGTTGAATAAATTCTACCCAAACGTCTCTCACAGATGCGATAAATGTTTGTTTCAAAACGCCAATATAACACATTCATTTGTAGGATGTACAAAGTTGAATAAATTTTGGAGCGATATATTTGATATATTTACAAAGCTCTTCAAGTCAAGAATAGAACCTAATATGGAATGGATTATATTTGGAATAACAGTAGAAGATATCAATTTAAATAAAGACCAAAAGGTATTCTTTAATTATGGGTTAATAATTGGAAAGAAATTGATACTTAAATTAAATACCAACTATTAAAATGTGGATTAGGAATATGATGGACATAGCACGCCTTGAAGAAATGAGACTCCGCCTAATAGATAAATATGACCAATTCTTAAGGAGTTGGTCCCCTTTCATCGACTTTTTGGAATCATGTGATGCAGCAGTACCGTAAAGATTACCGATTTCAGGTCAGGTCGTGGATTGATTTACATCTCCGAACAAAGATTTGAAAATTTATTTTTTAAGGGACCTTTTCTCCTATTTCTACTTTCTATTTTTTCTTTTCTTATATACACACTTCACCTTTTTCTATTTTCGACTATCTATTTTTCCTCTTTTTCTTCTCTCTATTTAAAAAAAAATTCCTTTTCAAAAACATAAAACTAGAGGTTGTACATAGAATGTATTACGTTATGACATAGTTGGCACCTAAAATTAGGTACCACTGTATTGCTTTGAACTGTAGTACTCTTTATTCCCCATTATCCTTTCTCCAGCAGTTCAATGTCCACACTTGCATCTTTATATATCTGAAGTAACTTGTGCTATCCTCTGTTATATTATTGTCTAGCTTGTATTCATATTAAATAGCAGAGGAGGTGTTATATTATTGTCTATATTCATATTAAATAGCAGAGGAGGCTTGTCTAATCCTGTAATTTGATATATTCATATATCATGTATTTCTATGTATATAGAAATATATAAAATTCCAGGATTAAACTTTGAGCCTCCTCTACTACTTGTTAAGATCATGGCTGACTTTGACTCCACTTTCATACTTAATCCTGAATTTATCCAATAGGAAGGGCCTGAAGTCTATATATCTCTGCTATGAATATAACTAATAATTTGGCATCACAGCACTCGAGTAAAGAATACTAAAGATTTGCAGTTTCGTACGAGAATAAATTATCTTACGGGCAGCACAGTGGCGCAGCAGTACAATTGCTGCCTTACCATTCCAGAGACCCGAGTTCGATCCTGACTATGGATGCTGCCTGTAGGGAGTTTGTAGTTCTCCCTGTAATCGTGTGGGTTTTCTCTGGTTTCCTCCCACACTCCAAAGACATACAGGTTTGTAGGTTAATTGGCTTTGATAATAATTGTAAAGTGTCCCTAATGTGTAGGATAGTGCTAGTGTATGAGGGTGATCATGGTCGGCGGAGTCTTGGTGGACCGATGTACCTGTTTCTGTGCTGTATCTCTATAGTCTATATCGTTCTTAGTACTATGATCTGCTTATCGCAAGATTCTGTTCTCTGGTTCCAGATTGACCCACGAGGGAAAATGCCTTTGCTGCATTCAGCTGACAAGCTTCCTCTCAATAGATTGGGTTTTATTCTTCTAAACACCAATGATCCCAATTTACTTTATATTTCCTCATTAGATAATCCTGCTAATCAATCTGGCGTGTCTTCTCTGCATTGTCAACAAGGCATTTATATCATTAATTAAATTAAAATTAAATCCATCCTCGACTTGTCTCACCAAAGTTCTGTTCCGATGATGCAAAACTTCCCTTCTTTTATTCTCTTGCAATAAAGGCTATCCATCCATTTGTCTTTCTTATTCCTTGTAGAACCAGTATGACAACTTGCTTTCTTGTACGACTGCGGAACACAGGCACTCCATTTAAGCAACATTCTGCTTTTGTATCTTTGCCATCAAAATCAATAGCCTCACATTTAACCACATTATACTCCCTGTCAATATTTTGCCACATTTTAACCCATCTGTATCACTTTATAAAACCTGTCCTTCTCAGAATGTGTACCTTCTCAGAATTCGCTTTCCCATCTATTTTTGTATCCTAAACAAACGTTGATACAATGCACTTGATCCCTTTGTTTACGTCATTAAGTCATACGTGGGGCTGTAATCAGTTGAAACTCTGTAGCCAGTAGTTTCTATTTACCAACCTTAAAATTACATTTTAATCCCTTGTTCTCTGTCACTTAACCAATCCTTTATTTGTGTTAAGGGCCTGTCCCACTTAGGCGATTCATTAGGCGACTGCCGGCGACTGTCATAGTCGTAGCAAGTCACGAAAAAAACAGCGACTGGACAACCCCTAAGACAATGTCTACAAGCTACAACAACCTACCACCAAGTCTACGTCAAGCTGCAGCAAGCTACCGACAACCGGCGACCCATTAGGACGTCCACACCTAAGTCAACCTAGGTCCACCCGCGCGCGACAAGCTACAAGCTATGACCCTGTCGGCAACAACTGAAAACAGCTGAAAACAATTCAGTGGCCGGTACCTGCTGCCGGTTGACGTAGGTTGACATAGGTAGTCGCCAATGGAATTCACTGAAGTTAGCACCGGTGACAACCTGCATCACCTGGTGACAACCTACGTAATTCTGGCGACAACCTATGACAGCACCTACGTCAAGAGAAGTCAATCTACGCTCGCTGGTGTCAAGCCCACTGTTTTCGAAAATTTCTGAACATGTTGAAAATCCAGCAGCGACCAGAAAGACACTACGACTCTTTGGGCGACTGAGGAGACTATTCACGACCATACAGGCGACACCCACGCGGCCATGTGGCGACAGTCTAGTCGCCTTTAGTCGTCTAAAAAATAGCCTAAGTGGGACATGCCCATTAATCTTTTGCCATTAATACCATGAGCTTGTTTTTACAATGAGCATATGTGTTACATCTTAGTGAATTACCTTTTGAAAATCCAAATATATTACATTCATCTATTTGTTTCCAATCGCAAAGAATCAACCAAATGTGCCGAGCACTACTTCTTTTTCATAAGACAATTTTGTCACAGTGAATTATTTTATCAGTTTCTTTGGTATCATAGAGTCATAAAGTGATAGATCGATACATTGTGGAAACAGGCCCTTCGGCTCAACTTGCCCATACCGGCCAACCTGTCCCAGCTACACTAGTCCCACCTGCCCGCGTTTGACCCATATCTCTCCAAACCTGTCCTATCCATGTGTCCTTCACCACCAATTAAAAAAAAAAATTGTCAATTTTCCAACAACTAAAGACTAGCTAACTGGTTTGTAGTTTCCTGCTTTCCCCCCATCCTTTTTGAATAGTGTTGACACTTTTGCAGTTTTCCAATCCACTGGACCGTCTCCTGAAGACGAGTCATTTTTGAAGACCACAAAAATGCATTGACTATTTCTGCAGCTACTTCTGTTAGAACTCCAAACCGTTGGGTCCATGGGACTTTTTATTCTCTTTGGTTAGATAAAGATTGTAACGTGTGTTTTCCATTGTCTTCACACCAGCTTGAAAACTATGGGATGCCTTTTAGCAGGACGGACGAAGGCAAGATTTACCAGCGTGCGTTTGGTGGGCAGAGCCTACAGTATGGAAAAGGAGGACAGGCACATCGCTGCTGTTGTGTTGCAGACCGAACTGGACACTCTTTGCTGCACACATTATATGGCAGAGTAAGAAACATGAAAACAAAATGCTGGGAGTATTTAAGAAGCCAGTTAATATGAAGGAATATCTTAAATGTAGAATATTGTCTACGTCCTCCTTCATTAATTGGGATTAATTTAGTCTGCAGAATAATTAATATTTTATTGCCTCCTCCAAATTGTCATTTTTATAAAGCTACTAGACCAAGTGCAGTTCTGTTCCCCCAACGTGCGGTTGTGGGGGGGGGAGGCGGCATGCAGCGTCTCACACACACTAACTATCTTCCCCCCCCCCCCACCCCACACTCACGCTAATTACCCCTCTTGATATTATATTAATATATTAATTTGCTCCTTTTACCCCATAACCACCCTATCTACTGACGCATAGGCCCCAACTTGCAGTCACATCTAGAGAGGGGCGGCGGGGGTAGAGAGTTAGGGCAGAGAGAGAAGGGTCTGCTGAGAGGGGGGAGGGGTGTGAGGGGAGCAGGGAGGGGGGGATGGAGGGAAGGGGTAGGGGGTGTGTGGAGGGAAGGGGGGTTTAGGGGAGGGACGGTGTTGGGAGGGGATGGAGGGGAGGAGCAGGGGGAGAAAAAGAGGGGAGAGGGGTGAGTGGAGAGGAGAGGGGGGAGAGAGGAGAGGAGAGGGGGGAGAGGAGGGGGGGAAGAGGGGGGGGAGTAAATAAAATAAAGATAAGGGAGGAGGAGAGGGGGGGGAGGGAAGTGGGGGAGGAGGTCCTTGGGGAGAGGAGGGAGGGGGGGGGAGGGGAGGGAGGGGAGGGGGGGGTGGGGGGGAGAGGAGGGAGAGAGAGAGTGCCTATTTTTATTTCAACCCAAACAACCATTTGCAGGCAGTGCTTTTTTACTTTAACCATATTTTCATTTTAAAATCACATTAAGGGTACTTACTTACAGTAGTGTGGGCATGTGTTCAGTGTTACTCACAGCTCGGAGAGAAACGTGACCCTCTGCCTTCCTCCTTCTTGAAGAGACTGAATGAGGCACACCACTTCCTGGTTTTATAGTCCCTCCCCCTGCCGCCAGCGGGGGCAGCAGAGAGAATGGGGAATTCTGTAAAATCATTAATATCTCTGTCATTTTTCATCGACTGGAAAAATCGTCGGCACACATGCGGCGGAGGGGGGCTTTGAGCGAGGTGGCTAAAAATGACGGCCATAGGTGGCGGCGTTCTCTCGGAAATCGCAGCACAGATCGCCAAAACCGGTCAAGAACAGACTTTTAGTAATATGGAAGATTATTGTGGTTTTAAAAGTCTCACTGCACTTTCACAGGAAAGATATTCAGCAAATTTTGTCACAGAGGTGCATGATGTAATTGGGAATTATGACCAAAAGGAATTAAAGGAGCATCTTTAAAGGAGGAAAGGTACAGAGGTATAGTGATGTAGTAAGGGAATCCCAACCTATTAGTCTTGCAGCTGAAGACATACTTGCCCATGATGATGAGTAAAACAAGGGATGCCCAAAATACCAGCCTTGAAGCAGCACGGAGACTCTGGGGGTTTGGAGTGGATGAACGCATATCAAGATTGCAAAACAAGTGTAAGAAGTTTAAAATTACTAGGTTGGCAAATCAGGGAGCCTAGTGAGAATGGATTTATGGGACTTATTGCGAGTGAGGACCGTAGCAGAGCTTTGTGTTTAAATCAGTATTCGGAACAAGGCATTTGCTTCTCGCATGTGACATTATGTGCCACAATTTAATTTTTATAATAAACTGTGGTTTAAAACAAACAATGAAAGAGAAATGGGCCAGATTAATAATGCAGACAATTGGAATAATTTCATTTTGTTGTAGATTATGCTCGTAAATGTTCCCCTACTGCGGGGGAAGATTCCTGTTCTTCATGACAGTTGGTCCTCTCCCATTTACCTTGCACAGTGAGCATTCTTGCATAATATTGTTTGCCCCTAGATAATAAATGTTGTGGTCATGTTCCTCCACAGTCTTTACATTATGACACCAGCTACTTTGTTGAGTACTTTGCTTTGGATCTTCTGATGGAGAATGGGGAGTGTAAAGGTGTTATTGCACTGTGCATGGAAGATGGATCTATTCACCGATTTAGAGCCAATAACACTGTCCTTGCTACAGGGTAAGAACTCATTTGTTTTTTTCTGTATGAAATAAATTATTTGTATAGTTTTTCTTTGTAAATGTATTGATAAGAATCCTATGCTGGAATCTTAGAGAAAAAAATAACTAAATAAATGTGAAACACCCCACATTATTAGTTAAAGACAATCTTCCAGGATTGTGACCAATTTTTGTTTTCTTGATTCGCAGTACCAAAACATATTATACCTTTGTGTTCACCAAACGTCATATATTTTCATTATTATGGTATCACTTGACTATGAGTCGCTTTGGTACATATGCGGAGATGAGAGATGTTTTATAAAAACATTTACTTGTTGAGGATTTTTCAGGCTAGGAGCAGGATGAGGGGTGACCCTATAGAGGCATATAAGATCATGAGGGGACTAGATAGGGTAGATGCACTGTCTTTTACCCAGAGTAGGAGAAACACGAACCAGAGGTCATAGGTTTAAGGTGAGAGGGGAACGATTTAATAGGAACCCGAGGGGCAGTTCTTTCATATAGAGGGTGGTGGGTATATGAACAAGTTGCCAGAGGAGGTGTGTAAGCAGATTTAAAAGACATTTGGACAGGCGCATGGATAGAAAAAGTTTAGAGGAATGTGCCAAAAGTGGGCAGGTGAATGGGGCATCTTGGCCGGTGTAGGCAAGTTGGGCCAACGTCCCTGTTTTCATGCTGTGTGTGTGTGTATTGCTAGCAGAAGTTCACGGCCTGTTTTTGTTGTTAGACCTGCTTGACTTGATACCTACCTTCGTAATCTACCTGCCAACCTATCCCTGCTACACTAGTTTAAACCACCCTGGGTACCACCAGTAAACCTCTCTGCAAGGATATTGTCGTTACTTGGGGGCAGAGTGGTGCTGGGGTAGAGTTGCTGCCTTAGTGTGCCAGAGAACAGGGTTCAACCAAACTAGGTTAATGTTGAACTGTTTTGCTGATATTTCACTCTGAAATGGAGTGAAGGATGCCCACATCAAAGACAGAGTTCTGATTGCTGAGATCTTTGAAGTATTCCTTGCATTGGTTGCTAACTGCCTTGTAATCTTTGAGAAACATTCCTCCATTCTTAGTTATCTATGGGTTTGCCCTTAAACATTGGACATTATATTGATTTGATAGCGCTGACGAATTCATTCACTTGCATTGTGGTTATTGGCTAAGTTCTAAATCTCCTGTGCACGACAATGTGCTAATTTTGTTAAAGACCTTCAGGTATCTCTTCATTTCCCCTGGAATCACATTGGTGCGTTTAGTCCATGGTCACCTTAATATGTGGTTGGGTATTTCCTGGATTTTCCAGTCAATCTCATCAAACCAATCTTTGTTTTCTCACGGAGAACACCAAGTATCCTTATATTGGTGCTAATTATGATGAACTTGTGGACTGATCAGGCATTTAAGCCACTGAGGCTCCTGTTGTCTGGAAGCCGTCAGGGCGTTTGGTGATCCCTTGCTCGGACAGTGTGCCGGTGTATAAAATTGATGCCTTGAGCGCAATTGTACTTGCTTCTACTTTGTGGTCTCCATCATCTCGAAATATCGTGAAGCCAGGGCTGCCCATTGTCTCCAGCTGCTATGTTAACTAGCCTATAAGATAATATCTGCTGTATTTTAGTTGTACCAGCCTTGATTTGTATCAATATACTCCTTATATTTTTAATATGCGTGTGATCCTGTGAGGGATGGTAGAATTTATATTCTGCTGAATTAAGAAGTTCCTTCTTACCTTTGCCCTTCTCCCCTCACCCATGCCCTTTCTCAAGTCCCACACCCACGACATGCTTAATCCTGCTTACAATCCAGCTCACCATTGCTCCTGGTCACCCTCAAATTGTGCTGAAGTCACCTTTGCTCCTGATTGTGCTTGACTGCAGTACTTGTTCCTGAACATGGGGAAATACGATGAGGTACTGCCTGAAGTTTGTTTGCATATCCTCTCCCATTTATCGGTCTAAACATTTACAACCGGTAGAGTTGGCAGTGAGAGAGGAAGAGGGTTGAAGCAATGAAGCAGTGCCTCAGATGAGACCACAACTGGAGTATTGCGTACAGTTTTGGTCTCCTAATCTGAAGAAAGACATTCTTGCCATAGAGGGAGTACAGAGAAGATTCACCAGACTGATTCCTGGGATGGCAGGACTTTCATATGAAAAAAGACTGGATAGACTCGGCTTGTACTCGCTAGAATTTAGAAGATTGACGGGGGGTCTTATAGAAACTTACAAAATTCTTAAGGAGTTGGACAGGCTAGATGCAGGAAGATTATTCCAGATGTTGGGGAAGTCCAGAACAAGGGGTCACAGTTTAAGGATAAGGGGGAAATCTTTTAGGACCGAGATGAGAAAAAAAAAATTTACGCAGAGAGTGGTGAATCTGTGGAATTCTCTGCCACTTGTGATAAATGTCTAGCCCAAAAGGCAACTATAACACATTCCTTAGTTTCCTGCACAAAACTTTATAGATTTTCGAATGATATTTTTGAAATATTTACAAAATTATTCAAGACAAGAATGGAACCTAATACTGAAATGATTATATTTGGTGTAATGGAAGATGGGAATAAATTGAACACATCTCAAAATCTATTCCTTAACTATGGTTTAATAATAGCAAAAAAATTAATACTTAAATTTTGGAATGGTACATCAATACCAACGCTTAAAAGGTGGATTGCAAGTATGTTGGACACAGCTCATCTTGAGGAAATGCGATTCCTCCTAATGGATAAATCAGACCAATTCATAACGAGTTGGTCTCCATTCGTCGTTTTCTTGGAATCATATGGTGCAACACAATTGTAAAAGAACTGTTTCAGGACTGGATGATGGTTGGTCAAGATTATAAATAATGATCTCCTTCTCTTTTTTTTATTTTTTATTTTATTTTCTCTATTTTCTCTCAACTTTCTTCAGTTACTCGTTTTCTTTCTTCACACACTATATATTTCACATCTTTATATTTTTTACTATCTAACTTCTTTTTCTTATTCTAATCTTTTTGCAATGTAACAAAAAAAAAAAAAGAAGTCCATAAAATGTATTATGAAAATATATATTAGGCACTTTGGTGCCATATGACTGTACTTACTTCTAATAAAATAAAAAGAAAAAAAAAGAAAAGAAAAAGAAGGTAGTTGAGGCCAGTTCATAGGCTATATTTAAGAGGGAGTTAGATGTGGCCCTAGTGGCTAAAGGGATCGGGGGTATGGAGAGAAGGCAGGTACAGGATACTGAGTTGGATGATCAGCCATGATCATAGTGAATGGGCCGAATGGCCTACTCCTGCACCTATTTTCTATGGTTCGATGTTTCTATGACATCGTCCCTCCACTTCACAAATTCCACTGAAACATTGCAGGGCTTATAACAGTTGCAGGGCTTGCAAAGGCTTATAATTTACAAAGACAATGTATGGACTTTAATTTGAGTTGTGTAACAAAGTAAAAATTGTAGGTAATATGACTGAGTACCTTTTTATGTAGAAGTTATGGAGTTGAAAAAATATTTTGCCTTGCAGTGGGTATGGAAGAACTTATTTTAGCTGCACATCAGCACATACAAGCACCGGAGATGGATGCGCCATGGTCACACGGGCTGGATTATCAAACCAGGACTTGGAGTTTGTCCAGTTTCATCCCACAGGTATGTGCATTGCTGTCACATGTGCTTCATATATTAATGTCATGATATCTGTCTATCCTTTTAAAAAGATTTTGTCATGGAAGTTAGAAAGTACGTAACTAGGAATGTTTTCTAAACCCAATTGTGCCGAATTCTTTATGAGTTGGGGAAAGAGTTTAAACAAGCCACTTTCTATTTCAGGAGAGTTATATTTATCACAACTTAAAAGGTCATTTAAAGGCTGAGAGGTTTTTGCTTTCACTAATACTTATGAATGTTTTAAGGTGGACCTTTTTAAATAGTAATAACTTTTGATGCTGTAAAATTGCTGAAGCGTCTTCCATAAACATAACATAAAGTAAATGACATACTCTGATCATCAAGCAAAAGCTTGGCCAAGGAACTAGGTTTTAAAGATGATGGAAGAAAGGGAAATCTAAAGGGGGGGGGGGAAGGGGGGGGGGGGGGAAATCCCGAGTTTTGGACATGGACAGATAAAGACATGGTTATCAACTGCTTTTAATGCTCCTTGATAAAGATAAATTGAATGATTGGGGAATAAACCTGGAAAATGGAGTTTAATGTGAGGAAGACTGAACATGCATATCAGGAGGAGTGTTCCAATGGCAAGTTATTATCTAAATGGAAGGACATTGCACCTGAGTGAAGTTTAGAGGGCTCCACTTGTCCTAGTTTATGAATCACTGTGCGCTAGCAGGCAGATCTAACAAATAGTTACGAAGGCAAACCTCATTTTTGGCATTAGTGCAAAAGGTAGAGTATTTAAGAATGTGAAGGCAATGTTACAGTTGCACAGGCCGTTAGTGACGTTGCATATCAAATGCAGTGCACAGCTGAAAAAATATAACAGCAATGGCGACTGTGCAAAAGATATTTAGTTATAGAGCTATTGAGCAGGGAAATAGACCCTTTGGCCAACATCGTCCAGGCCGACTAAGTTGCCGAACCAAACTAGTCTCATTTGCTTGTTTCTGACCCAAAATCTCTCCAATCCTTTCCTGTCAAAGTAGCTGTATGTGTCCTTCAAATGTCATAATTTTACCCAACTCAACTACTTCCTTGGCAGCTTGTTTCATGTATGCAAAATCCTCCATGTGACAAAGTTGCCCCTCGGGTTCCTTTGAAAACTTTCCCATCTCACCTTAAACCCATGTGCTGTAGTTTTGACTCTCCGATCCTGGGGAGAAAACTGCGGCAATTCGCCTTAGCTCTGCTACTCATAAATTTATATACCTCTAAGGGCTGTGATCATCTTATGCTTCAGGGAAAAAAGACTCAGCCTCTCCTTGTAACTCAAACCCTCCAGATCTGATAACATCCTTGTAAATCTTTTTTGAATACTTCCCAGTTTAATGACATCGTTCCTATAGTTGGGTTATCAGCAGTACTCTAAATGTGCGGCCTCGTGACTGTAGCTGCAAGATGAAATCCTACCTCCTGTATTAAATACCCTGACCGATTATGCCAAGTGTGCCAGATGTTGCCTTAACCACTCTTTCCACCTGTGTCGCCATCTTCATGAAACTGTACCTCAATCCCTAAAACTCCCTGTTATACAACACTCCACAGGGCCCGAACATTTACTGAGCAAGTCTTCCCCTTGTTTGTCTGACCAAAATGCAATATCTTGCAACTACCTGACTTGCCATTCTTCAGCCCAGTGGCCCAGTTGATCAAGATCCCATTGTAATCGTACATAACCTTCTTCACAATCCACTATACCACCGATTTTAGTATCATCTGCAAACTGAATAACTATGCCACCCACTATCACATCCAAATTGTTTATATAAATAATGAACAACAGTGGACTGTGCGCCGCCCCTTATGGTGCACCATCTGGCCTCTCGTCTGAGAAACAACCTTCTACCACCATCTTCTTTCTTAACTTCTAGCCAATTGGCTAGCTCGCCCTACATCCAAAGTGATCTAACCTTCTAGATAAGCCGACTGCGTAGTACCTTGTCAAAGGCCTTGCTTAAGTCCATGTAGACAACGTCTACCCCACTGCCCTCATCTATCCTCTTGATCACCTCTTCAGCAAGCTCAATGAAATTGGTGAGACATGATTTCCTACTCACAAAGCCTTGCTGGCTCTCTATCCTTTTAATCGGTGCTCGCATTTCCAAATGCATGTAGAAATGTACCCACCACTAATGTTAGGCTCAGCAGTAAGTAGTTCTTCCCAGGCTTACACTTGCAGCCTTTCTTTAGTAGATTACAAGGTTACAATTACAACTTTTAAAAGAGATTTTGGCATATATATGAATATGATGGATTTAGAGGGATATGGGCCAAAGGCTGGCCAATGGGACTACCCCAGAATGTCAATTTGGTCAGTGTAGGCAGATTGGGCCAAAGGGCCTGTTTATCTACTATATAGGTCTATGACTGGAAGCACAACACTAGCCACCTGCGGTCTTCCTGTATCTTTCCCATGGCTCCTTTTGCCAGGTGCCCCACAATTTCTATAACATGGTGAATAGGTTGTCCTGTCAAGAGCCGCCAGGCAGTTAAAGTCTGTATTAGAAGTTTAGACGAATGAGGGTTGACCTTATTCAACCGTTTTATGATCCCAAGGGAGGTTGACAGGATGGATGTTGGGATGTCACGAACATGGGGACATAGGTACAATGTAAGAGTTTGGCGATTTAAGACTCAGTTATGTAGTGATTTCCTCTGACAGTAGTGAGTCATTGAATTCCTCTTCCACCAAGGAGGATGGGATCCGATTATTCATTATATTTAACATGGGCATAGATAAATATTCCAAAGACCAAATAATTGAGAATTAGAGTCATACTGTGTGGCCTAACTTGCCCGCACTGACCAAGATATCCCTCTACACTAGTTCCATATGCCTGCATTTGGCCCATATTCCACTAAATCTATCCTATCCATGTACCTGACTAAATGTTTCTTAAACATTGTGATAGTTCCTGTCTTAACAACCTTCTCCAGCAGCTTGTTCCATAAATCCACCACCATTTGTGTTTTTAAACAAAAAGTTACCCCCCGGGTTCCTATGAAATCACCTTAAACCTATGCCCCCTGGTTCTCGATCCTCCTACTCTGGGCAAGAGATTCTGCGTTTACTCAATGTATTCCTCTCATGATTTTGTACACGCTATAAGATCACTCCTCATCCTCCTGTACTTCAAGGAAGAGAGTTCTAGCCTGATCATCCTCTTCCTATAGCTCAGGCCCTCGAGTCCTAACAACCCTATGAGTATAGAAGCTGGGATGTAATGTTAAAATTGTACAAGGCATTGGTGAGACAAAACCTGGAGTATGGTGTACAATTTTGGTCGCCCAATTATAGGAAGGATGTCAACAAAATAGAGAGAGTACAGAGGAGATTTACTAGAATGTTGTCTGGGTTTCAACAACTAAGTTACAGAGATAGGTTGAATAAGTTAGGTCTTTATTCTCTGGAGCGCAGAAGGTTAAGGGGGGACCTGATAGAGGTCTTTAAAAATGATGAGAGGGATAGACAGAGTTGATGTGGACAAGCTTTTCCCTTTGAGAATAGGGAAGATTCAAACAAGAGGACATGACTTCAGAATTAAGGGACAGAAGTTTAGGGGTAATATGAGGGGGAACTTCTTTACGCAGAGAGTGGTGGCGGTGTGGAATGAGCTCCCAGTGGAAGTGGTGGAGGCAGGTTCATTAGTATCATTTAAAAATAAATTGGATAGGCATATGGATGAGAAGGGAATGGAGGGTTATGGTACGAGTGCAGGCAGGTGGGACTAAGGGGAAAAAAAATCTGTTCGGCATGGACTTGTAGGGCCGAGATGGCCTGTTTCCGTGCTGTAATTGTTATATGGTTATATGGTAACCCTCATAAACCTTTCTTAAACCTCATAAACCTCATAAACCTTCTCTGTACCGTTTCCACCTGACGATATCTTTCCTATAACATGGTGCCCAGAACTGAATGCATTATTCTAAATGCGGCCTCACCAACGTCTTGTACAACTTCAACATGACGTCCCAACTTCTTTACTCAATACTCTGTCGGAGCAAAACCCATAGTCTTGTGGCGCATGAAGGATGGCCCTATTGAGCCAAGGGGAATGATTAAAAGCAAAAATGAGATGAGTTTGTTAGAGAGAATGCAGCTGTGTCTATATTTCTACTGTATATGGATTATTTGTGGGGTGATCTTATCAGATCGTATAAATGTTAACCTTAGACGTGTTAGATTTGGATGTACCTGAAAGGCATGTTTATTTTCCCTGCCCTGCACTCACCACCTGGCTAGCTTTCTCCACCTTTCCTCTTCCCTAAATCAGGAATCTATGGTGCTGGTTGTCTCATTACTGAAGGATGTCGTGGTGAGGGTGGAATTCTCATCAACGGTGAGGGAGAGAGATTTATGGAGCGTTACGCCCCTGTTGCGAAAGATCTGGCTTCAAGAGATGTTGTTTCACGATCCATGACGATCGAAATTCGTGAAGGACGGTAAGAATTTGACTTTAAGTCTTGTGCACTCTGTTTTTGTGAGAATAGGACTTGCACTTTATCTTTCATCCTACATCCCCTTCACCCTGCTGTAAGGGGCAATCTACACCTAAGAGCCAATGGAAAACAAATCTCTCATAAAGAAGACACATTTAGACAATAATCAGGCAATAACTATCTAGAATGTCTTCTTCCTTAGAAGGGAAGCATGGTGGCATGTTAGTAAAGCCACTGTCTTACAATGCCAGAGACCCAGGTTCAATCCTGTATGTACGGAGTTTGTACGTTCTCCCCGTGACCTGCGTGGATTTTCTCAGAGATCTTCGGTTTCCTCCCATAGTCCAAAGATGTACAGGTTTGTAGGTTAATTGGCTTGGTATAAATGTAAATTTGTCCTTTGGGTGTGTAGGGTAGTGGTAATGTGTGGGGACCGCTGGTCGGTGTGGACTCAGTGGGCCAAAGGGTCTGTTTCTGCACTATATCTTGAAACTAAACTTAAAAGAAATACCTGGTTTGCCCACACATTTGCGTTAGACAATAGACAATAGGTGCAGGAGTAGGTCATTTGGCCCTTCGAGGCAGCACCGCCATTCAATTTGATCATGGCTGATCATCCCAAAGCAGTACCCCGTTCCTGCCTTCTCCCATATCCCCTGACTCCGCTATTTTTTAAAGCCCTATCTAGTTCTCTCTTGAAAGCATCCAGAGAACCTGCCTCCACCTGAGGCAGAGAATTCCACAGACTCACCATCTCTGTGATGAAAAAGTGTTTCCTCGTTTCCGTTCTAACTGGCTTACTCCTTATTCTTAAACTGTGGCCCCTAGTTCTGGACTCCCCCAACATTGGGAACATGTTTCCTGTGTACAAGCCCAGCTGCATCATCCTCTCAGCATATGACAGTTCCGCCATCCCGGGAATTAACCTTGTAAATCTACGCTGCACTCCCTCAATAGCAAGAATGTCCTTCCTCAAATTAGGGGACCAAAACTGCACACAATACTCCAGGTGTGGTCTCACTAGGGCTCTGTACAACTGCAGAAGGACCTCATTGCTCCTATATTCGATTCCTCGTGTTATAAAGGCCAACATGCCATTCGCTTTCTTCACTGCCTGCTGTAACTGCATGCTTACTTTCATAGACTGATGTACAAGGACCCCCAGATCACGTTGTATTTCCCCTTTTTCCAACTTGACGCCATTTAGATAGTAATCTGAATTCTGGAACATCATCTTTTCCTTGAGCAGTACATTAAATGTTGCAAAGTAATGTTTCATTCCACCTCGATTTTCCTGGTTTATGCAAGACTAGGGTTGGGATGAATGGTTTTGAAATGCTGATTTTTGATTATCCTCAAGAGGGCAGAGTTTAGTTATATTTTTGTACCACAAGCTATTGCCAGGATGTTTTGAGCTTAGAGAATTATAAATGTTTGAAAAAGAGCTGTATTCTCAAGAGCAAATAGAAGAATTGATCTAGGACGTATATGGAGCGGATAGGGTGGAACAAGGTCACAGATAGCTCATTTGTTGAGCTGAATAGGTTTATGTTATCGTCTATCTATGCTAAGTGTAATACTTGATAAAAAAAAATTTTTAAGTGAAAATGCAGGAAATCTGGAAGAAAATCGCTAAATTCTGGAAGGCCATGACTCAGTGGGTCAGGCAACATTTCCAGTACGACGTGTTCATCAGGTTGGAGAGGGCATGAATTCAGGTATCTTTCACCTCTGGAAGGGGATCAAAACTGTGGCAGAAGCAATGTTGCTATCTGCTACGTGCTACCTGCATTACCCCTGCATTAGCCTGGATTTTGGGTTCAGCTGTCAAGGCTCTTGCTGCCAGCTTAGGGCCAATGTCCTGGCCTGGACCTTTGGTTGAACTGCAGCAATTTATCACCCCCAACTCTGGGAGAGATTGTCACTCAGCTCATGGGCTGTAGACATTAATATAGTGACAGATTTATTCCTCACTGAGAGAGAACGCAAGGTCATGGTGGCCGATTGGGAAAGGGGGAGATGCAGCGAGACCTGGGTGTCATGGTACACCAGTCATTGAAGGTAGGCATGCAGGTGCAGCAGGCAGTAAAGAAAGCTAATGGTATGTTGGCTTTCATAGCAAGAGAATTTGAGTATAGGAGCAGGGGGGTTCTACTACAGTTGTACAGGGTCTTGGTGAGACCACACCTGGAGTATTGCGTGCAGTTTTGGTCTCCAAATCTGAGGAAGGACATTATTGCCATAGAGGGAGTGCAGAGAAGGTTCACCAGACTGATTCCTGGGATGTCAGGACTGTCTTATGAAGAAAGACTGGATAGACTTGGTTTATACTCTCTAGAATTTAGGAGATTGAGAGGGGATCTTATAGAAACTTACAAAATTCTTAAGGGGTTGGACAGGCTAGATGCAGGAAGATTGTTCCCGATGTTAGGGAAGTCCAGGACAAGGGGTCACAGCTTAAGGATAAGGGGGACATCCTTTAAAACCGAGATGAGGAGAACTTTTTTCACACAGAGAGTGGTGAATCTCTGGAACTCTCTGCCAGAGGGTAGTTGAGCCAGTTCATTGGCTATATTTAAGAGGGAGTTAGATGTGGCCCTTGTGGCCAAGGGGATCAGAGGGTATGGAGAGAAGGCAGGTACGGGATACTGAGTTGGATGATCAGCCATGATCATATTGAATGGCGGTGCAGGCTCGAAGGGCCGAATGGCCTACTCCTGCACCTAATTTCTATGTTTCTATGTTTTCTATGTCACAAGGTTGAGCAGCAGTATCAAGCAGTGATTGGACTCCAGATTTGGCCTAAGGGCCTGTTTCCATGCTGTATGGCTCTATGACTATGAACAATTAGATGAATTATTGATCTAGAATCATAGAAATATACAGCACAGAAACTGGCTCTTCTGGCCCATCTCATTCGTGCTCACTGTGATGCCTATCTGTGCTAATCCCATTTCCCTGCAATAGGTCCATGTACTTCTCTTTTCCTATCCATGTACATACCAAATGCACATTAAACATCGTAATACTATCTGCTACACTATCTTCTTAGGCACATTGTTCCAGATATTCTCCACCCATTCTGTGAAAAAACTGACCACAGATATCCTTTAAATTTCTCTCCTTTTATCTTAAATCTGAGCTTTCTTGTTCCAGTCTGTGCTGCTGTGGAAAAAAATCTATCTCTCCTATCAATGCCCCTCAGATTTGTTTAAATATCTATGGTCATCCCTCAGCTTCCTATGTTCCAGTGAGAATACACCCAGGTTATGCAATCTCCCATAACTACTGCCCTCCATTCCACACAACAGCTTGATGAATGTCTTCTGCACTTTCTCGCTATTGCTGCCACAGCCTTACTGTTTCGAGCAGAACTATACACAACACTCAAAATAAGGTCTAACCATTGTTTTGTGCAACCGCAGTGATTATCCAACTCAAAGAACGAACTTGCTTTTAAAGAACCTGCTTGATTGTAATTTAGGTAGTCTGGCAATATAATTTCTTGGTACCCAACCCGACTCTATAACACGCACACAGTTGGGTGCAGGGCTCTAGAAGATCCAGTCATTTCCCTGGTGTATTTTCTTGTGATCATCGTTGTTTACTTTTTATTCTAACAGAGGATGTGGCCCCGAAAAAGATCATGTTTACCTGCAACTGCACCATCTGCCCCCTGCGCAACTGGCAATGCGACTGCCTGGTATTTCAGAAACTGCCATGATTTTTGCTGGCGTGGATGTCACCAAAGAGCCTATACCAGTTCTTCCCACTGTGCATTACAATATGGGAGGTGTCCCCACCAACTATAGAGGGCAGGTAATGACAATCCATTGCACTGATTTTAGTTTTGATACGGATTTTATAAATATCAGGCTTGGATTCTCAGGTTGGGAGAGGGCATGGATCCAGGTATCTTTAGCCTCAGGAAGGGGATGGTCTCTGTGGCAGAAGCAATGTTCATGTTTTCCTAGTACTATAATGCAATACTCAGAGTATGATGAATTGTTACAGATGCTTTTGATGAGAAATTAATCAGCCTCTCAGCACTCCTTGATAATGATCTATCTGCAATTTTTCAAGGTCATCAAGAGACTTCTGGGTTTCTTAGTCAATATTTATCTATTGCTTCAAGATTTTCTGGGTATAACTTGAATTCGAGATAATACAAGTGATGAAAATTGGAGGACACCATTTGTATTGTGCTGGCCACTTTGACTATAACAATATTTTGATCTGTAACGTATACGACTTAAAAGTAACTTCAGAAATCGGCAGGCAGAATTAAAAACGTTGTATTGGGGAGGGGGGCAGTGAAGGTGAGGGGAAAGAGAAACGGACCATTCCCATGTTACCTTCCGACAGTAATCAGATACTTGTTCCTGAAAAACACAGCCGCTTTTTCAACTACGGGAGTTTATTGGAATTGACAAGCAGTTGCTTCTATTGACACTTATGCAATGATGCTCTGTTAAACAAAGTGAAGGAGATAGCGGTCTGTGGACAGGTGATGTTTCGGGTTGATACCCTTCTTTAGTCTAAATAGGATCCCATGCTGAAACAACTGTAAATAAGAGGGCTGTGGAGGCCAAGTCAGTGGATATTTTTAGTTGTAGACTACCCCAGGTGGAATATGTGCTTTGGGCCACACACTGGCAGTGGAGAAGGCAAACGTCAAACAGGTTGTTTTGGAAATGGGAAGGGGAGTTTAAACGTCATGCAATCGGGAGCTTGCGATAACAATTGTAGACTGAGCATAGATGCTTTGGGAATTGGTTTTCTATTCTGAGCTTGGTCATTGGCCTCATTGGAAGCACAAGGCAGCATATGAGGTTGGAAGATGTGCCCTTGAATCTCTGTCTCATCTGGAAGGACAATTTGGATCTCTGGATGGTAGTGGAGGTATAAGAACAATTGTTGCACCTCCTGCATTGCAGGGGAAAGTGCCAGAGGTCGGGGAGGGACAGATGTGGAAGATTAACGGCAGTGGAAAGGAAACCGCACTTGCTGATAAAGGGAGTCATTTCAGATGTCTTGGAATGAAAAGCCTCATCTTCTCAGCAGATGTGGCAGAGGTGGAGAAACTGGTTAAAGTGGATGGCAGCCAGAAGTGATTGCAGATTCTGGAACTGAGAGTGTCTCAATTCAACATCTTCTATCCATTTCCCTCCACAGATGTTGCCTAACCGACTGAGCTTCTCAAGCAGTTTGTTTTTAAGAAAAGGATGACATCATTACAAGAGACAGGGTGGGAAGAGATATAGTCTAGGTAACTGTGGGGGTTGTTTAGTTTATAGTAAATATCAGTGGATAGTAAGTTTCCTGAGATGGAGAAATCTACAAAATAGAGAGGTGTCAGAAATGGTCTGTGAATTTAGAAGCAGGTGGTAAGTTAGTAGCAAAGATGACAAAATTGACGTGTACTGCATTGTTGTAGGAAGCAGACATCGATGTAACAGAAAGAATTGGGGAGTGGTACCAGAGGAAGATTGGAATAGGCTGTTCCACACAGCCAATGGAAAGGTAGATGTAGTTAAGGCCCTTGTAACGGCCCATGACTACACCTTTGATTTGTAGGAAATGAAAGGAGTCAAAAGAGAAGTTGTGACAGGTAAAAACAACTTTAGCCAGGTGATGAGAGTGTCAGTGGAGGGTAACCAGTGGCTGGTTGTTGCAGAACGAAGCAGAGGGTTTTAAGACCTTCCTGATGTGTGATGAAGGTGTATAAAATCCTCACATTCATAGTGAAGGTGAGGTTGGAGGGCTGGGTATTCCAGACGTTGTACAAATGGTGGAGGTAATGCAAAGTGTGCCATAAGTAGATGGGAAGGCACTGACAAAGAGAGACACGATAGAATCAAGATATGAGGAGATGTGTTCACAGTGGGGCAAGAGCAAGTTTTGGGTGGCGCAGCAGTAGAGTTGCTGCCTTGCAGCATCAGAGACCTGGTTTTGATCCTCACTATGGGTGCTGTTGGCACGGAGTTGGCACATTCTTTCTGTGACCATGTGGGTTCTCTCCGGCTGTTCCAGTTTCCGCCCACATTCCAAAGATGTGTAGGTTAATTAGTTTTGGTAACTTGTCCCTAGACTGTAGGATGGAACTAGTGTACGGGGTGATTGTTGGTCGGCGCAGACTCAGTGAGCCAAAGGACCTGTTTCCATACTGTATCCATAAACTAAACTAAACTAAACTGGTAGAAACAATGGGTCCAGCAGGGGAAAATGTGCAGGAAGGAACTGCAGATGCTAGTGTATACTGGTGACCTCTGTTTTTGCTTATTTCACCTTCATAATTGTCTCCATCTTCACCCTCCTCTCACGCTTTATTTGTCTGCGTTCATCTATCATTTATCTAACATTCCAAATTCCATTCCTCCCTCACTCCGACCTGGCTCCATCTGTCCATCATCAATAATGCCTGACTCGTGGAGTTACTCCAGCATTCCTTTCTTTTTTGGAACTAGCATCTGCAGTTCCTTCTGCCAACAGTTAATGCCTTGGATGTCAGTCTTATTGATATTAATAATTTTGACTCAAGTTTGGGCTTAACCATAAAGTCGCAAAACGAGGAATGCGCCACTATTCCTCTTCAGCGAGATCATTTTAGTGTGCGGCCTATCTCAATGTTCTTCAAAATTTGGAACATGTTATATTTACAGAGGATTTCATGTTGAGAAAATGGTTGCAGCGACAGATATAACACCACATAGAGCAGTTAATTGTTTGCATAGCTTGCCACATGAACTGCTCCTTAAGATGTTCATTGAGCATGCAGTTTTTGTAAAAAACTACTTATCTTAAGGGAAATCTCTAATTCAAGATAGTACACAATATTTAAGTGGAAAATTTACATCTTGCAGGCGATTAACCATGTAAATGGTAAAGATGTGGTTGTGCCTGGACTCTATGCTTGTGGTGAAGCTGCCAGTGCTTCTGTTCATGGTGCTAATCGGCTGGGAGCAAATTCCCTCCTCGACTTGGTGGTGTTCGGCCGTGCCTGTGCGCTAACCATAACAGAAGTGTCCAAGCCCGGTAAGCTTTCCAACTAGTTTTGCAGTGTTGTTCCAGAGTGCCCAGCTTTGCACCAAATTTGATCTAATTAATCAACGTAAAAATCTGTTCTTGATCCTATGCTTTTGTTTTCCATAAATTCAAATTTGAATATCATTGTAAGAAGGAACTGCAAATGCTGGTTTAAACCGAAGATAGACACAAAGAGCTGGACTAACTGTGCAGGTCGGGCAGCATCTCTGCGTAGAAAGAATGGGTGACGTTTTGGGTCGAGACCCTTCTGCAGACTGAAGAACTGAAGGCTTCAGACTGAAGAAGGGTCTTGACGCGAAACATCACCCAATCCTTCTCTCCAGAGTTGCTGCCTGTCCTGCTGAGTTACACCAGCTTTTTGTGTTCATCTTAAATTTGAATACCAGTTGTATATCAATGTGTAGATGTCCAGTATTTTTCTTTGCTAAATATTATTGAGGTAACTGAGCCCCAAACGGTTCATAGAAAATGTAATTTTTTGGCAACCTGTACTTACCTAGTCCTCTACAGTAAGTTAAAAAATGTTCTCTCCAGTTGGTTCAGGAAATTACACCATAAGGTGCTGAGGCTTAGAGGATTAAAATTGGTAACAGGAATTTTGGCGAAGAATGTGTTTATGGTGATTATTTCTAACATTGCCTCAAAACAAGAGTTCTATACTTTTCATTATTGAAATCCAAAAGCAATGGTTTATTGCCTAGACCTAACTCACGACAGGACTTTTCAGTCCTGTTCCTCCTGACCAAGCAGTTTATGGAGTCTTTCAAATCTTCAAAAGTTTAATTAGGTGTCATTGGGACCGAAAGGGGGCGAAGTTTGCATCACACAGCAAAACAAACGAGCAACAGCAAACCCCACTCCCTGCATCCAACTTATTACCACCTTGCCACTTTCTCACTGTCTCCTGCCATCCATTCTTCCCCAACGCAGTGAACAGGATTTCTTGCCACCATTCTAGGTACCGTATATTTTGTTAAAGTCTATTGCTATATTCAGGGTTGCAAGCAGACTGAATAGAAACTATATTGTCTTTCAACTCTGACTTTTTCATCAGAGCGTCACTTCTGAAGGATATTCATTATTACATAGGCTGGCATAGCAGCCAACATTCTTTCAGCAGGGATCATATTAGCAAGGAATCAGGCCAACTATTGTTGATTGAGGATATTAAGAAAGCTCACTGCTTTTCAAATAGTGTTCTAAGCTAGAAAACAAGTTACATTAAACCCCAACAGCAGGTCCAATCCTTCCACATTACAGCACTGAGCTTGCGGACTAGGTTCAATAATGGCACAACGTTCTAACGCTTGATATGAGAATGCTCTGACTTTATTGTTGCAACCTCCATTTTTGGGCCTTTTCCATTCTAACATTACAAAAAGGTCAGTTTTCTTGTGCTCTTAATACATTTTTTTTGTTAGAATGTGAAATGACAATAGTATAGATTTCGTTTTTTTTATGACGAATTTCTGTCAAGTATCTTCCCAGCAGAATTGAGTTTGGTACTTTTACAATCCGTTTTGGAGGCTGAGGTCCTGTTATTTATTGCTCCAAATCCAGGGGAAGCTCTTTCACCTATTGACCCAAATGCTGGAGAAGAGTCGGTGGCAAACCTTGACCATCTGCGGTTTGCCGATGGAAGTACTCGCACATCTGAACTCCGACTGAACATGCAGAAGGTGAGGGAATAAAAGCAGCATTTGGGATTTATTCAAATACTAGATTTTTAAGTTTCTGGAATGCGCAAGTTAATTGTTGAAAGTAAGGGTTTACTATGTTTAAATAAATTCAGTTCATCAAACTAATATACAAAATATTCCCATAATATCATTAAAGATTGGGTAACACATTGGGGTTCATAATTCCTTCTGTCTCCGACCTGATGTTACTGTACATCTGCAAGTGGACACAAGACTTAGGTGGAAGTGTAGTTAATGGTTCTGGGTTGCACTGTCCAAAAAAAAGTAGCAATGTGTATCCGAATGAAGGATGCCCTTAATGCTCAGTGGCTTCCTTCCTCCATACTTTTATCTTTATATGTTAATATTTTTTTTAACCTGTCTTTCATACATGTCCTGAAAATATCTGGCTTTCTTAAATCACAATCTTTGATGGAGAGTAGGTGTCATGGTAGTGAAGGCATAATTGGGTTTGGCTGCCAGCTTATTAATTGTGATAGATGTTCCATGATCATCTATACTGCTTCACCATCAAGGAATCATCAATTCCCTTTAGAGCAATATATCAAGGTTTTGCCACTGCCTCTTGGGGAAACTGTTGACTAATATTCCAATCTGCATGACTCGGTACCTCTTGAAGCTTTCCAGGAGTAGATGTTTAGTTTTAGTTTAGTTTAGGGATAAAGCGTGGAAACCGGGTCTTCGACTAACTGAGTCCAAGCGGACCAAAACAGGGTCTTCGGCCCACCGAGTCCACACTGACCATCGATCACCTGTACACTAGTTCTAATTCCTACACACCTGGGGCAATTTACAAAAGACAATTAACCTGCAAATCTGTATGACTTTGAAATGTGAGAGGAAACCGGAGCACCCGGAGAAAACCCACGCGGTCACAGGGAGAACGTACAGTTTCCACACAGACAGCACCCAAGGTCAGGATTGAACCCAGGTCTCTGGAGATGCGAGGCAGTAGCATCTCTACTGTTCTGCCACTGTACCACTAGAATTAGTTATGAAAAATTAAAATGATGATTGGTTCAGCACTTTCACATTTACACATTCAATATTAAGCTCTACGATTTTGGTCTGAACAGAATTAACCCATGGAACTCGAATCAAGTGCAAAAAGAGTAAAGTGAGATTAAAAGCCGAAGTTTTACATTCTTACACTACATTACCTGTGATTTTATTCACATTGCAATACATAATCTGTTTATCGAAACAACAGCTACATGTGTATTTAAATATAATTCTTTGGAAAGAGCAGAATTTTATTTTGTAAAAAAGGCCAGAGATTTTTTAAGGGGCAGCCAGATCATATTACAGAGCAGCACATAGTGCTCTGACCAATTGGTCAGAGTGTCATGGTCTGAATTGAACTCTGCTGACAACAGAGATGGAAACAGCATTCAGCATGGAAAGGGTCCTTTGGCCTAACTTGCCCATGTCTACCATGATGTCTCATCAACACTAGTCCCACCTGCCTTTGTCCAATCTATATTATATTACTAAAACTCTCATATGTTTGTTTCTATGTCTGTCTGCTTTTCTCTCATATGTTTGTTTCTATGCCTGTCTGTCCAGTGGATCCTGAAATTCCACCAAAACGGTACACGATAGCACTACAAATGTTGGCCTACCGTACTCGCCATTGTCCTGGGGTGTGGTGTATCAGGTTTTGTTCAGATTGATGGTATATTTTACAATTTATTCACATTTTAATCTTTACAAAATCCAGTTTGACACTGACAGGCAGTAGCGTATGGTGTCACAATGGGATCTCATTAACATAAACTACCCATCAGCAGTGTTCAACCCCACAATGACATCACAATGGGATCTCATTTACATCAAAGAAAAAACTCAGTTTTCAAATACACAGCAGCATTCCTTTCAGAATGATGTTATATTTTACAATTTATTCACATTTTAAACTTTCAAAAAATCACTTTTAAAACACCAAACGTTTCACTTAAAAACTTTCCTTGCCCATTCCCATGTTAACAAATGACAGGACTCCCAGTGCAATGAGAGATTTGTTACATTATTCTAATGGAGAGTGGGGGAGGGGAGGAGGAGAAATGTTATTTAAACATTGTGTTTAGTTGGGGAGTGGGATAGGGGAGAGATGAGGAGTGGGGGGAGGGAGGGGAGAGTGGTTGCAGGGAGGTAGAGGGGGGGGGGGGGGGGGGGAGGGAGGGGAGAGTGGTTGTACAGGGAGGGAGGGAGGGGGAGGAGGGGGGGAGGGAGGGGGTAGTGGGAAAGGAGGGAGGGAGGGAGTGAGTGAGCGTAGGGGAAAGGAGAGAGGGAGAGGTGAGGGAGGGAGTGGGGGAGGGGAGGAGGAGAGGGGAAAGAAGAAGGAGGGTGAAGAGGAGGGGGAGGGAGTGCTGGGGAGATGAGGGGAAATGAGTCGCGCCTGTGCAGTTGGGGACTATGGGTGAGTGGTGGAATAATGCAGTGGGGGAAGGGGTTGCCTTGGGGGAACGGGTGAGTTGTGGAATATTGCATTGGGGGAACGGGGTCCAACGGGTCCCACTTGGTCTAGTATCTTTCTAAACCTTTCCTCTCCATGTACCTGTTCAAATGTCTTGTGAACGTTGATATGGAACCTGCCTCAACTACCTCCTCTGGTAGCTTGCTCCATATACCCACCACTCTGTGTGAAAAAGCTGTCCCTCGGGTTCCTGTTAAATCTTTTCCCTCTCACTGTAAAATCTATGTGCCCTGGTTCTTGATTCCCCTACTCATAGTCATCGAGTGATACAGTGTGAAACAGGTCCTTCGTTCCAACTTGCCCACATCAACCAAATTGGCCCAGCGACACTTGTTCCACCTGCCAGCATTTAGTTCATATCACTCCAAACCTGTCCTGGCCACGTACCTGTCTATAACTGTTTCTTAAATGTTGGAATAGTCCCTGCCTCAACTACCTCCTGTGGCAGCTTGTTCCATACACCCACTATCTTTTGTGTGAAAAAGTTACCCCTATTAAATCCTATTAATAGGAAGATTCCTATTAAATCTTTTCCCCTTCACCTTAAACCTATGACCTCTGGTCCTCGATTCACCTTCTCTGGGCAAGAAACTCTTTGCATCTACCCGATCGAGTCCTTAATTGATTTTATACACCTGTATAAGATCACCCCTCATCCTCCTGCGCTCCAAGGAATAGAGTCCCAGCCTACTCAAACTCCGCCTGTAGCTCAGACCCTCTAGTCCTGGCAATATCCTCGTAAATCTCTGAAACCTTACCAGCTTGACAACATCTTTACTATACCACGCTGCCCAGAACTGAGCACAATACTCTAAATGTGGCCTCACTAACGTTTTATGCAACTGCAACATGACCTCCCTACTACTATACCCAGGGTGAATACACAGTCTTTTACCCAATCTATTCTCCTCATGATCACTTACACCTCTATAAGATCTCCCCTCAGCCTCCTGCCTTACACCTTTCTTATTTCTAAGCTTCATGCATACGGCTCCACTGGTAAACCCACCAGTATGTCCTCTCTGAGTGCCGCAGTGACAATTGCCCTAATTACTAGCACAACTACTCCACCTCCTTTGCCTCCCTCTTGATTCACGCCTGAAACATCGATACATTGAAAATTGAGCTGCCAACCAAGTCACTCCCGTAACTACATTTGCACAATGACCACATAGACCCAAGCATCAATCCAGGCTCTCCGTTCATCTGCTTTCTTCACAATACTTACATTGAAATAAACACACTTCAGCCCATCAGCATCACCATATTCCTTCACCTCTCCTTGCCTGTCATCCCTTTGAAATTTACTAGTCCTAACCTCTATCTTCTCATCACTCCTAATTTCTGAGCTACTCCTTTTTAACCCACCGCCCTGCCTCTCAAGTTTAAATCCTCCCGAGTAGATCTAGCGAACGAAAAATTACGCTCGCTCAGCACCAGGTGCTGTGTAAAAATATATATTTCTAATATCTACCATTTTCTGGGTATAGAAGCATTAGTCAGCATCACTGACGATAGATGTGTAGGAAGTAATTACAGATGCTGGTTTAAACCGAAGATAGACACAAAAAGCTGGAGTAACTCAGCAGAACAGGCAGCATCTCTGGAGAGAAGGAATGGTGACCCTTCTTCAGAAACGTCACCCATTCCTTCTCTCCAGAGATGCAGCCTGTCCCGCTCAGTTACTCGGGTATTTTGCGTCTATCATTGATGATGGAGCTGGTTCTAGTTTTAGGACTCCTAGCTGTAGATTGCTGAGTAAAGCGTAGCTCAATCTGTTTTCCCGGTTGCCTTTAATATCCTAAAACTTCAATGAGAGTATCTATTAGTTTCAAATTAGGGGGAATAAATCCCTACGTGATCCAATAATGTGATAATGTAGTCAACATATAATTTTGATAAAATCTTTCTACCCATTTCATAAACATTCTAGCTATTTAAGAAAAGGGATTTGGTTGATTACCTTCTGTGAGTAAATGTTTACTCTGTTCACTACTGAGCGACCTCACTCTAATTTCAAGTCCCCGTTATTTATTCTCACCAGACAAATTATTTTCTCTGTCAGATATCTCTTAATCTTCTAAACGCTAGGAAAAGGAGGGTAGTTTATGCAACCTAATCTCAATTTAACCCCATAGGCCCCAGTATTATCCTGATAAAAATACATGAGAATAAATAGTTCATGTTTGTAATGTGTATCACACGTGACAAAGACACACATTTGTTAGTCCTTACTTTTTTTACTTTTTTGTTAATTACTACTAGTACTGCATTTTTAAAGTTTAAAAAAAATGTTGTTACAATGGACCAAACTGCAATCCTGGGGGTACATCAGAATAACAAGTTATAATTCTATGTCCTCACGCGTCTGTGAACAGTTATATTTCAATACAATACAGAATGAAAGATTTATAGTGGTCAGTCCATAACTTTAGAAATAACGATGCCCAAACATTTGGTTTTGGAAGGTTATAATTGTAGAAGAAATCACTGGTCTGAAATTATCATTTATACCTCCACGCACAGAGCAACCTTGATTTACACAATAATGTGAAAAGACCTAAATTATTTATGTCATGTCAATTGCCAGAAAATCCCACTCCAACTCGAAGCAGGATTTACTTAGCCAGTGGTATGGCGTTAAAGCTCCTATCCCCAGATACAGTATGGAAACAGTCCTTTGGCCTACTGAGTCCACAGTGACCATTGATCACCCATTCACACTAGTTCTATCCTCTGCCACTTTCTCATCCACTCCCTACACTTTTTGGGCATTTTTAAAAATATTTAAAAGACCAATTAATCTACAAGCCCATACTTGTTTGGGACGTGGGAGGAAACTGCAGCATCCAGAAGAAACTCACCTGAAGAACGTACAAACTCCACATGGACAGCACCTGGGTCACTCCTGCTGTGAGGCAGAAGCTCTACCAGCTGCTCCACTATGCTGACAGAAATGTATTTATTTGTTGTTGAGATGTGGACATTGTTGTCGTTTATTGTTCTTTCTTCATTTTCCACGATCTGCCACAGTGAGAATTGAACTGGTTTATGGATTAATGGCCCAGTACAGATGGCGCTCAATAGCTGAATTTCAATGTTACCTCTTCCATCCACACCATGCTTATGGATTTCCCCAATTTCTTTCTTGGCCACTGAATTATTTCCACCTCACCATTACAATCCTTTATCTGGCAGCCACCCGCATGGTCTGTCTCCCAATATTTTCTTCGCTCTTCGGTTTGGGATTACAAGGCAAAAGCTTTGTCTATCATGCACGTTTCCTTGGGTTTAGTGCAGTGTCATATCGCTACTTCTCTTTCAGATGTGATCCTCTTGGCCCACGTCAGGAGTTGCTGTAAATCATATTTTGCTTTCAGACTCTAATGTGGTGTATCTACTGATGGTTTTGTTATACAATTGGATACTGCACTTTGCTGGAGAATGTACAGTTACCAATGGACATTTTCTTGATAAACTCTTATATTTTACCTTGGAGTTAATACAATACAATATACAATACAATACAATACAATACCATTTATTTGTCATTTGAACCTCACATGAGGTTCAAACGAAATTTGGTTTCTGCAGCCATACAAGAAAAGAACCAAGATACACCAACACAATTTACACAAACATCCATCATAGTGAATCTCCTCCTCACTGTGATGGAAGGCAAAGTCTTGTCTCTCCCCTGCTCTCCATTCTTCTCCCGATGTCAAAGTCAAAGCCCCCGGCGGGCGCTAGCAAATCCGCGGCCATTTAAAGCCATGCCGGGCGATGTAAGGCCCTGCTCCGGGTCTTGATGTTGGAGCCCCCGGCGGGTGCTAGCAAGTCCGCGGCAATTTAAAGTCGCGCCGGCTGGGAGCTTTGGCTTTCTTAGCACTGTTTGTCAGTTTATTATCTCAATCAATATGAATGTAGTGCTAAAAGGATGCATGTCAATGGTTCAGTGTGAATTTAATCTGGAAATTAATAATTATAAATTGGTGATAAAAAATGTCTTCAATTAAATCAGCGCAATACATCCTTTGCATACAATCTTCCAATTTGTTTACAATCTGGAATTTTCCCAAGAGGGTGTGTAGAACAACTAACCTGCACTGGTCATTAAAGAGATATACTGGAGACTGATGTTGCATTTAATTCCTACCTTTAACAGTGCATGCAAAGTCACGCAGCTGTGTTCCGCACAGGGCCTGTGCTAAAAGAAGGCTGTGAAAAGTTGGGCGAGTTGTATGATTCCTTGAGTGACATCAAGACATTTGACAGAGGTAAATATTCTTCCTAAAATAATGAAAAATGCTGGAAATACTACTTGATTAATGCGATAACATCTTTGTGGAGAGACACATAGTTAACGTTTCAGACCATTGACTTTTTGGACAAAGGGATGACGATATTTTTTGATACATTGAATAAATTGCCACTTCATTCCAAGAATTATTTCAGTGTAGTAACCAAAGGGTTAAGTTTCAGATTAAAAAAAAGGGTAATTTTGGAAACTGTCATCCTTGGAAAGAGAAACCATTATCGTTTCTTATTGCAATCAGTTGAATTTTACTTTGTCAGAAGCAAGAAAGAGAGAAATAGTTAAGTTACAGGGAGGGTATGGTATATTATCCATTAGGTTGAGACCAAGTTTTCCAAGGAGATAAATTGTAGATTAACTCATCTAGTTAATATGTGTAGGAAGGAACTGCAGATGCTGGTTTAAACCGAAGATAGACACAAAAAGCTGAGTAACTCAGCGGGTCAGACAGCATCTCTGGAGAAAAGGAATAGTTGATAGCTTAATGTGGGAATTAGAAATAACACGAGCAAAGGAAGATAAACACTTTGAAATGATGGCAATTAGAGAAAGTTCATTCAAAGAACAACAGAGACTGCAAAATGTCGAGTTGCACGAAATGTCCAGTGGGTAGAGAAAACCGGGCTAGTGTTCTAGATGGATGAATCATCTGCCTGCCCTGTGCTTTGAATTTAAATTGGGTTTCATTGTTCCACTGTTAAAGGCTATAAAAGGAAGAGATCAAACTGTGGAAATGTGATGCGACGGAGTGCTAAAAAGATGGGCAACTAAAAGTGAATGTTCACTGTTAAAGATTGAACAGTCATGCTTTGGGGAGGTCAGAAAATCTGGATTAGATTTATCCGAAGTAAGAGACCACACTGTATTGTAAGTGAATTGCTGCCTCCTTTGGAAGGACAGTTCAGACCCTTGGATGATGGGGGAAGAAGAGATAAAAGGACAAGGGTTGTATCTCCTGTGGTAACATGGGGAAATGATGTGAGATGGGAATGGTGTGTGGAGACGGAAGTGCTGACCAGGGAATTTCAAGGGGAGCAGTCGCTTCATTATGTTGAAAGGGAAATGATAGTAGAGTCATGTCAGGTGGTGGAATAACATTGAAGGTGGCGGAAATTGCAAAGGATGATCTATTGTATAAGGACGCTGGTTGATGGAAATTGGGGACCATGGAAATGAGGAGAGGGATTTGGAGCAGATACGTGGGGAAATGTGAATTGTGATCAAGGGCTCTTTCAGCTATGGTCAAGGAGCACCACAGTGCATGCCAAGCAAAACATATCTTAGAGGCACACGCGTCGTGTGTCGTCATTAGAACAGTTGGCACGGAGAAGGAGAAACTGGGAAAATGGAATTGGAATTTTACTGAAACTCTTACAATCAACAAGCAAAAAACTGATGAGATGGAATGTTTAGTTTATTATTGTCACATGTACTGAGGTACAGTGAAAAGCTTTTTGTTGCATGCTATCCAGTCAGTGAAAAGTTTGTACATTATTACAGTCATGCCATCCACAGTGTACAGGTACAGGATAAAGGGTATCATGTTTAGTGCAGGATAAGTCTGATTAAAGAAAACCTAAAATGAGATAGATGGGAATATTTGAAATGAAGACAGAAAATGCTGGACCTACTCAGCTAATCAGGCAGCAACTGTGGTGAAATTATGAGTTCATTTCCACTCTGCTGAAGGGTTATTAAACCTGTGATTGTGTTAATGAGACCTGTGCTTTTTTTCAGGAATTGTTTGGAACTCTGACCTGATTGAAACGTTAGAGCTGCAAAATTTGATGCTGTGTGCCATGCAGACTATCAATGGTGCAGAGGCTCGCAAAGAGAGCAGAGGAGCCCACGCTCGGGAGGATTTCAAGGTTAGGGTCATCTCTAAAACAATGTTACAACAAAACTTAACCACCACAAAATTGCATGAATTGTGCATTGATTTTATGTGAAATTAGACTTTTTCTAATTTATCATGGTCGGTTTTCTAGTGGGCGGTCACGGTGGCGCAGCGGTAGAGTTGCTGCCTTACAACAAATGCAGCGCCGGAGACCCGGGTTCTGTCTGTACGGAGTTTGTATGTTCTCCCCATGATCTGCGTGGGTTTTCTCCGAGGTCTTCGGTTTCCTCCCACACTCCAAAGACGTACAGGTTTGTCGGTTAATTGGCTTGGTAAATGTAAAAAGATTGTCCCTAGTGGGTGTAGGATGGTGTTAATGAGCGGGGATCACTGGTCGGTGCAGACCCAGTGTGTCGAAGGGCCTGTTACCGCGCTGTATCTATGAACTAGATTTTATCAAACACAGAAAATGGTACAGATATTCATCAGACCAGATATTTAATAAGGAGCTATTGGCCTGAAACATTAATCTGTTTGTCTCTACAGATAATTTCATATTTCCAGTTTCTATGGGTTTTTGCTTTACAAATAACACTTAAAAACTACTCCCTGTACTGATTATTGCAAATATTTTTCTTTTAGTTTTAGAGTTACAGCATGGGAATAGATCCTTTAGCCCACCGAGTGCACGCCAACCATTGATCACTCATTCACATTAGTTCTATATTATTCCACTTTATCCACTGCTCCCAACACACTTGGGGCAATTTTACAGACTAATTCACCTACAAACTCTCATGTCTTTGGGATGTGGAACAAAGCCAGAGTATGCGGTCACAGGGAGTGTGCAAACTCCACACAGACAGCACCCGAGGTCAGGATCGAACCCGGGTTTCTGGCGCTGTAAGGCAGCAGCTCTACCATTAAGGAAAATTACTGCAATCAGTTGAATTTTACTTGAACCTTTCTGCTTAACTTCCTGGCCTCGCAATAGAACACTTTGTCAGACCCATGGAAGCTAGTGTATTATGCTTATTCAATGATCCCTCATCTGAAGTCTGAACTGTTGAGTATCTGCAGAATTCAGTAGCTAGTGGGTTTTTGTGGAACATGGAACGTCTGAACAAAAAAACAACCTCAACGTAATTTTCTACCGATCGTTAAAAATATCGAAGCCATCCCAATCTGATCAATATTCCCCCTCTGGTTTTGCAAACTTTTTAATTAACAGTGGAATCCTGTTTTTAAAATATTAATAGAGAGTTTGTTTTTGGTAGCCTTTTACAGGGTATTCTTTGCAGTGGCAGAGGGCTTAACATGGAACCCATTTGTCAGAATGTCCCCTTCCTTCTTAGGTCTGTACACGTGGAAAATCATTGACTTGATATTTAATCTGTTAGCATTGTGGTAGTTTCACATGCCTGGACTCTGAGTACAGAAAATCATTTTTTGGGTGTCATGAACCCAGGTAGTGGAGGTATCCCAAATTGATTTACATTCAGTTATTTTGAAATGTAATCGACTGCATAACGTAGCAAAATTTGTGTGCAACAAATAGCAGCGTGAAAGTGATAGGATGAATTGGTGTTTAAAAAGGAACTGCAGATGCTGGAAAATCGAAGGTAGACAAAAGTGCTGGAGGAAACTCAGCGGGTGAGGCAGCATCTATGGAGCGAAGGAAATAGGCAACGTTTCAGGCCGAAACCGTTCTTCAGACTGAATTGGTGTACTTTGTTGACTGGTAGATTAGCCTTGAGATCGCTCCCTTATGCTGTGAATGGTGCCGTAATTTGTTAGACCCTCTTGTGAGTACAATTAACTAGATTTCATATTGCCATTCATGAAAGGACTGAGAATATTTATTTGTGGCTGTGTCTGAAGTGTTGACTTTCTCATTTCTTTTGTCATTTTAGGTGAGAATTGATGAATATGATTTTGCAAAGCCATTGCAAGGTCAAGAGAAAAAATCAGTTGATGAACACTGGCGAAAACACACCCTATCATCTATGGATCCAAAAACTGGAAAGGTGAGAAAGTTTGACTAGGATAACATAGAAACATAGAAATTAGGTGCAGGAGTAGGCCATTCGGCCCTTCGAGCCTGCACCGCCATTCAATATGATCATGGCTGATCATCCAACTCAGTATCCCGTATCTGCCTTCTCTCCATACCCTCTATCCCCTTGGCCACAAGGGCCACATCTAACTCCATCTTAAATATAGCCAATGAACTGGCCTCAACTACCCTCTGTGGCAGAGAGTTCCAGAGATTCACCACTCTCTGTGTGAAAAAAGTTCTCCTCATCTCGGTTTTAAAGGATTTCCCCCTTATCCTTAAGCTGTGACCCCTTGTCCTGAACTTCCCCAACATCGGGAACAATCTTCCTGCATCTAGCCTGTCCAACCCCTTAAGAATTTTGTATGTTTCTATAAGATCCCCTCTCAATCTCCTAAATTCTAGAGAGTATAAACCAAGTCTATCCAGTCTTTCTTCATAAGACAGTCCTGACATCCCAGGAATCAGTCTGGTGAACCTTCTCTGCACTCCCTCTATGGCAATAATGTCCTTCCTCAGATTTGGAGACCAAAACTGCACGCAATAAACAGAAGAAAGTTTGCACAAAAAAGGTTTCTTGTGCATAAAATCTACAGAACAAAAACATGTTTTTTGGCCCAACCATGCTGACCAAGATGTCTATATCCCAGCAACCCTTTTTCTATCCATGTACCTGTCAGGGGGAGGGTCCTGACCAGAGGTGTCGCCTGTCCATTTTCTCCAAGGATGCTCCCCCACCCACTGAGTTGTTCCAGCATTTCTTGCCCAAATGTCTTTTTCAACTTCGTAATTGTAGCAACCTCTACGGATTCCTCTATTAGTTTGTTCCACATTCCACCTACCTCTGTGTCGAAATACCTGCCCCTTGGCTCCCTTCTACACTGCCCTCCATAATGTTTGGGCCAAAGACCAATCATTTATTTATTTGCCTCTGTACTCCACAGTTTGAGATTTCTAATAGAAAAAAATCACGTGGTTAAAGTGCATATTGTCAGATTTTAATAAAGGCCATTTTTATACATTTTGGTTTCACCATGTAGAAATTACAGCAGTGTTTATACATAGTCTCCCCATTTCAGGGCACCATAATGTTTGGGACACAGCAATGTAATGTGAATGAAAGTAGTCGTGTTTAGTATTTTGTTGCATGCAATGACTCCTTGAAGTCTGTGATTCATGGACATCACCAGTTAGAAATATAGAAACATAGAAAATAGGTGCAGGAGTAGGCCATTCGGCCCTTCGAGCCTGCACCGCCATTAAATATGATCATGGCTGACCATCCAACTCGGTATCCCATACCTGCCTTCTCTCCATACCCCCTGATCCCTTTAGCCACAAGGGCCACATCTAAATCCCTCTTAAATATAGCCAATGAACTGTCCTCAACTACCTTCTGTGGCAGAGAATTCCAGAGATTCACCACTCTCTGTGTAAAAAATGATTTTCTCATCTCGGTCCTAAAAGACTTTCCTCTTATCCTCAAACTGTGACCCCTTGTTCTGGACTTCCCCAATATTGGGAATAATCTTCCTGCATCTAGCCTATCCAACCCCTTAAGAATTTTGTAAGTTTCTAAAAGATCCCCCCTCAATCTTCTAAATTCTAGCGAGTACAAGCCGAGTCTATATGAAAGTCCTGCCATCCCAGGAATCAGTGTGGTGAACCTTCTCTGTACTCCCTCTATGGCAAGAATGTCTTTCCTCAGATTAGGAGACCAAAACTGTATGCAATACTCCAGGTGTGGTCTCACCAAGACCCTGTACAACTGCAGTAGAACCTCCCTGCTCTTATAATCAAATCCTTTTGCTATGAATGCTGAGTGTCTTCTCTGGTGATGCTCTGCCAGGCCTGTATTGCAGCCATCTTCAGCTTATGCTTGTTTTGGGGGCTAGTCCCCAGTTTTCTCTTTAGCATATAAAAGGCATGCTCAATTGGGTCAGATTGACAAATCTATGTCCTCTGCTTTTAGACTTCTATCCTGGGAAAATGATTGTGACCATCCTCATTATCGATGCCTATGATGATTTTATATGTCCCCATAAGATCACTATTTAGGCTTATATACTGGAGGGAATGGGATGGAGGGGGCGGAGGGGACAGTCACAGCCTCTCTACCCTCTCCTTGTATCTCAAATTCTCCAATCCTGGTAGCGACCTTGTGCATCCTTTTTTTCTGCACTCTTTTCAAATGTAATGACATCTTTCCTGTAGCTGGACAACTAGAACTTGTATACAGAATTCCAGAACTTGTCTCACCAACGCCTTGTACAGTTTGGTTTCGAGATACACCATGGAGATGGAGACTTTGGCCCACCAAGCTGACCATCGATTACCCGTTCACATTTGTTCTATGTTATCCTATTTTTTCATATTCACCCCTTACACACTAGGGATAATTTTCAGAGGCCAATTAACCTACAAACCAGTACATTTTGGCATGTGGGAAGAAACCGGAGTTTTCGCATGATTCATTAGTCAGGGCCTTGAGTGCAGAAGTTGCACTGTAGAATTCTCTGCCTCAGAGGGCAGTGGAGGCAGGTTCTCTGGATGCTTTCAAGAGAGAGCTATATAGGGCTCTTAAAGATAGCAGGGTCAGGGGATATGGGGAGAAGGCAGGAACGGGGTACTGATTGAGGATGATCAGCCATGCTCACATTGAATGGTGGTGCTGGCTCGAAGGGCCAAATGACCTACTCCTGCACCTATTGTCTATTGCAATATAAAGTCTCAACTCCTGCACTCGATGCCCTGACTGATGAGGCACATACCCCAAGCATCTCTTTCACCATCTTATCTACCTGTATTGCCACTGTCAGGGAGCCATGTATCTGTACTACAGGATGCTGCCACATTCCCCAGGATCACACTATTTATTGTGCTAGACCTGCCCTAGTTTAACTTGCCAAATTCCAACACTTCGCACTTCCATCTGCCATTCCTTGGCCCACTTCCCCAGTTAATCTATTGATTGAGAAATACCGTTCCATCCGGATAATATATTTTTTTCATTGCAAGCTTTATTTAAATGGCTAATTTTACAAATGCTGTTGTCACAAGATGTTTTTAATTGTTGTTCACACAATTTAGGAAATTGCAGATACTGTAATCATGATTTTCTGGCAACAAAACTCTTTGATGGAAAGATATTCTTCTATTTCAATATAGTTTTAGAGATACAGCGTGGAAACAGACCCTTCGGCCCACTGAGTCCGCGCCGACCAGTGATCCCCGCACATTAACACTATCCTACACACACTGGGGACCATTTACAATTTTACCAAAGGCAATTAACCTACAAACCTGTGTGTTTTTGGAGTGTGGGAAGAAACTGGAGCACCCGGGGAAAACCCATGCAGGTCACGGGGAGAATGTACAAACTCCTTACAGACAGTACCCGTAGTCATGTTCGAACTCAGATCCCTGGCTCTGTAAGGCAGCAACTCTACCACTGCACTATCGTGCCGCCCTGTTCTATTTTCATTCTCATGGTGGAAGAAAAATATGAAGGAGCGGGCATATTTATAGGCTATTTTAACAGTTTGGCAGGATTTAATGTGGATTGCCTTTCCGTTCCTATGATCATTGTTTTATCAGTTGATAGGCAGTTAATTCCCACACAGCAGGAAGGGATGTACGTGCTCATGTCACCCATATAGTGGTGGAGAATTGACAGACTTCTGGCATCATTGAACTGTGGGAGTTTACATGCTCTACCCTCCCATATAGTGGTGGGAGTTTTGCATGTTCGTTCACCCGTTCAGTGGGAGTTACAACCCACCCTCGCCAAACGCAAGAGTCCTGCACAATGTCAACTAAGAATTTGCAGATGGAGTAATGGATTTTAATTACCAGAAGCATCTAGAATGGTATTCCAACCTTATGCCCGATGACACCGGAGAATATCTTGCTGAGCAAGAGCTTGTGTATGTAGAAATTCTGATTAAAATAGACCATCTGAAATGGTCTTTTAAATTGGACTCCACATGGGGCTGCTTTAATTAATTAATTAGGAGCATGTGCTTATGATGAGGGGTGAAAAGACAAAACACTACATTGCAGACATTCCCATGAGTCAGCTTTCATGTAGTTATCTCATTAGATATGGGCCATGGGTTTTCAAATTTGGCTGTAGCTGGATTCTGCGGATAACCAGTTTTCCAGGTAGAATTTATCTTTTTTTCCTCTTTTTGTCAATTTACCAGCATTTCCTGAACTCTTATTTTCCTTTAGTTTGTTTTGAAGTTGTGTGAAGGAAGGAACTGCAGATGCTGGTTTAAACCAAAGATAGACACAAAGTGCTGGAGTAGTTCAGACAGTCTGAAGAAAGGTCTCTGACCCGAAATGTCGCTCATTCCTTTCTATCCAGAGATGCTGCCTGTCCGGCTGAGTTACTCCAGCATTTTGTGTCTATCTTGAAGTTATGTGTTGTGGGATGTATGTCATATTAATTAAATCTATTGGAGCATATTTGGTCTATATTGTTTGAAATGAATAAGAATTGCATGCCAGTGAAGGGTTAGTTGACAGTAAACCGACATCTCTTCTAATCAATCACGTGTAACTTTGAAATTCTAGGTGACTCTGAACTACAGACCTGTAATAGATACAACATTGGATGCTGAAGATTGTGCCTCCGTTCCTCCAGCAATACGTTCATATTAGCACAACTGCACTGGTAAATCCACTGCAAAGTGAATTGGCGTAAAACAGTCATCTATCAAATGCTTTATTTAAAAAAACTCTGTATAATATTGTATTGGCAAATTACGTTCCCATCTGACCTGTTCCTATTTTCTAACTATCAATTGTGTTGTAAAAGGTGAGCTTCACCTTCAATATCATAGTGGGTGCTAATAATGAAAGCAATGCTCTTTGTGTATTTATCCATAAATGATTTCTCTTAAATAGAATACATAATTAGTGCAGCAGCATTGGGGAACATGCACTGCAGATGCTAGAAGCATCTCAGCCAGTTCAATAGAAAAATTAGTTTTGCAATGACATTATGGATATGCGCTCCTGAAATTGTAAAATCCTATCTCAAAATGATTATTTTTTCCATTTATAATGAAGGTTGGCAATGAATCCTTTGCTGTGGGATATTTGTACTTTGTGGGTCTTCTGTGTCGGTTCAGCTGAACATTATCTGTGAAGCTCCCACACAACAGCCGTGATGGATTGTTTTATTGTTGTAAAAAGACTTGAATGTTCAAAAGGATACATATGTACTGTACATTCTGAATAAAGCAGAGTTCAGCACTCCCAAAGTCTGTGCATCGCTGGTCTATTTGAGACATTTTCGTAAAATCTTTCTCAGTTTTCATATTTAAAATGACACGGTTGCATTATGTTGCATCTCTCATGACCTCCGGACACCTCAAGTGTGAAGAAGGGTCTCAACCCGAAATGTCACCCATTCCTTCTCTTCAGAGATATCGCCTGATCCGCTGAGTTACTCCAGCATTTTGTGTCTATCTTTGGTGTAAACCAGCATCTGCAGTTCCTTCCTACACATCATTATTACTACTGATGAAGTATGGTCACTACCATAACATATGAAATGTATTGATCAATTTGCACAAAGATAAATCCCATGGAAATTATTGTTATAAACTACGGAGTAATTGTGCTTGACGGTTAAGGTTTCATATTTACCACTGAGATTTTTGAGTATCTGAATACTTATGTAAATGTGATATTTCAGTTATTTCTTTTCAATTACTTTACAAAAATTTCTAAACACCTGTTTTTGCTTTTTTATTATGGAGTATTGTGTATAGGTTGATCATAAAAAATAAATGAATTTGATCCATTTTAAAATAAGGCTGTAACGTAACAAAATGTAGAAAAGTGCAGGGACCTGAATACTTTCTGAATGCACTGTATACAGAGGGCAGTAATAACTGAGAACAGAACCTTGTGGAGTACCAAGGTTGAGAATTGCTGTCGTTATGCTGAAGGATATATTCAAATAATTATGGTGAACATAAGCCAAAAGGTGTCATTTGCAATATGTCGGAGTCGTACTAAGCGATCATAGTTGGAAACATGCTTATCATAGAGTAATAGAGCGTGGAAACAGGCCCTTTGGCCCAACGTGCCACACCAGCCAACATCCCATCTACATTAGTCTCACCTGCCTGTGTTTGGCCTATTTCCTCCCAAACCTGTCCTATCCATATACCTGTCTGACTGTTTCTTAAATGTAGGTGTAGTCCCTGCCTCAACTACCTCCTCTGGCAGCTTCCATACACCCACCACCTTTTATGTGAAAAAGTTACCCATCAGATTCCTATTAAATCTTTTCCACTTCACCTTAAACCTATGTCCTCTTGTTCTTGATTCACCTATTCTGGGCAAGAAACCCTGTGCATCTACCCGATCTATTCCTCTCATTTTTTAATTATAATCTATCATTTCCAGACCAGAGACACACAATTTTTAAGCTTGGTGTGTAAGAACGAGCTGCAGATGCGATTTAAAACTAAGATAGACACAAAATGCTGGAGTAACTCAGCGGGACAGGCAGCATCTCTGGAGAGAAGGAATGGGTGACGTTTCGGGCCGAGACCCTTCTTCAGGCTTGGTGAGTCACTTTCAGGTTGGAGCAAAAGAAAATTGTTTATTGCTCATCTGATGATTAATGAAAGAGAATCTGCCAAACATGTAGCACATGGATCTGCTCGAAACCTTTAACTGGGTCAGATAAAGAGTCTTGTCTGGCACCACCTAGAGCAGTTTCTCAACCTTTATACCCTTGCGGAACCCTTGAAGTTATTTTCATCTCGAGGAACCCCTACATAAAAATTATTATATATCTTTATTAATCCCTTTCTTTCTCTTTCATAAACTTAAAGATCATAAGGCAAACATAATATATATTTCTGATAACTGGTTTAAACAGAAGAACTAACCTTGGAGAAGAGAGAAAAAAGAGTGAGAGAAAACAGCACACGTAAACCTTTTACAAACTAACAAAAACATACATAAATAAACTTTTGATAAATTAACAAAAATAACCATAAACATACTTAATTAAAAAAAAAATCATACTAGACCAAGTGCTCCCCCAACACAAGATTCCACCACTCACCCAATCCCCCTACACACAACCTTCTTCTCCCAAAGTGGGTGAGTTTGAAGAAATCAGACTGTTTTTTAAATTTCAAGGATTAATAACTTCGGAAATATAGGTGGGAATGCGACGGGAAGATGTTTATCGCCACCACGGGAAAAATGTAAGTAGGATGTATGAAAATGGGAAGGCTGTGGCCTAGCGTTTGGAAGAAGATGGGAAAACCAGATTGACACAGAGACACATCATGGGCACAAACACAAACAATTGGAAGACTTTTTGTATTATATAGATAACATCCCTAAATGATGGGTAAAAATTACTAAATAACGTGGGTGAATGAGGGACTGTACCTGCACGCCAGGAAGCACGTGCTTGACCGCCAGAGCACTTAATCACCGTCCGATACCTGTTTAAATCTTTCCCATCCACCAATACATCTAAAGTTCAAACGGTAATTGTACCCGCATCAGACAGTTTTAAGAAATTGTATTAAATTTTCTCAGTGGCTGGATATGACCAATGCATTTGCAGCTGCAGCATTCCATTCTTTTGATTTGACAAAAGAGCAGACAAATCAGCCAGAAGTGCTATTCTCCCGTGTATTATATTCACGGGAGAATAGCAAACACAATTATATTACTGAGGAATGCATATTGATGTATTGGTGACACATCGTATAACAGTGTTAATACGATGGTTAACAGTGGCAGTTAACAAGCGTTAACAGTGGCAATTAACAAATCGTTTCGTCTCAGAGGAATGAAGTGATAAACGACTCCAATCGTTCTGCAGTACTCATTAAACCCAAGAACCTTTTAAAAATGTAAAATTCGAAGGTGGTTTTGCTGCAATCTGTTTTGTGTATTGTGTGTGGAATGGATGAGTGCCTTGCTACCGATGACATGAGCCCTGTTAACATCACGAGTTTTCGATAACAAAAATGACTCAAAAATGCATTTACATATGACTAGCCTATTTATCACTATTTCTCTCGAAACCCCTAACGAACTCTCGCGGAACCCTAGCGTTCTGGGGAAACCCGGTTGAGAAACGCTGATCTAGAGAAAAGCAAGACGTCTAGAGGACTTTCTCATGCACCTATCCTGTGCATCCAGCCTGAGCCTGTTGAGGTGATCTTAAACTAAAAAGGACACAAAGTCCTGGAGTAATTCAGTGGGTCAATCAGCAGCTTTGGAGACAGTGGGTAGGTGACTCCTTGGGTCAGCACTCCTCTTCAGACATTGTGGGGATGGGGTGGTCGGGAGTGTTGGAAGGAGAGTAGGGGCAGGGCAATATGTGGATTCAAGTGAGAGGGGTATTTGATAGTTGGACAAAAGCCAGCGATGAAAAGACGGAAGGTGTACATTGTGAAGTGGGGGCGGGGAGAGGGAAGAGATTCATGTGAATCCAAGTGGGCCAAAAGGGGGATGTGTTACCTAAAATTGGAGAATTCGACGTTCATTCTGGTATGGTATGATACTTTATTTATCCCATGTACTGAGGTACAGTGAAATGCATTTCATATACAGTTCAGTACAAGTATCATTATACATAAACACTTAGATACACATTAGGTAAGCAGCTCATTCTGTTGAGCTGTAAGTTCCCCAAGCGGAATATGACTTGCTGTTCCTCCAGTTTGTATGTGGCATCACTCTGGCATTGGAGGCAGTCCAGGGTAGAAAGGTCTGTATGGGAAGGGGAGTTAAAATGGTTAGCAACCGTCCTTGGTGGTTCGAGCCCAAGTATTCAGCGAAACAGTTACCGAGTCAACACTTATTCGTAAAATATAGGAGGCCATGACAGGAACACTGGGTGCAGTGGTTAAGGTTGGATGAGGTGCATGTAAACATCTATCTCACCTGGAAGGACTGCCTGGTTGGAGGTGAGGGAGGGGATATAGGGACGGGTGTTAAATCTCCAGTGGTTGCAGGAGTTGCAGATGGAGTGGTCTCTGTGGAAAACAGAAAGGGATGTCAATCACGTTGGAGGTGACGGAAATGCAGAGAATGATAGACAATAGACAATAGGTGCAGGAGTAGGCCATTTGGCCCTTCGAGCCAACACCGCCATTCAATGTGATCATAGCTGATCATCCCCAATCAGTACCCCGTTCCTGCCGTCTCCCCACATCCCCTGCTCTTTCTTGAAAGCATCCAGAGAACCTGCCTCCACTGCCCTCTGAGGCAGAGAATTCCACAGACTCAACACTTTCTGTGAGAAAAAGTGTTTCCTCGTCTCCGTTCTAAATGGCTTGCTCCTTATTCTTAAACTGTGGCCCCTGGTTCTGGACTCCTCCAACATCGGGAACATGTTTCCTGCCTCTTGTCCAAGCCCTTAATAATCTTATATGTTTCAATGAGATCCCCTCTCATACTTCTAAACTCCAGAGTGTACAAGCCCTGCTGCTCCATTCTCTCAGCATATGACAGTCCAGCCATCCCGGGAATTAACCTTCTAAACCTACGCTGCACTCCCTCAATAGCAAGAATGTCCCTCCTCAAATTAGGGGACCAAAACGGCACACAATACTCCAGGTGTGATCTCACTAGGGCTCTGTACAACTGCAGAAGGACCTCTTTGCTCCTATATTCAATTCCTCTTGTTATAAAGGCCAACATGCCATTCGCTTTCTTATGTGTTGAATGTTGAGGCTGGTGGGCTGAAAGGTGAGGACCGGGGAATCTATATTCTTATTCCATCTGGGGGAAGGGGACACAGGCAACGTGGGTGAGGTATCCATCTATGACAGAAGCCAGAAAACCACATTTACTAAAGGATCTCGGATGTCGTAGAATGGAAAGCCTCATCTTGAGAGCCGGTACAGTGGAGACAGGGCAATTGAGGGCAGGGCATAGCGTCTTTGCAAGAGGCAAGGTGGGAGGAGGTGTAGTCCAGATAATTGGGAGTCAGTAAGTTTGTAGTCGACATCAGTCAATAGTCTGTCTCCAGAGATGGAAACAGAGAGATCAAGAAAGGAGAGAGAGGTGTCGGAGATGGTCCGAGTGAATTTGAGGGCAGTGTGGAAATTAGTGGTAAAGTTAATGTCCTAAGACTGATTGAGATGTGGGTGTAAGGGTGCAACGGTAAGGTCTTTGCTGCGGACTGACCGTTCCTTCAGATAGAAGGAAGTCGGGGGGTGGAGGGGGGGGTGGTGAAAGCCTGACCGGGGGACAGCTGAGGTCTGAGGGGTGGAGGGAGGCCTGGGGGGGAGGACGGTGGGGGTTGGGGGCTCAGAGGAGAAGGGGGGGTGAGGGGTGGCGTAATGCAGTGCAGCATGTGTACTGTGCATTTGTAAAATAGTACAACTACTTCACAGCTCAAGGAATCTTGGTTTGATCTTGACTCCGGGTACCTTCTGTATGGAATTTGCATGTTCTTCCTGTGACTGTGTGGATACTTGGATACTTTGGTTTCCTCCCACATCTCAAAGATATGTAAAAATGCCAAATGGCCACTGTACATCACTGCTTATTTTAGGAAGGAACTGCATGCAGATGTTGGTTTAAACCGAAGATGGACACAAAAAGCTGCAGTACTGATGAAGGGTCTCAACCCGAAACGTCACCTATTCCATCTCTCCAGAGATGCTGCCCATCCTGCTGAGTTATTCTAGCTTTTTATATCTATCTACTCTTTAGTTTAGTTTAGTTTAGAGATACAGCGTGGAAACAGGCCCTTCAGCCCACTGTGTCCTGACCGAACAGGCGACCCCTGCACATTAACACTATCCTACGCACTCTAGGGACAATTTACGCTTATACTAGCAATGTTACAAAATTTTGAGATTTAAAAAATCAAGTCTGCAATTTATCCCATCAGATAAAGCATAACAAGAAGTTTAATTTGACACCTAATTCACTTTCATATCTCAAGTAATAAAAAAGTTATGGCCATTTTCATACTCGGAAATTAGCATCTTGTTCCCTATTGATTTTCTATGGACATAACAAAAAAGCTGTGATCATGGACAGTCAAAAGCCCATAACCTTCTTAAAAATTAAGAGAACTGAATGAAATTTTCAGTTATCATAGTTTGAAGCATTCTGAAACAAATATAAAATAATCTTACTTGGATGACCTGAAATTAAAGCATATAATTAGTTAGTTACCCAATTGTAGCTAATTTCAAACTTCAATTACTAGATCTAAACTCTATCCATTTCTTAATAAATGATTAACATTTTTAAATAGCCTAAGTGTCCAAATAATATTCACAAATAATTCACAATAAAACATGATTTTTAAATCTCATTTACATTAATTTATAGGCCAAATGGAAGGAATTTAGTGTTCAATTGCTGTAAATTAAAGTCCATTTTAAATCAGCTTTCTAGTGGGTTCCTGTGAATGCGCTGGTTTAGAACGTTCACATTGTGCTGGATTTGTGCCCTCAAATGCCCAGAAAAATACTGCGGGATATAATGAACCCAAAATGAACTACTCGCTAAAGTAAACGTTGTATAAAGGGGTCTTAAGAAGCCCCTTTTAATGTAAAAATAAGTTACATACCTTTAATTGTTAGCTTTATAAAACCCTGGGGCTGCGAGAGATCGCGGGTTGAGAGAGTGATTTTAAAACTATTATAACTATTATTCGAGGCCTATAAAACTAATAATACCTTTTGCGACGGGGTCTTTCAGTGATTTTTCGTTAATGATTTACTAGGCTGAACATCTTCGATTGGAACAGCCTAGTATAAATCGCGTTTTAAACCCGCCCCCTCTAAACAGCGCCAAAATCGCGCACACGGGCTGGGGCAGATTCTCAGTGACGATTCAGGTAGGTTTTGCAACATAGCTACTTATACCCAAGCCAATTCACCTGCAAACCAGTATAACTTTGGAGCATGGAAGGAAACCGAAGATCTCGGAGAAAACCCACACAGTCACGGGGAAGACGTACAAACACCATAAGACAGCACCTGTAGTCAGAATCGAACCCGGGTCTCTGGTGCTGCAAGCGCTGTAAGGCAGCATCTCTACCGCTGCACCACTGTACCACCCTGTTGCAACATAGACTGACAAGTTGATGGGCATGTGAGAAAACATAAGCTGCAGTGTTACAGCAATTAGGAGAGAGCAAATGGAACTGATGAGATTGCCGGAACCTGGCATGGACCCAATGGGCCAAATTGTCTCCTAAGTAACATTGCACACCACTGATTATATGTTAGAATTACTACAAATTATTGTGCACTAATGTGACCTATGTACAGTACCTTGCACTTCCAATCACATGTCCTCATCCCTTACAGTATTCTTTACTCAGAGAGTGGTAGCGGTGTGGAATGAGCTTCCAGTGGAAGTGGTGGAGGCAGGTTCATTGGTATCATTTAAAAATAAATTGGATAGGCATATGGATGAGAAGGGAATGGAGGGTTATGGTATGAGTGCAGGCAGGTGGGACTAAGGGGAAAAAAAAAGTTGTTCGGCACGGACTTGTAGGGCCGAGATGGCCTGTTTCCGTGCTGTAATTGTTATATGGTTATATGGTTAGTATGTTGTGCGCTTGTGTCTGCAGGTGCCTGGCAAGCGTTTCTATAAATATTATTCACTCTTTCATTCTGGATGTTTTTGGATGCGAGTCATCTGGCAATCACTTGGAATATAATACAGTTCTTGGTTCTTAGTTTCTTGGTCCTCCAAAATATTCCAAATGGAATTTAAACTGGAGGTGGTGGAGGGAGGACTTAAGCCAGAAAGGGTTATTGGGAAGAAAGAGCTACTTTAAATTTAGTTGCATCTGGTTGGGTAACTATAGTAGGGTGGAGATTATTCCATGCTTTAATTGTGCGGGGGAAGAACGAATTGCTGTACACATCTGTCTTTGTAGCTGGGATCACAAATTGGATCGAATGCCCTCGTCTGCCCCTAATTGGTTTGGGTTTGGTGTAAATCTTGTAATCTATTGCGAGCTGACCATTTAACATTTTGTAAAGAACAGGTCAAACGGTGAGCTTCACGTCTGTCTTGGAGAGGGTTCCACTCCAATGAATTCAGAAGTTTGGTGACACTCGCTTCTCTCTCATAGGTGTTAGTAACAAATCGAGCTGCCTGTCTTTGGACGCGTTCGATGGAATAAATGTTTTTATTTGTGTATGGGTCCCATGCTGCAACTGCGTAGTCCAATGAGGTCTAACGAGGGTGAAGTATAGCTTCTCCTTGACAGAAGTTGAACAATGATGAAATTTGCGCCTCAGAAAGTTTAGGACACCTGTTGCTTTCACCGTTGCATGATGAGTCTGACCATTCCAACGCAGATCATTCTGCAATTTGATGCCAAGATACTTGGTTTGTTTGGATTCTTCAAGGGTGGCACCAAGTATATTGTAAGATGTTTCGCCTGGATTCCTCTTTCTGGTGACACGCATGGTTTCATATTTGGAAGGGTTCAACTGCATGCCCCATTGTTGTGACCACTCAACCATAGTATCGAGATTTTTTTGGAGAGCATCTTCCTCATCAGCTGACTGAATTGGACGGTACAGTAAACAATCATCAAAGAATAGTCTGGTCGTACTTGCGACTTTTTCATGGATGTCATTTATATAAAGCAAAAATAGATGTGGGCCAAGTACTGTGCCCTGCGGTGTACCACTCAACACTGGATGCCATCTGCAGCTTTCTGCAAGTTTACAAACGTTTATTCAAGATTCAAGATTCAAGATTCAATTTAATTGTCATTTGGACCCCTTGAGGTCCAAACGAAATGCCGTTTCTGCAGCCATACATTTCAAACAAATAGACCCAAGACACAACATAATTTACATTTTACATAAACATCCATCACATCGCTGTGATGGAAGGCCAAAAAAACTTATCTCTCCACTGCATTCCCCCGTTTGCATACAAACACTTATCCTGAATCTATGCCACTTTGTCAAGTAAAAATCATATATTTGATCATTTGAATGAGACAAGTTTCTCTTTTGGTTGTGTGTAGATGGGGAAAGTTTATCAGAATGCTAAGAAGTTACCATCCCCAAAGACTTGTGGACAGAATTAAATACACTAGGGCCAACGTGCTATATACCATATTTATTAACTCATAAATCTCAGATGATAGCCACACCATGGAGGTCTGAATGGAGTATGCATGTATGTGGCAACACATTCTCGTGTATTTCCTCTTGATTTACAGCCTATTTGAAAAGATCAGCACTAAACACTTTGTTTCCTGTTTTCTTCAAGACCTTCGGTTTCCTCCCACACTCCAGAGACGTACAGGTTTGTAGGTTAATTGGCTTGGTATTTGTATAAACTGTCCCTAGTGTGTGTAGGATAGTGTTAATATGCGGGGATCGCCGGTCGGTGTGTACTTGGTGGGCCGAAGGGCCTGTGCCCGCGCTGTATCTCTAAACTAAACTCAAAAAGCCTTTCACAACCGAAAGAGCATAAGAGATAATAGCACAGGTAGGCCCTTTGGTACCTTGTGACTGCACTGCCAATTAATGTGATCATGTCTAATACTATAACCATGTACCATTTTCCTACATTGGCCCCATGTCCCTTGAACCTCCAGCATCTAAAAATGTCCAGAGTTAACTCAATAATTGAGTCTCCACAATCTTACCAGGTCGAGTATCCCAGAGGTTCACTATTCTCTGTTTGAAGTAATTTCTCTGATCTCACTCCTGAATGGACAACCCATTTGAGACTGTGAACTCCAGCTCACCTGCTCGGAATCCGCATCTACATTTAGGGTTTTGTGTGTTTTGATCGAGATACTGCTCATTCGTCTAAACGTGAGTGTAGGCCCAACGCTTAGATCTCTCTTGGTATTTCAAAGCTGTAATCCCAGCAATTAATCTGGTGAAACTTTGCTGTACTCTATCTGGCATAGGTGTCTTGAGATAGGGAGACCAGGCCCATACATAATATTCCAGCTATGCAGTCACTCGGACCCCATAGGGATGGTATAAGACACCAAAGATAGACACAAAATGCTGGAGTAACTCAGCGAGACAGGCAGCATTTCTGGATAGAAGGAATTGTTTCAGGTTGAGATCCTTCTTCAGACTGAGAGTCAAGGATGGCATCCTAGTTCTCGGACTAATTTCACTGTCCTCCTGATTACATTTTATCTCTGTACGTCTTGCTGTCAACTTCTCCTGGCTAACAATGATCTATTCTTTTTTTTAATTAGAAGTGATGTACAATAATATAAGACATAAATAACATATTACATTTCATGTACAACTTCTTATTTTAAATTTAATAGTAGAAAAAAAGAGTAAGAAAAGCAAGAAATATTGATAGAGAATATTTAATCTCGAAAAAGAAAAGAAGAAGGTGATGTGAACTAAGCAAAAAGAAAAAGAATAGAAGAGATAAAAGAGAAAAGGGGGAAATTGAAAGGGATATGCCTCCTTCGTATCTTTACCCACCTCTCACCCAGTTCTGAAACACTTAATTTCTAAGGTTGTGTTGCACCACATGCTTGTAATAAGTCGATAAATGTGGACCAAATCTTTAAGAATTGGTCTGATTTGCCTGATAGGACGAATCTCATATCTTCAAGGTGTAACATTTCCGACATGTTTGAAATCCACATTTTGAGCGTCGGTGTGGGTGCATTTTTCCAGAAATTAAGTATAAATTTTTTTGACGTTATTAAGCCATAATTAATTAGACATTTTTAAAACGAAGTTAGCTTACATCCGTCTTCCATTGATCCAAAGATAATCAGTTCTGTATTGGGGTTCAATTTTATTTTAAATAATTTTGTGAAAATTCCAAAAATTTCATTCCAAAATGTATGAAGTTTTATGCAAGTGACAAAAGAGTGTACTATAGTAGCGTTTTGAATAAGCATTTATCACAGATGGGAGAAACATTTGGAAAAAATTTATTCAGTTTGGTTTTCGAGTAATATAATCTATGTAAAATTTTAAATTAAATTAAGTTATGTCTTACATTAATCGAGCATTTATATACATATACCTGTAGCAAGGATTTTTCCCATTTGTCTTTCGGAATTTTTATAGATAATTCTTGTTCCCAGTCCCTTCTAATTGCTTCTGTTGATGGTATTTCTGTGTTTAAAATGATGTTATACAAATATGATATTAAATTACTTGATTCCGCATTTCTGTTCATTCCTTCATCTAATAGATCTGAGGTTAAGGTTTGATATTCTTGTGTGTGTTTTTTCAGGTAATCTCGGATTTGAAGGCATTTGAAATATTGATTACTTTTCATGTTGTATTTTAATTGTAGTTGTTGAAATGATAAAAGTTTTACCCATTGGGAAAGAATAGGAATCAAAACGCTTGGAGACATGTATGAAATGGGAAACCTCTTATCATTTCAACAACTACAATTAAAATACAATGATCTATTCTGCATTTTTCCTGAGCTTTGACCCCTTTGATCTCTCGTTTTACACCTTGTCCTTCCATATCTCCCTCTCCCCTGACTCTTAGTCTGAAGAAGGGTCGCCACCTGAAACATCTATTTCTTCTCTCCTGAGATGCTGCCTGGCTGCTGACTTACACCAGCATTTTGTGCCAACCAGCATCTGCAGTTCCTTCCTCCACATTTTGTTTGGTGTAAGATACCATTCCACTTTCACTTCTAATCCTCTGCAAGTGGCCTACTCCTGCACCTATTGTCTATTGTCTACTGTCCCCTGATATTGCACCATTTTCCTAAATCTTCTCTCCCGCTGTAACTCGTTTTCACCCAGCCCACAGCTAACAATGGCCTGTTTCCTTTATCATCGTTACTTTTTTGCATATCTTTCAATCATTTGTTCTATAATTCTCTACATCGTCGTCTATATCTCTTGTTTCCCTTTCCCGACTCTCAGTCTGAAGAAAGGTCTTGACCCGAAACGCCACCTATTCTTTTCTCCAGCGATGCTGTCTGACCGGCTGAGTTACTCCAGCTTGTTGTGTCTATCCAAGGTTTCTTTTCAGTTCTTTAAACAACTCATGGAGAAGATGCTCAGACATTTCCGCAGATCTGCTCTGTCCTTTGCAGTGACTTTATTGTGAGTGCAGTGAAACTCTATTTCCTTAAATGAAAACAGCATCATGTAAATTCCCAGCCAATATACTGCGCTTGGCCTTTGTGTTGCTGTGTTCACTGCAGGCAGGGTTTACTTTGTAAATCATTTACTTGCACTGCATCTTAAAAAGAATCTAGGACAGACACAAAATGCTGTAGTATCTCAACGGGGTAGGCAGTATCTCTGGAGAGAAAGAATGGGTGACGTTTCTTTCAGGTTGAGACCCTTCTTCAGACTGATGGGTGACATTTTGGATCAAGACCCTTCTTTAGACTGATCAGAGATTAAAAGGGATCTGTTTAGGAATGGAATAGAAACCTCGTGTGTTAAAACGAAGGGGGCTCTGAATATGAACAATGGTAATGCCCAATAAAATAGGGGGATAACTGTAAAAGGGACCTTAACCTTATAGAAACATAGAAACATAGAAATTAGGTGCGTGTCGGCCCTTCGAGCCTGCAAACGATCATGGCTGATCATCCAATCCCTCAGGGGCTCTGAATGATGCCACAATGGCCACATCTAACTGCCCTTAAATATAAAAACTGGGGACTAACTGTGGCAGAAAGATTCACCACTCTCTGTGTGAAAAAAGTTCTTCCTCATCTCATCGTTTTAAAGGACCTTAACCTTATGTGCATTTCCCCCTGACAGCTGTGAGGAAACCCAAAAAGCCTGGGGAGATTTTGTAAGTTTCTATAAGATAAATAGGGAGAGGGTCCAGTCTTTCTCATCAGGACAGGTGGGATGAGACCAAAACTGCACGCAATACTCCAGGTGTGGCCTCACCAAGACCCTATACAACTGCAGTAGAACCTCCCTGCTCCTATACTCAAGTCCTCTTGCTATGAAAGTACCAGCCTTTACTGCCTGCTCGCATGCCTACCTTCATGAGACCATGACACCCAGGTCTTGATCCCCCCTTTGCCACCTGCTTTGTTTTTGCCAGCCTTTATGTGCAGCCCTGTGAGAGGGAGATTTGCAGCATCTTTGTCAGGGCCCCTGGTGCAGCTGTAGAGCCGATTTCCTGTCAGAGGCATTCGATCCTGACCTGGGTGCTGTCTGTGCAGAGTTTGCATGTTCCCCCTGTGACTGCGAGGATTTCCTGCAGGTGCCCTGGTTTCTTCCCACATCCTAAAGTCGTGTGGTTTTGCAGGTTAATTGGCCTCTATCAATCGCTCCCAGTGTGTAGGGAGTGGATGAGAACATGGGATGACATGAGGCCAGCGTGAACAGTTCCTGTTTCCATGCTGTATCTCTATCCTAACATCATGAAGAAACAAGAAATGGCAATGCTGGAATCTAGAGTAAAATACAAAGTCGAGAGGAAATTAATAGGTCAGGCAGCATCTGTGGGGGGAAATGCACAGATGACATTTTGTGTCTTTGTCAGACTGATTGTGCATTAAATCAAAAGCAATCACTCAATTTCTTGATCCTATGCCATTTTGGACCTCTTCAGACTGTTTACCTTGTCGTGGTGAAGAGGCTTGCGTGCCACCATGATTCCTAGAGCGATGGCGGTTTGGTCGAGGATGAGGGTCCAGACTAAGAACGATCCAACCTTCAAGATCTCAACGGCGGACCAGGCGGATAAAGTTATCTTGAACTCAACGGCTGTGAAGGCGGATCAAGGCTGCAACAGATCTATCAGCTCCAATCGTCTTGGTTTCCTTGCCATTGGAATTAGTTGATTGATTTGTGAAGGACCGTGTGCTTCTTTGAGCACAATATCAAGTACACGTTAAACAAACACATGCACAGGCGTCTTTGTTCTGTGAGCTACAAAGCCAGGATTGGACTCATAAGCCAAATGAGAGTCCATAAAAAAACCAGAATGTAAACCATCATCCTCGACCTTGAGGGATAGCCACGACGACACCATTTTGGAGTAACTCCAAACTACTGCTGCTGCCAGGGGACATGGCTTGGAACTACCTCTTCCATCAGTGCCATTAGTTTGTCTACATTAGGGAAAAGGTTCATTTGCCTGAAATATCAATGCTGTATCTCTCTCCTCAGATGCTGCCTGACAGGTCTTCTTCTTATCGAGTCCACACACAAGATTAGAAGTTGTTTAGCCAGAGCTGAACAAACTTGTCGGCATCTGCACACAATGGTGTCTGCCTTGTCGCTTCTTGTGGCTCTTGTGCGTGGTGGTGGAAAGATTGGTGGAAACAGGGCCGTGACGGGAACGCTCTTTCCTTGACCCCGCCTGACTGCTAAAACCATGAGATGAAGATGAAAACAAAACCAACTTAAGCTTAAAGTGCCTCCCCTTTAAAATAGTTCATAAGTTCATGTGATAGTAGCAGAATTAGGCCATTCGGCCCATCAAGTCTACTCCGCTATTCAATCATGGCTGATCTATCTCTCCCCCTCAACCCCATTCTCCTGCCTTCTCCCCATAACCCCTAACACCCGTACTAATCAAGAATCTATCAATCTCTGCCTTAAAAATATCCACTGACCTGGCCTCCACAGCCTTCTATGGCATATAACATGTTTGCCTTCACCACATGCACTGTGGTGGATGTTTATGTTAAAATGTGTTTGGTTGCTTTTTATTGATATGACAGTATGGCAAATCAAATTCCTCGTATCTTGCAAAACATACTTGGCTAATAAAGTATGATTATGACTATGATTAATCAGGGCAATGAGTATAAGATAAGTCATGTTGCAGCTGAATACAATTTTGGACAGTCCACGTTGAAGGTATTGTGTGCAGTGCTGGTTGTGGCATCGCTGGAACATGATCCCCACACATTAACACCATCCTACACACACTAGGGATAATTTTACATTTCTCCCAAGCCAATTAACCTACAAATCTGTACATCTTTGGAGTGTGGGAGGAAACTAAAGATCTCGAAGAAAACCTACGCAGGTCACGGGGAGAACGTACAAACTCCCTACAGACAATCACCCATAGTCAGGGTTGAACCTGGGTCTCTGGCACGGTGAGGCAGTAGCTCTACTGCTACACCACCTCTATGTGCCACCCAACATTGGACGAACTTGGATATTTTCTCTGGGTTGTTGGAGACTGACCTGAGAAAAGTTCATAAAATTATGTGAAAACTATGAGATGGGATAGATAATCAAAATCTTTTATTTCCCAGAGTGGAAAAATGTCAAAGTCTAGGGGATATAATTCTAAGATCAGCAGGGGGGAGTTTAAAGGAGATTTACGAGGCAAGTTTATTTTACAAAGAGAAGTTGTTGAACTGCAAGAACAAGTGGTGGAAGAAGACACGAGTGTGACATTTAAGAGGCATTTAGGCAGACACATGAAGATAGGGAATGGAGAGATAGAGATCAGGTACAAGCAGATGGAATTTGTTTAATTCTGCATCATGGTTGGCACAGACATCTTGTGCTGAATAATTTGTTCCTGTGCTCTATTGTTATATGTTCTGTGATAAATTTCTTTCAACTCCATGCTTACCCTAACTTCCACCAAATCTGGAAGGTTTCTGCGACTTCTTCCGTGTGGGCAGTTATAAAATATTTGTTTACTATCCCTGTCATTTCCTTATTGCCCAATATAATTTCTCCTCTTTCAATCTGTCAGGGGCCCATGTTAACAAACTAATCTTATTGCTTTACATATCTATAGACACTTGTTCTGCTCGTTTTTTATGTTTGTGGCTAGCCTGATCGCTCCTTCCTTTTTCCTTATCAACTGATGTTCTTTTTATGCTAAATTTTCCATTTCTCAGCATTACTGCATATTTGGCCATGCTATGAACCTTCTCCTTTGATCTCATCTCTATCTTTGCTTGATCGTCACAGCTGGACTACATATCCTGTTGTTTTTTTCTGTGTTCAAGGGAAAGATATGTATCATTTATAAACTGTGGATTTGTTCTGTACACCCACACCATTGCTTGAGGCTTCAAGGTGATTTGGACAAGTTGAGTGAATGGACAAACACATGCCAGATGTAGTATAACCTGAGTAAATGTGAAGCTCTCCACTTTGGTTGAAAATACAGAGTAACAAGATTTTTTAAATAGTGGAAAAATGGGAAATGTTGATGTACAAAGGGATCTGTGTGTCAATTCTCGACAGCCACTAAAAGCAAACATGCAGTTTCAACAAACAGTTAAGAAAGCAAATAATATATTTGCCTTCATTGCGAAAGGCTTTGAGTGAAGGGACAGCAAAGTCTTGCCCCGAATGCAGGATTGACATATGGCGCATTTTATGTAGTCTTGATTGCTTAGAATTGCCACAGAGGAGGTTCAATAAAGATTCACCACCCTTGGCTGGCAGGACAGCTGAATTAACAGAGATTGGGTTGACAACAACTTTTATTACCAGAGGTCAGAAGAGTAAAGGGCCTGTCCCACTTGGGCGTCATATGCGCGTCACTCAGATGGCGCGCAAAGATTTTGTACATCTCAAAATCCTGGGGCGCTGCGCGCAACCGCGCGTCACTGCCTACATCACCACGCATCCATGCGCCCATAATGCGCACCATGCGCGTATCACGTGCGCTTCACGATGCGCGTGTCGTGCATCGTGACGTGTAAATTATGTCGCGTAAATGACGCGCTCCTAAGTGGGACAGGCCCTTAAGAGATCTCATTGTAACCTACAAAATGCTGAAAGACCTTGACAGGCTAGATGCATTTTTCCCCTTAGCTAATGAGCCTAGAACAAGAATTCACACTCACGTTACACAGGTTACAGAATCAGACACCAAAGACTATGAAGAGAAGATGTTTGTTCACTTAGAAGGTTGTTAATTAGTGAAACTCTTTCGACCAGGAGGAGTACATATTTAAAAAAAATACAAATAGTTATTTTGTCAGGAAAGGATATAAGGGGGAGTATGGAAGTATTGGAATGAGAAAGTACACCATAAATGATAGGAGCAGGATTAGACCATTTGGCCCATCAAGGCTACTCCACCATTCAATCAAGGCTGATCTATCTTTCCCTTTTAAACCCATTCTCCTGCCTTCTCCGCATAACCCCTGACACCTGTACTGATCAAGAATTTATCTATCTCTGCCTTAAATATATCCACTGACTTGGCCTCCACAACCTTCTTTGGCAATGAATTCCACAGATTCACCAACCTCTGACCAGATAAATTCCTCCTCATCTCTTTCCTAAATACGTCCTTTTATTCTGAGGCTATGACCTCTGGTCCTAGACTCTCCCACTAGTGAAAACATCTTCTCCACATCCACTCTATCCAAGCCTTTCACTATTCGATGATCGTATTAAATGGTGAAGCAGGTTTGAAGAATTGACTGAGTTTTATCTACAGGCAAACGTTTTCAAAAGTTCATAGACTCATAGAGTTATACAGCACAGGAACAGGTCCTTTTGCCCATCTCATCCATGTCAACCAACATCCTATAGATGCTAATTCCATTTGCCTGTGTTTGCCCCATATCCCTCCAAACATTTTCTTTTGCTGTACCTATCAAAATGTGTATAAACATTGTAATTGTAGCTGGTTCTGCCACTTTCTCTGGCAACTTGTTCCTTAGACCCACTTGTTCCTATCACTTATGGTGTACTTTCTCATTCTAATATTTCCATAGTGGGTGATTTAAAAAAATATATCGATTCCTAAACTACCATAATAATCTCACCCACACAATTCTTTCATAGTTTCTTTTATTCAGAAATAGGTTTTGTTTTCAGATTGAACTAAATTACTGTTAGGTTTTTTAAATAATGCTGTCATATTCCGGGTGGCACGGTGGTGCAGTGCTAGCGTTGCTGCCTTGATAGACACAAAATGCTGGAGTAACTCAGCGGGACAGGCAGCATCTCTGGAGAGAAGGAATGGGTGACGTTTCGGGTCAAGACTCTTCTTCAGACTGAGGGTCAGGGGGGGATGAAGACACACCTTACCCTTCCGCGAGCAAATAGAGAAAACCCAAAGAAACGCAGAGAAAGTGGAAACTCCACACAGACAGTACCCGAGATCAGGGTGGAATGAGCATCTGTTGCATAGTGAGGTTGCACTTCGACTAGCTCTGCCACTGGGTCACCATCCTCCCCTCCCCCAGTGTGTTGAATTAGTACAGTTAGGTGCTTGACAAAGTGGGCTAAAGGGTTTGTATCTATTACATGTGATGCATTTACTGTAAAGGGTTACTGAGGTGCGGAGTCTTCCTTCCATTAACCAAGTTGACTTTACAGGCAAAGAAAAGGAATAAATTAAGCTTGTCAACGTAGGCAAATACTGTGCTCATGTACCAGATCTGGGTCTTTGGCTATTTACTCCTGCTTCGATGGCCCACTGTGGGCTAATTGGCTGGACGTGTGTATTGTCTCTTTGTGGCACTTGCTACACACACTTTGAATGAACTTTGTACAGATGGTTAGTTATTAATAAATGGACCCAGAATTAAGTTCCTGCAGGGGTAACCTGGATGGGAGGAGGGTGTTCAGGTTTTTTGGGTTACAGCCCATGTGCCGTAGGTTGCCGAACCCTGTCCTAGATGTTTGGCCTCATTGTGGTCCTCCCCATGTTTTACAACTGATTCACCTGGTTAGTTTTATCTCCGGCTGCTTCATGTTGTCGGCGGCTGCACATCCAACCAAGAAAGAAGAGAAGAGAAGAAATGCGACGTCACTCACAGCCGCCAACTGACGCACTTCCACACAACGCACAGATCGTTGTGATATGGCGCAAAAAGATAAACTGTGCAGGGACTGAAGACAGCGTGAGAATTCTGTCATCAGCGTGAGAATTGGCTGAAATGCGTGACTCTCACGCTCAAAGCGTGAGAGTTGGCAGCCCTGTCTAAGGCCAGGATGTGACAACAGACGCACAGGGAGACACGTACACAAAGGAAGACACACACACACACACACACACACACACACACACACACACCTTTCATCCCCCCCCCTCCATCCTCCCCCTCCCTCCCTCTCTTTCCTCCCTCCTCCCTCTTTCCTCCCCCTCCCTCTTTTTCCTCACGCTTCCTCTTTCTCCTTCCCTTCCGTCATCCCCTTTCTACATTCCCTTCCATTGAGACAAACTGTGCAGCAAATATGCTATAGCTCCACTACAGGATCTTTGCTGTGCAGGGACCGAAGACAGCCTGTCAGCGTGAGAATTCTGTCTTTAGCGTGAGGGCGTGAGAATTGGCTGAAATGCGTGAGTGTCGCGCTCAAAGCGTGAGAGTTGGCAGCCCTGATAATAGCAAATGAGAAAAAAAACAGTATGGAGGTGGACTTAAACTGAACAAGTCTCCTTGTCATAAGTACTTCAAGTTATTGATCATGGTAAATATTGTCAGATTACTTTGGTGGCCAAACTGAGTTTTAGAAGCGATAGTCATTGTGTCCATGATTATATGATTATCCAAAGGAATGCACAGACTACCAATGTCATTCTGCTACTCGCCCCATCAGCCTCCAGAGGCCCACTTGTGGCAGAATTGCAAACTCCATATCAGCCACATTGACATTCACTGAATCAGGAATGGATGCAAGTCACCCTTAACTCCGAGGTATCACTAATGAGAAGGAATTCTGACCTTGGACTAATCTAAGCCAAATAAAGGGGCTAAACTACGAGCAGTTTGGAGCTGTCGACATTGATGTGGAAAACCATTGCGATTATTTTCCAGTGATGTTGCTGATGGCAGCATATAGAAGAGATATAGTCATGGGGGGCGCTGGGGGCGGAGGAGCGGGTAGGCTGTCTGAGATAGATCAGGAGTGACTGAAAGAGACAGGGTTGTAATTCTGTGGCTACATTTGATTAGAGGTGAATATGACTGGGCAAATGCCGTCCCGGCCAGCTGGACGACATCTGAGGAGTATAAAGGATACTTCTCATTACAACCAAAGCTAGGTAGTAGCTTCCACGCTGCCTGTTGCACGTAAATACTGAGATCAGAGAGCCCATAGAGGGGAGCATGCATCTACGTCCATGCAAGCTCTTGGGCACACCGATTCTGCAAGTGAGCTGTTCGTCTTCAGAATCCAAGCATCCTTGCATGTTTCCAGAGTCCAGGTGTTTATTTTGGGAAGAAGAGCAGCCAAATAGTTGCGCACAATTGGCAAAGAATGGCTAATTCTGTAAACCATAGCTCTTTCTGCATTTAACATTTTGTAAATAATTAATTGGTTGGGAGCTTTTCACTGAACCTTTGCTATACATGCCAATAAACTAAAGGGTACTGCAAGCTTCTCCAAGCACAGAGTCCTCCAGGAAGGAAGGTAGATGCCACACACCTTCCTTGTTGATGGACTCCTACACTCACGCTTGTCATGCTAGCTTTGGTCGAGTGGAGGGGGGGGGGGGGGGGCAGAAGCCCTTTAGTAATTGTACTGTATATAATAACTGTAACTTTAGGAACTGAGTTCCAGAATGGTGTGATTTGTGTCCTGTGATATATTTGTTATCTTATCAGTCTCGTGAATCTTACAGTAATAGGGCCATTCTTGACCAAAAAAATATGAAAAATCATGGAATACATCTCTTCTAATTCTAAAAGCATTACAGGTATATTGTTTTGTACTGTATATATGGTTCATATTTTTGTTGGTTTATCAACTGAAAATGTTATATATAACTAGACCAAGTGGGATCTGTTGTGCCCTGTCCCCCAACGCAATAATCCCACCACTCACCCGTTCCCCCAATGCATCCAGTTCCACCACTCACCCATTCCCCCAAAGTAACCCGTTTCCACCACACCCATAGCCCCGACGGGAGGCCTGGTTCCCCAACGCAACCCGTTCCCCAACGTAAGATTCCACCACTCATCAGTTCCCCCAACGCAACCCGTTCCCCGAATATAATATTCCACCACTCACCCATAGCCCCCAACTGTGCAGGACAGCTCATTTTTTCACCCTCCCTCATTTTAAACTAAAAAAAATGCAATTGCACTAAGGTTTAAATGCAATAATCTCACTCTTTCCGTACTCCCTTTGAAGCTGCTGACCTCATAGTCTCTCTGTCACCGCTCCCTCCCTCATCCCTCCCCTTCCGCACTCCCCCACCAAAGACAATGTTTAAATAACATTTCTTCTCCTCCCATCCCCCACTCCGTTAACTCTCATAGCTTGGACTTTGGCAGCTGAGATCCCGTAGTGGTTGGAGGACTGTGAGATGCCATTGTGACATCACCATTGGAAGCTGCCAGAAACGTCTCCCTCTCACAGTAAGTTATTATTCTTGACGTTGGCTTTTCTAAACCTTTAAATATCAATAACTTGTGAAATATAACGTCAAATCTGAAGGAAACTTGATTAGATCGATGACGCGAAAAAGCTGAGTAAGGTTCGGCAAAAATTGTGTATCGTTTTGGCGAAAATACCATCACACAGACACACACACACACATAGAAACAAGATGAGACTTTTAGTAGAATACTAGACTAAGTGGGTCCCAGCATCACACGGGAGGGCTGGACACCCAACACAATATTCCACCTCTCCACCAATTCCAATATTGCTGGCCAGTGAGGGGTGGGGGGGGGTGGGGGCTTTCTGTTGCGCTAGTATGAGTGTTGGGGGCCGAAGGTACTGATTTCCAGAGGGCTAGTATGGAATTTGTGGGCCAAATGGATTTTTGGGCTGGCAGCACAGTCACTGAGGGCTGGCAGCTCAGTCACTGAGGCCTGGCAGTACAATCACTCGGACCTGGCAGGCTGGCGGCTGAGAAACTGCCAGAAATTCTGCCCAAAACAGGTGAGACTGTAAGAGAGAAGGGGGAAGAGGGTGGACTGAATGGATTATTGGGCTGGCAGTTCAGTCAGTTACAGCTGGTGGGCTGGCAGTTCACTAACTCACGGCTCGTGGGCTGGCAGTGCAGTCACTCACGCCTGGTACGCTGGCAGTTCACTCAGTTACCCCACCTACCTTCACCCCCCCCCCCCACTCTGCTCCTTGCCATTACCCTCCCACCCACACATTCAGTGCATATCCAAACAACCTCCCCCCCATGCACTCTTAGTGGCTCTCCCACAGAGCAGCCATTCCTGCCTATTAGGTTCTATTGTGATGAAGAACACACAGCATTAAAAGTGCAAAAAGGGTTTATTAAAGTTTAAAATGTGAATGTTGTGTTCTGCTGCTCACTGCCTCTTGATGACTATTTCCTGTTGATAAAAAGAGGCATTTTAATATAGAGAAAGTCAGCAGTCAAATTTTAAGAAGGAAAATCTGAGAATTTATCTCAGAAGTCATCATTCAACGAAGCACGCTATTAATGACAACATTCTTGGGCGATGTTCCATCCTTCAGGAAACCTTTGACATTTCCCTTCATATTTCTGTTGAGCTAGTATGTTGGGTCAAAGGCATTTTGCTTTTGGCACATCAAGGCATTCTCTCCTAATCATTGAACGTTCATCCCAAACAATGACTTTCACTTGCCTCGTGAAATGTGCCGTCTTAGAGTTCTTCTCGATGTTGCACAATGTATCCTCGGCCACTTGGATGGGTATCTTCAATCGAGAATGTGTAGTTCTTCCACCAGGCAGAAATGTAGCTGCTCTCCTAGGGGATACTACAGCAATAGCCACATCACCTTGACCTCTAACATTTCCTGACATGATGTTGAAAAATCAGCCTAAAGACAATTTCAGTTGTTAATGAACACAGAAGATTTTGTGCAAAACATTTTTTTGAGGTGGGGGCTGTCAGGGTGGGGAGGGGGGGTGGTAAACATTGTGCAGCCAAGGGAGGGGCACAGCTTCAAGTGGGGGTTCTCGTGAGCTGATGAGAAATGGGGGGGGGGGCTCATGCAGGGGATGAGGGCGGCTTCAGTAGGGGGTGCATCCTATAGCCAGGCGGACGTGTGGCATGTCAGTGGAGGAGAGGGGGCAGTGAGCGATTTACTCATGACCTGTGGACTCACTCACTGCCTTGGGATTAACTCATGCCCTTTAGACTGACTGACTCTCATGGCTTGTGGACTGACTGATGCCCGACTTCTGGAGTCACGTCTGACTTTTGTAAACTGAAAACGGTAACATCTACATTGAGGAACAGCTTCTTCCTGACAGCCATCACGCTATTAAACTTAACAAATAAGCTCTGAACTACGAAATACTATATTATTTCACACACACATATATATTCACACGCACTCACACACATATGCACACTCACTCATACACACATTTATTCACACACACACACACACACATTCACACACACACACACACACACACACACACACACACACACTTACACACACACACACACACACACACACACACACACACACACACTCAATCACACACACACACACACACATATTCACACACACACGTACACACACACACATATTCACACACCACACACACACACATATTCACACACACACACATACACACATATTCACACACACACACATACACACACATATTCACACACACACACACACACATATTCACACACACACATACACACACACACATACACACACACACACACACACATATATTCACACACACACACACACACACACATATTCACACACACACACACACACACATCACACACACACACACACACATATTCACACAAACGCACACATATTCACACACACACACAGATTCATTCACGCACACACAAACTCAATGACACACACATTCACACAAAGACCCACGCACCCATAGACTCATACACACATGCACACACAGGCTCAATCACACACACATACACAGACTCATCCCCCACCTCAAGACACTGCCCTATGGGTGGTAAATGTCGTGCAGCCAAGGGCAGCTTCAGGCGGGGGTTGTCGTGAACTGATGAGAAGGGGGTGGGGTGTCCTCATGCAGGGGATGTGGAGGGCTTCAGTAGGGGGTGCATCCTATAGCCAGGCGGAGGGCAGCGTCTTGAGGTGGGGGATATCAGTGGAGGAGGGGGGCAGTGAGCGATTTACTCATGACCTGTGGACTCACTCACTGCCTTGGGATTAACTCATGGCCTTTGGACTGATTCACTCTCATGGCTTGTGGACTGACTGATGCCCGACTTCTGGAGTCACATCCAACTTATGTAAACTGAAAACTAACATATATATTGAGGAACAGCTTCTTCCTGACAACCACCACGCTACTAAACATAACAAATAAGCTCTGAACTACAAAACACTATATTATTTCTCACACACACACATATTCCACATACACATGCTCATCTATATTCACACACACACACACATATATTCACACACACACACACATATAACCATATAACAATTACAGCACGGAAACAGGCCATCTCGACCCTTCTAGTCCGTGCCGAACACATAATCTCCCCTAGTCCCATATACCTGCGCTCAGACCATAACCCTCCATTCCCTTCCCATCCATATAACTATCCAATTTATTTTTAAATGATAAAAACGAACCTGCCTCCACCACCTTCACTGGAAGCTCATTCCACACAGCTACCACTCTCTGAGTAAAGAAGTTCCCCCTCATGTTACCCCTAAACTTCAGCCCCTTAATTCTCAAGTCATGTCCCCTTGTTTGAATCTTCCCTACTCTCAGTGGGAAAAGCTTTTCCACGTCAACTCTGTAAACACAAATATACACACGCACATATTCACACACACACATTCACACTCACATATATTCACACACATACACACACACTCGCACTCACACACACACACACACACACACACACACACACACACACACACACACACACACACACACACACACACACACACACACACACACACGCACACACACACACACACACACACACACACACACGCACACATGCACAATTGCAACTTTTGCTGAAACACAATTGCCGGTGTGGCTGCAACAAACAAACACTTACCAGTTCTGTAGAATTTTTCAACACCTCGTGCACTCTGCGGGCAGCGCCATCTCGCCTCCGACCGGAAATGACGTCATTGCCGCCATCTCGCCTCCGACCGGAAATGACAGCATCGCTGCTGGGTCACAGATCACCGGAAATGACGTCATCGCCGTCGGCTTACCGATCACTGGAAATTACGTCATCGCCGCCATCTTGCAACCGCCAAAATCACAAAATGAGCGCCGATTTTAAATTTAAACACTGTTCTGGTCCAAATATAAAGCTTTATTCGTGCATTACTCGCCTGAAAACGTTGCAACAAATGCATTTCAATTTACATGAACATTTCAAAGACATCATGCTTTAGTTACCTGAAACCGGGTGCAACCATTTTAAAACCCAAGGGAAACAAATTTGCAAACGCTTTATAACAATAACAAATGCTTTTTATTTTCAATACACATTTCAAACACATTATAGATAGACAAATATGCAAATGCATTTCATGTTCAATACACATTTCAAACAATATAGGTACAATATAGGTAGACAAATATACAAATGCTTTTTATTTTCAATACACATTTCAAACACATTATAGATAGACAAATTTGCAAATGCATTTCATGTTCAATACACATTTCAAAGACAATGTAGATAGACAAATTTACAAACTCTTTCCAACAAAATGCCAAGAAACTTCAGACTATGGTGAATGGTGAACAACATACATATCAATTGGCTGAAAAAGCATATGCAGGGGGACTCACCTTGGAGTAGAGCTGCAGCTCAGAGAGCCGTGACCCTTTCACTTCGTGGTCCAGCAGAAAGGGATTGAAGCAGGACACTTCCGGGTTTTATAGCCCCTCCCTCCCCCTGCTGCCAGCGGGGGCAGTAGAGAGAATGGGGAATGTTGTAAAAACATTAATATCTCGGTCATATTTCATTGACGGGAAAAATCCTCGGCACACATGTGGCAGAGGGGGGCTCTGAGCGAGGTGGCCAAAAATGACGGCCATAGGTGGCGGCGTTCTCTCGGAAATCGCAGCACAGATCACCAAAAGCGGTCAAGAACAGAGTTTTAGTAATATAAGACTAGACCAACTGGGACTCGTTGGGTCCCCCACGCAACCCGTTTCCCAATGCAATATTGCACCACTAACACGTAGCCCCTACAGGAGGCATGGTCCCTCAACTCAATGCATATCTTCAGCAGACATGCATTATCGTTCTATAGGTAGAAAAATAGCAATGAATAAGATGAATCTCTTACAAGAAGATTTTTAATGTATTACATTATGTGATCTGGTCACGTTTGTGACATTTTGGTTCACTTTCCAAAGAATGGCCCAATATTTCTTTCTTACTTTTGGTCAGTTTGCACTGAACTGGCTTGAAATGAGTGGGTGAACTAGATCTCCAAATGTTAAAGCTCCAGGTGTTAACGTGATACTGCGATCCGCCTTCTCACACTCCTTGACTCCTGTTTTAGTTTAATTTAATCGGAGTTCACTTTAAACTTCCATCTGTTTGCGTAATTGGGCAGCGATTTTCAAAAGCAAGGGCAAGCTTTGAGCTTTCGAAGGCAAACTCCAGTCTTCTCCCGTTGATGTCATTGGGGGACAGACTCATGAGTAGAGACAAAGATTTCATCAACAGTGGGAACATTACACCCAGTGTCGAGCACAGCGGTACAGTCATGAGAAACGTCAGTGTGAAACCATGCAGAAAATAATTGGATTCATTCTGAAAGCCGGTTAAAAGTTCCTGACATCTATTAAAGCCAATTATTCAATTCTAACTCGATGTAATTACTGAGGTAATTTTCAAAGTTTGAGCCCAGCAACTTCAAACAAACGTATATCTAGCAACAATCTTCACAACATGATTAAGGGACCTCTTTGAGATGCTAATCCTCTTCACTTCATATGATCAAATAATACTTTCCCTAAGCCTTGGCATGTTGGTGGCACTCTCTCTGTGTCAGGAGGTACTAGTCCCACTCTAGAAATTCAGAAAGTCATCGGGCATTTGCTGTTGGTGATGCCGGCTTTCAAATGGGATTTTGTTTTGTTTTTAGTTTAGAGATACAATGTGGAAACTGGCCCTTAGGCCCACCGAGTCCGCACCGACCAGCGATCCCCGCACACTAAAGCTATCCTACTCATACTAGGGACAATTTTACATTTACACCAAGCCAATTAGCCAAACCTGCACATCTTTGGAGTGTGGGAGGAAACTGAACCATCTCGGATAAAACCTATGCGGTTACGGGGAGAACGTACAAACTCCATACAGGCAGGCACCCGTGGTCAGGATCGAACCCGGGTATCTGGCGCCGTAAGGCAATAGCTCCACCACTGAGCCACCGTGCCATCCTGTTTGGGATGTTAAATGATAGTTCTGCCTGCCTACTTGATGTGTAGGGTATGTGTCCTCCCTCATTCGTGAGAGTGTAACCTTCCTGGACTTGTGTTGAACGGAGACCCGTGGTCAGGGGCCAGGATCGTAGTTGTAATAGTGATCAGACATCCTCCATTAAATTTTCAGTTTGTTCCCGGCCCATTGTGATTTTAACCATGCAGGTCAGGGAATGGGGTTAGGAGACTCATTAATCTGATGTAGTTCGGGACACAAAGTACAGATCATTGTCCATCAGTGAACACAGGCTGCAAACAGGATTGCATCTCAGAGGCCTAAATTATTAAAATTATTTTTGTGGTTCTAGACTATTTCTCCAGGTTCCATAAGGAATCCTTGGAGCTTTTTCTGCCCCAGAAACCTCATCTAGCGCTGACCTTAATATTAGCCGAGACCCCTGCCATTTGGAACACAGCACACGCCTGCTGGTGAGTCAGTGACCAGTGTCCTGTTTAGACAAGTAGGACCAAATGTTGAATATATTGCCAAGCAACATTTAGCATTTGAAGTGTGAATTCAGTTTCATAAGGTGTGACTTCAGTTTCATATTACCATATAAATAACCATATAACAATTACAGCACGGAAACAGGCCATCTCTACCCTTCTAGTCCGTGCCGAACACATAATCTCCCCTAGTCCCACATACCTGCGCTCAGACCATAACCCTCCATTCCATTCCCTTCCCATCCATATAACTATCCAATTTATTTTTAAATGATAAAAACGAACCTGCCTCCACCACCTTCACTGGAAGCTCATTCCACACAGCCACCACTCTCTGAGTAAAGAAGTTCCCCCTCATGTTACCCCTAAACTTCAGTCCCTTAATTCTCAAGTCATGTCCCCTTGTTTGAATCTTCCCTACTCTCAGTGGGAAAAGCTTTTTGGGTTGGTGTTAGGAAATCTCTCCAACTGCCGTACACTCACCAGTTCCCTGTTTTTCCCAATCTCACCCCATGGCCACCACTTGCAGCACGTTAAGATCAGATCTATGGACCCTGTGTTTCCTTGGCATTCATGCTCTATGCTGACGTAAAGCAGCCAGTAATGCGATGAAAATATGGTCTGTGTTAAAGAGTGGGATATTCTCTTCAAAGCCCACAGACTTGCATTGAGCTACAATTCCACGGGGGGATGGTGTCAGTTTAATGTGGCCATTTTATGATGTCATGATCAACAGCCAGAATCCAAGAATCATTATTTTCCAGTTCTCACACCCACTGCATTGGCAGCTGAGAGTTCGGACAAAGACTCCCTGCAGATTTGCAAATCAATGGACGAGGTTCTTTATTGCCAGAATTCCCAAGGAGCCTGCCCTGAAGCTGCAGCAGTGTGGTGGGGAGCCACGCTTGAGCAGCAGATGCCCACCTCACTCCACTCACAAGAGGCACAGTGTCGAGGACCACCGTGTGGGGCGGCACGGTGGCGTTGCGGTGGGCCAAAGGGTCTGTTTCCGCACTGTATCTCTGAACTAAACTAAACTAAATGTGCTGGTGAGTCCTCACCAACGTTAAGTCAGTCAGCACATGAACAAGGCAAGGGCCCTACACAGCATTGTCGTGCACAGAAAGCCTCTTGAATACTTTGGGTGCCCAGGGTTTCAGAGGCTTCCTCGATGGAAGAGGTGCAAAATGCTTATGTTCATTGGTGATAGGAGCAGAATTAGGCCATTTGGCCCGTCAAGTCTACTCTGCCATTCAATCATGACTGATCTATCTCTCCCTCCCTAACAGCATTCTCCTGCCTTCTCCGCATAATCCCTGACCCGTACTAATCAAGCTGTTGATTCACTGTTGATACCACCAGGGGGCGCCGCACGATTGGAAGCTCCGCCAACAGTCTGTTTGTTTCTTCGGCTTTTTAAAAATTTTTTAGTCTGTGTCAAAAGTTCGTGTAAATGTTCTTCGGTTTGTTTTACGTGGGGGGAAGGAGAGGGGATCGGGGGAAACTTATTTTTCAGTTTCTTACCTTGCCGGAGATGCAATTAATTTTCGGATTGCATTCTCCGGTCGCTCTGCGGCCTACCATCGATGGAGCTGAAGGCCTCCTCGGACTGACCTTGGGCCCCACCTTGGAGGCGTGGACTTAACATTGGGGTCGATCCCTAGCTTAGGATTACTCCAACCACGGCCTGCGGACTTTACATTCGAGAGCTCGCAGTCTCGGGAGAGGCCGTGGATGTCAGGAGCTCCAATGTTGCGGAAGGTCCGACTAGCCCCGGCGCGGGGTTTGATCGTCCGATGCGGGGGAGCTGACATTCCCCCGATGCAGGAGCTGGTCACCTCGATGCGGAGGATCATCCCGTCAACGGAGGATTCCAGCCCCCCGTCTGCGGGAGAACAAAGGGAGGAGATTTTCATCACAGTGAGGAATGTGGAGGAGTCACTGTGGTGGATGTTTATGTTAAAATATATTTTAAGTGTTTCATTGCTTTTTATTTGTATGACTGACTTGGCAAATGAGATTCCTCGTATGTTGCAAAACATACTTGGCTAATAAAGAATGATTGTGATTGATTGATTGTGAACTTAGCTGTTACCGAGGATGAACCTATGTTCCAGCAAACTCAGAATGCTGAAATGATTTAAGAAACTGCCAGATGCCGACCAGGTGAAACGTTTGAATGTTTGAAAGTTCTTTGTCAGAAATATACTTGTTTTAATAAGATGTTAATTCATGATCAGAAGGAGAGCAAGGCAGACCCCACAGTGTTCTGGCTAATATTCATCCAGCAGTTAACATGAGCAAAGCAAACCAGCTGTGCAGTTGCCAAACACATTAATTCCCCTTCCCATTCCCACACTGACCTTTCTGTCCTGGGCCTCCTCCACTGTCAGAGTGAGGCCAAACGCAAGTTGGAGGAACAGCCTCTCATATTACATCCCAGAGGTATGAATATTGATTTCTCTAAGTAACCCCTGCATCCCCTCTCCCTCCATCCCTCCCCCACCCAAATCATACCAGCTTCAAAGTTGTCTTGTTCAATCTCATAGTCTGTACTCGTTTTCACCTGACAAACGGCTAACAATGGCCTGTTTCCTTTATCATCGTAACTTTTTTGCATATCATTTGTTCTATATCTCTCTACATCACCGTCTATATCTCTCATTTCCCTTTCCCCTGACTCTCAGTCTGAAGAAGGGTCTTGATCAGAAACGTCACCTAGTCCTTTTCTCCAGAGATGCTGCCTGACCCGCTGAGTTACTCAAAGGTTCTTTATTAGTCACATACACCAATTGGTGTAGTGAAATGTGTATTGCCATTGCAGCACATAAAAAAGAAAACAACATAACAATAATCAAGAAATTTAACATAAAAAACATCCCCCCACAATGGTTCCCATTATGAGGGAAGGCACAAAGTCCAATCCCCATCCCCATGTCCACCCATAGTCGGGCCTATTGAGGCCTCCGCAGTCGCCTTTATGGAGGCCCGATGTTCCAGGCTGTTCTCACGGGATGATGGTGCTCCGGCGTCGGGAGAATCTTCACAGCGGCATGGGAACCCTGGAACGGCCGCTTCCTTACCGGAGACCGCGGCTTCCGAAGCCGACAGGCCGCGCTGGATGGAGCTCCACCACTGGCGATCTTGGCGAGAGATCCCAGGCTCCCGATGTAAAGTTCAGCGCCGCCGCAAACAGCTGGCCGCTCCACAGACCGCAGCTCCGCGATGTTCATCAGCGGTCTTCAGCTCACTGGACTTCCAGCGCGGCGACCCGGGCAAGGCATCACCCGCTCCGCTCCGCGATAGCGCTCCAGCGCTGTGCCGCCGCCGAAGCCGAGGTTCTGGCTGGCCCCCTCAGGAAACGCCGCTCCAGGCCCGCTGGTAGGCCGCGAGGACGGGTCGAAGGTGCTGCCCGAAGAAAAGCTGCCTCTCCGACCAGGTAGGGACCCTGAAAAGCAGTTTCCCCCTTTACCCCACCACCCCCACATAAAAAAGACTAGAACTCCGAAAAATAAAAACTCAACTAATTAAAAATTAAAACAAGAGTTGAAAAAACAGACAGCTGCAGGCTGGGCAGCCATATCCATGCAGGACGGCGCCCTGAGACGTGTTTTGTGTCCATCTCCAGCTGTGTGGTATAGGTTGCAAACTCTTCCGATATGATAACAGTTGCATGGTTTTAATTCAAAAACATCCATTGGCAGTGGCATCCCTTCAGAACCTAATAATCCCTGAAATAATTGTCAGCTATTTTCCAGTTTTAATGCTTTTATTAGCAGTTGACGGGTCAGATTGTTATTGTGATGTCCATCTGCTGCACAAATACCTTCACAACGAAACATCTTACCATGTAAACTGGGACCTCTCGAATACACAAGTGGGCTGTTTCATTGCAGGCCAAGTCAATCCACTTGATTTTGTACACATGATTTCAATTCCAAATAAAACTGGGAAAATTCCAAGCTCCGCTGCCAGCTGTTTCCCGACGCTGGGCTCTGGAACGTTCAGCGATGAATTGGTCCAAGTTGACTAATGCGTAATAATTTGACTGAGTCACTACAGGAATGCGATGGTAGAATTCACACAATAATAGGGAAGAGAATGAGTACCACACACTGACCTCAGTGAACCAGCCGTGTAGATTAATAGGTGGAGGAAGGAAGATGCTGATTTACACCAAATGCTGGAGTAACTCAGCGGGTCAGGCAGCATCTCTGGGGAGAAGGAATGGGTGACGTTCTGGATCGAGACCCTTCTTCAGAACTGAGAGAATATGTGGGCCGGGCAGTCACTAATAGATGGAGGAGGTGAGGAGGGAAGCTGGAACTCCTTGTGGGACCTGATGTGGATCAACTGTTGCTACGAGGCCACAGAGAGGCCACATCTCACCTTCTCCTCCTGCTCCTTGCCACACACATATCTTTCTCCTTTATCGTTGTACATACCAAGGCCTAATCTTACTTGGATGACCTGAATTAAAGCATATAATTAGTTAGTTACCCAATTGTAGCTAATTTCAAACTTCAATTACTAGATCTAAACATCTATTAATTTCTTAATAAACGATTAACATTTTTAATAAAAATAGCCCAAGTGTCCAAATAATATTCACAAATAATTCACAATAAAACATGATTTTTAAATCTCATTTACATCAATTTATAGGCCAAATGGAAGGAATTTAATGTTCATTTGCTGTAAATTAAAGTCAATTTAAATCGGCTTTTCTGTGAACGCGCTGGTTTAGAACGTTCACATTGCGCTGGATTTGTGCCCTCAAGTGCCCAGAAAAATACTGCGGGATATAAAGAGCCCAAAATGAACTACTCGCTATAGAAAACTTTAATAACAGGGTTATAAACAAGCCCCATTTAATGTAAAAATAAGGTACATACCTTTAATTGTTTGCTTTATAAAACCCTGGGGCTGCGAGAGGTTGCGGAGTGAGAGAGTGATTTTTAACTACTATAAATATTATGCCATAAAAACTAATAATACCTTTTGCGAAGCGATTTTTCCGTTAATGATTTACTAGGCTGAACATTTTTCGATTGGAACAGCCTAGTAAAAATCGCGTTTTAAACCCGCCCCCTCTAAACAGCGCCAAAATCACACACACGGGGTAGGGCAGATGCTCAGCCACGATTCAGGTAGGTTTTGTAACATACCTACATGTAGATTAATATCCTGGATCTGAATAGACCCAAGCTGAAGGATCGTTGGTAAGAACAGGACTGACTCTTGGTAAACAGCTATGTTCTTGGAGTTAACAACAACATGGGGGGGGGGGAATCTGGGTTGTTTTGGGGGGGGATCCCATCAGGGGGGGGGGGGGGGGGCATTGGTGGCCTGGCGGTAGAGTTGCCACCTTACAGCTCGTTTATCATTGGACTGTATTTTGGGTGTGGAATCTGCTGTTAGTGAGGCATGGTAAAATGATGGTACATATCCACCTCACAGAAACTGGTTCTGGTGTAGACGAGGCACAGCCAAGGGGGGAGTCTAGCACCAGTTTCATTCAAGGACCCAAGCAGTCGTTCTAGGTGCGACAGAGGTTCACCTGTATCTCCTCCAACCTCATCTATTGCATCCGCTGCTCTAGATGTCAGCTGATCTACATCAGTGAGACCAAGTGTAGGCTTGGCGATCATTTCGCCGAACACCTCCGCTCGGTCCGCATTAACCAACCTGACCTCCCGGTGGCTCAGCACTTCAACTCCCCCTCCCATTCCGTTCCGTCTTTCTGTCCTGGGCCTCCTCCACGGTCAGAGTGAGGACCACTGGAAATTGGAGGAACAGCACCTCATATTCCGCTTGTGTAGTCTGCCATCTGGTGGCATGAATATTGAATTCTCAGAATTCTGTTAGCCCTTGCTGTCTCCTCCCCTTCCTAGCTCTCCCTCAGCCCTCGGGCTCCTCCTCCTCCTTTTTCCTTTCTTCTCCCCGCCTCCCCCCACCCCTCATCAATCTGAAGAAGGGTTTTGGCCCAAAACGTTGCCTATTTCCTTCGCTCCATAGATGCTGCTGCACCCGCTGAGTTTCTCCAGCAGTTTCTTCGATTTTCCAGCATCTGCAGTTCCTTCTTAAACACCAGTTTCATCCAGGTCTTGTGCAGAGGTTGGAGCTGTGCATTCCAACTGGATCAATGGCTGTCTCCATCAACACACCACGAACAAACATCCAATGGCCACAAGTTTTATTGCAGGCGTGCAGGTCGGGGAAGCTCAGGGCCCTGCTATTGTGGCTCTGAATACCTCTCCGCACAGGGTTTTGGGTAGTCCTTCAGCTTTCTCTCCACTAGGGTCTTAGAATTGCTCACGTTCTGTATCTAGACTGGAAGTGGCTTCACCCCACACACACTTGATGCTCTTTCTTTCAATGACGGCAGTCATGATCCCACCCCTGCCTCTGCTCCAGTGTCTGTCGGCTAACCAGCCCACTCTGCTGCTGTTTTAGTTTAGTTTAGAGATACAGCACGGAAACAGGCCCTTTAGCCCACCGAGTTCGCACCGACCAGTGATCCCCACACATTAACACTATCCTACACACACACAAGGGACAATTTTTTGAACATTCATATCAAGCCAATTAACCAACAAACCTGCACGTCTTTGGGAAAAAAAACAAAGATCTCGGATGAAAATCCACGGCCGGTCACGGGAAGAACGTGTGAACTCCATACAGACTGCACCCCTGGTCGGGATCGAACCCGGATCTCCTGTAAGGCAGCAAAGTGATGGTGAGGAAACGTTATCTTTAAGACTCCAGTTAATCAGCCACAAACCGTGGATCCAAGAAAATCAAATAAGCAATGGCAAAAGCTTTTACTATTACCACTGAAGTAACGTGACCAGGAAACCCTTTTACTCTAAATAATACATGTGGTAACACAGTGAAGGTTATGAAGTGCAACTGAGAAAGAATCATAGGATCAAATCCCCCTGATAATAAGCAAACATCACATTGTGTACTTCATTATGTTGTGATGCACTGACAAGTGTCAATGGAGGCAAATGTAGCCAAAAAATCCTTCAAACTCACTGGACAACTTCATGTCCAGAGTCGATGCATTTGGGAGTTTCGTGATCATGCTGTGCCTGCCTTTGAGTCTGAATTATGCTATGGCATTATCCATAGGATTGCCAACTTTCTCTCACAAATAAGGAGCAAAAGTTTGAAATAAGGGGCAATGGACAGACTCGGCCGTGGCTGGGTGAATGATGAGTTGGCCTGGGTGATGGACTGCACCCAAAGCCTAGCCGGCGGGCCAGCTGAGGAGTTTTGGCCCGGGCCCATCCCATCCAACTCATGAACCGATGATCGGTCATGGGAAGGAGGGGTGGTGGTGTCGGCGGTAAGCGAAGGCCCGAAGGTTGGACAGCTGGCCGGGCTGCCGACCGACGGGGCCACGGGCGAGGCGCTGCTGCTGAGCTCCATGGGATGCACTACGTCGGGACGGGTGAGGCGGGGCCAGACATGTCGCTATGACCCAACCAGTCCCCTCGTCACGAGTAGTAGCAGTCAAATACGGGACAAGGGCGGTCCCGTATGGGACAAACCAATTTAGCCCAATATACGGGATGTCCCGGCTAATACGGGACAGTTGGCAACACTAATTATCAAACACTTCCTGTTTCCATTGGGATAAAACATTAGTCATTTTACTTCCCTGAAAGTCTCCTCGGAGGAAACTACAGATTGCCAATGAAATTATTTTCAGTTATGTTGCTGCAACTCTCTTCCAAAATGAACGCAGGCCAAATGAAATCTAAGTGGTGGAGCTATGAATTGTGGAGCAGTTTTTCACAAGTGAAAGATGTGCAACTGCACAAACTGGAACTTGCTTTGTGGTCGGCACGCCTTAGAAGATAGACACAAAAAGCTGGAGCAGCTCAGCGGGTCAGGCAGCATCTCCGGAGAAAAGGAATAGGTGACGTTTTGGACCAAGACTCTTCTTCAGACTAATTAGGTATGCCTGATTGAATCTGAAGAAAGGTCTCAACCAGAAACGTCACCTATTCCTTCTCTCCGGAGATGCTGCCTCACCCGCTGAGCTGCTCCAACTTTTTGTGTCTAACTTCTATGCCTAACTGGAAGTTGGTTTCCCAAAAATATTAATGTGCAGTTTCAAATTGTGCAGTTTTTTTACCTCTTGCACTAAAGTGAGTGCTGACATCAGTCTGGAGAAGGGTCTTGACAGCAGCTGTCATTCAAAATGAGCTGCTGTCACAGTCACGGCTCTGGCAGTAATTCTGCAACCTCTGGATACAGCTGGCAGCCCTCTCCTTAAAGAAAAATATTAATTTCTTAAGGGATTGGACAGGTTAGTTGCAGGAAAAATGTTCCCTATGTTGGGGGAGTCCAGAACCAGGGGTCACAGTGTACGAATTAAAGGATAGGCCATTTAGGACTGAAATGATGGAAAACATTTTCACCCAGAGAGTTGTGAATCTGTTGATTTCTCTGCCACAGAAGGCAGTGGAGGCCAATTCACTGGATGTATAAGAGAGAGTTGGATACAGCTCTTAGGGCTAATGGAATCAAGGAGTATGGGGAGAAAGCAGGAACGGGGTACTGATTTTGGATGATCAGCCATGATCATATTGAATGACAGTGCAGGCTCGAAGGGCCAAATGGCCTACTCCTGCACCTATCGTCTATGTTTCGATGTGGCTATCCTGATGTGGCCAAAATGAAAGGGTTGACATTTCTATTTTCAGCTGAAAACTGCTCACATAGTGAATCCAGAAACTGTTTTGTGTGAGTGCTGCTCTCCCCTGGGAAAATACTAAACCCAGGTGGGGTCCACCTTTGAAAGAATGGATGGAGGATTAACGTCTCACAGCTGAGGTTAAATTCTCCTGAAAGATGTACAGCTCTATTTAGTAGCGTATTATCCAGTTAGTTTATGGACAATAGACAATAGGTGCAGGAGTAGGCCATTCGGCCCTTCGAGCCAGCACCGCCATTCAATGTGATCATGGCTGATCATCCCCAATCAGTATCCCGTTCCTGCCTTCTCCCCATATCCCCATGGCTCTGCTATCTTTAAGAGCCTTATCAAACTCTCTCTTGAAAGTATCCAGAGAACAAACCTCCACTGCCTCCTGAGGTAGAGGATTCCACAGACTCACAACTCTCTGTGTGAAAAACTGTTTCCTCATCTCCGTTCTAAATGGCTTACCCCTTATTCTTAAACTGTGGCCCCCTGTGGTTCAGGTCTCCCCCCCACACCGGGAACATGTTTCCTGCCCCTAGCGTGTCCAAACCCTTAATAATCTTATATGTTTCAATAAGATCCCATCTCGTCCTTCTAAATTTCAGAGTATACAAGTCCAGCCGCTCCATTCTCTCAGCAGATGACAGTCCCGCCATCCCGGGAATTAACCTTATGAATCTACACTGCACTCCCTCAATAGCAAAAATGTCCTTCCTCAAATTTGGAGACCAAAACTGCACACAATACTCCAGGTGTGGTCTCACTAGGGCCCTGGACAACTGTAGAAGGACCTCTTTGCTCCTGTACTACTCCTCTTGTTATGAAGGCCAACAGAGAGAGATAGATTCTTGATTAGTGCAGGTGTCAGGGGCTATGGGGAGAAAAGGCAGGAGAATTGGGATAGGAGGGAGAGATAGATCAGCCATGATTGAATGGCGGAGTAGACTAACTAGATGAACCGAATGGCCTAATTCATCTCCAATCACTTTTGAACTAAAACACAAACAACATAGACAATTCCAGAGAGTGCCCAGAGTTAAGGGGCTGTCCGACTGTGGCGACCTAATCTGCGAGTTCAGAAGAGTTTGCCCTCGACATACTCGCAGCATGGTCGACACGAGGTCCTAGGAGGTCTTTGTAACGCTCCTTCATGCTCAAGAGTAGTCCCCGCGTACTCGAGGCCTCAGCTAGGTTGCGGCGTATATTTTTCAACATGCTGAAAAATGCCCGCGAGTTAATAAAGGTCGCCATGGAAAAATCGTTTTTTTGTTACTCGTAGGTTTAGTTGAGGTAGGTCGTAGTAGGTCGGCATGTTAGTTGTAGATAATGGAGGGTAGTCAAAGGTAATCGACGGTAGTCGAAGGTAGTCGTAGATAATCTTCAACATAGTCTAAGGGAGGTTGAAGGAGGTCTTCAGATTCAGATTCAGATTCAGATTCAATTTTAATTGTCATTGTCAGTGTACAATACAGAGACAACGAAATGCAGTTAGCATCTCCCTGGAAGAGCGACATAGAATATGATTTCAATAAATAAATCTATTTATATGTGTACAAACAGTGTCCTGTGGTAGGGCTGTACGGGGGGGGGGTGATTGGCAGTCACCGAGGTACGTTGTTGAGTAGTGTGACAGCCGCAGGGAAGAAGCTGTTCCTCGACCTGCTGGTTCGGCAACGGAGAGACCTGTAGCGCCTCCCGGATGGTAGGAGGGTAAACAGTCTATGGTTGGGGTGAGAGCAATCCTTGGCGATGCTGAGTGCCCTCCGCAGACAATGTTTGCTTTGGACAGACTCAATGGAGGGGAGCGAGGAACCGGTGATGCGTTGGGCAATTTTCACCACCCTCTGCAATGCCTTCCGGTCGGAGACAGAGCAGTTGTCACACCATACTGTGATACAGTTGGTAAGGATGCTCTCGATGGTGCAGCGGTAGAAGTTCACCAGAATCTGAGGAGACAGGTGGACCTTCTTCAGTCTCCTCAGGAAGAAGAGACGCTGGTGAGTCTTCTTGACCAGTGTGGAGGTATTGTGGGTCCAAGAGAGGTCATCGGAGATGTTGACCCCCAGGAACCTGAAGCTAGAAACACGTTCCACCTCCGTCCCGTTAATGTGGATGGGGGTGTGCGTGCTGCCCCTGGACTTCCTGAAGTCTACAATGAGCTCCTTGGTCTTCTTGGAGTTAAGGGCAAGGTTGTTGTCAGCGCACCATGCTGCTAGGAGCTGGACCTCCTCCCTATAGGCCGACTCATCATTGTTGCTGATGAGGCCAATCACCGTTGTATCATCTGCATACTTGATGATGGTGTTAGTACCATGTACAGGTGTGCAGTCATAGGTGAAGAGGGAGTGGAGGAGGGGGCTCAGCACACAGCCCTGTGGAATGCCGGTGTTCAGGGTGAGGGTTGAAGAGGTGTGCTTGTCTAACCTCACAGACTGGGGTCTGTTGGTTAGAAAGTCCAGTATCCAGTTGCAGAGGGAGGGGTTGATGCCCAGGTCACCGAGTTTGGTGATCAGTTTAGAGGGTATAATGGTGTTGAATGCTGAGCTGTAATCGATGAACAGCATTCTTACATAAGTGTCTCTGTTGTCGAGGTGGGAGAGGGCGGAGTGAAGTGCCGTTGAGATGGCATCCTCCGTACTCCTGTTCTTGCGGTAGGCAAACTGATAGGGATCCAATGTGGGGGGTAGGCAGCTTTTGAGGTGTGCCAGGACCAGCCTCTCGAAGCACTTGGTGATGATGGGAGTAGGTGCAACTGGGCGGAAGTCGTTGAGGCTTGCCGCAGTGGATTGTTTTGGCACCGGCACGATGGAGGTGGTTTTAAGGCACGTGGGGACAACTGCTTGGGCAAGTGACAGGTTGAAGATGTCAGTCCAGACGTCTGTCAGCTGCGCAGCACAGGCACTGAGCACGCGCCCGGGGATGCCGTCAGGGCCAGCAGCCTTACGTGCATTAGTCCTACTCAGTGCCACGTATACGTCGTAGGGGGTGAGTGTGAGGGGTTGGTGATCGGCAGGTAGCACAGCCTTGATGGCGGTCTCTAGATTGTCCCTGTCGAAGCGGCCATAGAAGTGATTAAGCTCCTCAAGGAAGGAGGCGTCGCTGGGTGTGGGGGTGATGTTGGTGGGTCTGTAGTCCGTGATGGCCTGGATGCCTTGCCACATGCGTCGGGGGTCGGAGTTGTTGTTAAAGTGCTCCTCAATCCTGAGCTTATGGCAGTGCTTGGCCTTCCTGATGCCCCTCTTCAGGTTAGCCCTGGATGAACTGTAGGCTCAAGCATCGCCTGACCTGAAAGCGGTGTCCCGTGCTTTCAGCAGTAGCCTGACCTCGCTGTTCATCCATGGCTTCTGATTCGGGAATATGGTCACCCGTTTGAGGGAGGTGACACTATTGATGGTGGAGTTTATAAATTCCAGAACAGAGGATGTGTAGGAATCAATGTCCGTGTGGGAGTCAAGGGTGGCCTGGGCTGCAAACGCCTTCCAGTCAGTGTTTCCAAAACACTGCTGAAGTGTGGAGTCCGCCTCCTCTGACCAGACTTTAACTGTCTAGACTTTAACCCGTCTGATGAGTGGGGAGTACTTAGGGAGCAGGAACAATGAGAGGTGATCAGACTGACCAAGGTGGGGGAGGGGGACGGCTTTGTAAGCTTCAGCCATGTTAGTGTAGACTTTGTCTTCTCTAGTGGGGAAGGAGACATGTTGGTGGAATTTGGGGAGTACAGTCTTCAGGTTGGAGTGATTGAAGTCACCCGCAACAATGAAGGCTGCCTCGGGGTTGTGAGTCTGTTGTTTGCTAATGGAAGTATGCAGCTCTTTCATTGCAAGCTTGGCATTAGCATCAGGAGGGATATAGGCTGCAGTCACAACAGTGGAGGTAAATTCTCTGGGCAGATAGAACGGTCTCCATCTAACCAAGAGGAACTCAAGGTTAGCTGAGCAGTGACTCTCGATGATGGTGGAGTCCGTGCACCATGCTTTGTTTACATAAATGCACAGACCCCCACCTCTGGTCTTACCGGAGTCTGTTGTCCTGTCCGCTCGGAGTAAATGACGCCCCGTTAGCTGGATGGCGCTGTCCGGAACGTCGGTGTTGAGCCAAGTTTCAGTGAAGATCAAGATGCTGCCGTCTTTGATCCAGTTGTGGGAGGTGATCCTTAGCCGGAGTTCGTCCATTTTGTTTGCCAGTGAGCGCACGTTGGCGAGGAAAAGGCTAGGAATCGCTAGCCTGTGTGGGCCTAACTGTAACCTGGCCTTTAACCCACCTCTGCGTCCCCGGCGGTGTTTTCGTACGCGTCGCCGTCTGTTGGTGCTTCTGGTCGGCCGAGCTGGCTTGGTGCACGCTGGTGTACTGCCGCAAAGTTGCTCCGCATCTCCGTGGCACCGGTGGTGGTCTCTAGCCCCGCGGCTCTGCTGGCGTTCTCCAGCCTCACGGCTCCGCTGGCGGTCTCTAGCCCCGCGGCTCTGCTGACTTTCTCCAGCCCCACGGCTCCGCTGGTATTCTCCAGCCCCGCGGCTCCGGTGGCGTTTTCCAGCCCCGCGGCTCTGCTGGCGGTCTCCAGTCTTCCACATAGTCGAAGGAGGTCTTCTTTTTCAAACTCTCCTAAACTCTTCTAAACTCACCAAGTAGGTCGCAACAGTGGGACAAGCCCTTTAAGCAGCTTCTGGGGGAAAAGCGAAACAGGTAACATTTATTGTCACATGTACCTTGGCACAGGGTAATGTTTTGAGTTGCATACAACCCGGTAAAATCCAGTAGAAGACCTCACCAGGGCAGTACACAATGTCGCCGTGTGTCTGGCACCGACAAAGTAATAGCCCTGTCCCACGGTATGAGTTCATTCCAAGAGCTCTCCCGAGCTTTAAAAAAATCAACCTCGTGGTAAACACAGAGAATGAACGTAGCGGGTACGTCGGAGCTCGGGGACATCTCTTAGCGCTAACGGCAGTTACTCGGGAAACTTCGCTAATGGCAGGTAAGCACGGGAAGACTTGTGAAGATTATTCATGTTGAAAAATGTCCACGAGAGCCCCGAGTACCGACGAGTTGCCATTACCGTAAATCTCCGAGCTCGAATCAGGGCCAACTCGGGAGAACTCTTTAATGAATTCGTACAGTGGGACAGGGTTTTACAAAGATTCACCAAACATTCCCATCTACTGCCTGTTGCCGCACGTGGCAGCAGCACCTCCCCCACGGTCTGGTCTCCCCATCGTTCTCAGAGCCCCCCCCCCCCCCCCCCCCCACCTGGTCCCCTGTTGTTCTCGATGACCCCCCTGCCGTCCCCCCCTTTGTTCTCAACAGCACCCTCCCCCTCAGGGTCCGTCTTCGTTCTGGACGGCCCTCCTCAATCTCAACGCTCCGCATCACTCTCCGGTTCCTCCTCGCCCTTGGCTGTGTGGGCCCGTTGGTGCCGCTGGCTCGGGGCCGAGTTTGGACCCCGCGGCGGGAGAGCCAGGCATTACTGGTGGGCCCACCATTGTCGCTCCACCCCTGCCGCTCCTCGGTCTGGTCTGTCTGCGGTGAGCGGGTCCTTCATCGCCACTCTGTGGTGGCAACCTTCGCAAGACCCAGGGCCTGCTTGCCGGGACACTGAGGTACAGTGTAGAATAGAATGCCATTTATTGTCAAGGTTCAAACGAAATTTCGTTCCTGCAGTCATAACAGCAAAAAACCAAAACACACAATTAACACAATTCCCCACAAACGTCCATCACAGTGAATCCCCAAACACCTCCTCACTGTGATGGAAGGCAAAAGTCTTATCTCCTCCCTGTTCTCTGTTCTTTATTCTTCTCCCGCAGTTAAGCAGTCAAACTGCTGCATCGAACTGATCGAGGCTCTTGATGTTAGAGCCCCCGGCGGACGATGGTAAGTCACACGGCCGTTTAAGCCGCGCCGGGCGATGTAAGGCCCCGCTCCAGGTCGATTTAAACCCCTCGATTCGGGCGGGCGAAGTTGCCATTGCGGGAGCTCCGAAAAGTGGTCTCCCACCAGAGACCCGCGAGCTCCCGATGTTACCGCCCACAGGGCCTGCAGCCGAAGCTCCGGTCGGGTCGCAGCCGCGCGCCACCACAGCGCTCCACGCTCCGAAGTCGGCTAGCTCCGCGATGGTGAGTCCGCAGGCTCTGCGATTGGAGCCCCAGGTCGATTCCGGATGGAGGCCCACGGCTCCACGATGTTAGGCCCCAACGACAACGGAGACTAGAGACTAGACAGGGAAAAGGACTTGTCCCTGTACAGGGAAGAGATTAAAAAGCTTCCCCACCCCCCCCCCCCCCCCCCCCCTCGCATATACACAGCTAAAAATAAAGTAAAACTAAAACCAAAAACATACACCTAACAGGATAAAAAAAAGAGAAGACAGACGGACTGCAGTCGATCCGCTGCCACAAGACTCTGCCACACCGGCATGCTACCCAAACAGATCAGATATACTATATGTAAATACAGTCAAGTCAAACTCAAGTAGAACAGGTAGAGCAAAGAGGAAGACACAGAGTGCAGAGCTCTCCGCATTGCTGTGAATCTATTCCATAGACCATGATTCCGGTGTTTTAACACACTCCCAGGGACTGACAGGACATTGGTTTAATATCTTGTCTAAATCAGTCAACTCCAAGAAGAAATGTGACAGAGAAATCTTGCAACTACTTTAGATGAATATAATTCTTCATTTGTCCACTCCAATGGGCCTCTCGTTATCCTCTTATTTGCTATGAGTCATTACTGCCCCCACACTGACCTTGCTACAAAGATTCCCTCACAACAACCAGAAATAATTGGCTCCACAGATTTATTTACAGAAAAGAGCTCTCTCGCCCTTTGTTGTATCAAACGCATAAAAGATGAAGCCATTAGTTCAAAGTAAGACATGTCTCACAATCCAGATTCCTGCTGGCTGTGCGTCATTAAAAACGTGAACTTTGCAGGCCACATAGGATTACAATCTGACTCACAACCCAGTGCTTCCAGACATGTTTCTTACTTTAGTTTAGCGCGACCCTTCAGCCCACCTAGTCTGCACCGACCAGCGCTCCGAGCCCGCACACTAAACGGGCGGTCACGGTGGCGCAGCGGTAGAGTTGCTGCCTTACAGCGAATGCAGCGCCAGAGACCAGGGTTCGATCCTGACTACAGGTGCTGTCTGTACGGAGTTTGTACGTTCTCCCCGTGACCTGCGTGGGTTTTATCAGAGATATTCGGTTTCCTCCCACACTCCAAGATGTATAGGTATGTATGGCTTGGTAAATGTAAAAATTGTCCCTGGTTGTAGGATGGTGTTAATGTGCGGGGATCGCTGGTCGGCACGGAAACGGTGGGCCAAAAGGGCCCATTTCCACGCTGTATCTCGAACCTAAACTAAAAACTAAACTAACACAATCCGACACACACAAGAACAATTTACACTTATGCCAATACACTAGGGACAATTTACATTTATAACAAGCCGATCAACCTACAAATCAGTTCATCTTTGGAGTGTGGGAGGAAACTGAAGATCTTGGAGAAAACTCACGCAGGTCACGGGGAGAAGGTACAAACTCCCTACAGACAAGCACCAGTAGTCAGGATCGAACCCGGGTCTTTGGTGCTGCAAGCGCTGTAAGGCAGCAACCTTACTGCTGCACCACATGGCCATCCCTTCTTTCTTCTGCTCAAAAACTTTTAATGTATTCCCCTGTTTTGTAACATGAAAGCTGTGTTTTTAACCACAGTGCTGACCATTCCTACACTTTGTAGAGCTGAGTTGTCAGCAAGTGCATTCATGGTCCCTGTGATTTGTCCTCTTCATTGATTGCCATGCTCCCTGTCCCCTCTATCTCATCATTTACCCAATATCATCAGCCTTGAGTATGAAATCAGTTTCTATTCCCATTTCCCAGTACCCAGCCCAATTGTTCACTTTAATTGTTGGATGTATTTAGTATTGTCACTAAATGTTTAGTATTTAGTAGTATTATTACCAACTACGAAATACAACCTCTGATTTTTACCCCTCGCCTTCCCTTATCTCTGTGTCTCCCTCTCCCCTGACTCTCAGTCTGAAAAGGGTCTCGACCCAAAACGTCACCCATTCCTTCCATCCAGAGATGCTGCGTCCCGCTGAATTACTCCAGCGTTTTGTGTCTATTGTGTACACCAGCATCTGCAGTCCCTTCCTACACACTTAAACATAGCCTCATACTATCTCAGTTGAAGAGGTCTTGAAGCAACATGTGTAGTTATGTTGAGCATGAAATAGCGGAAATAAACCTTGTTTGCAAATACCTACAGCTAAAGCTTTGCGATTGTGTGGACTATGTGAGACATTTTTTTGTTTCAGTTTTAGAGATACAGCACAGAAACAGGCCCTTCGGCCCACCGAGTCTGCACCGACCAGCGATCCTCGCACATTAACACTATCCTTTGCCTACTAGGGACAATTTACATTTATAACTTACAAAATTCTTAAGGGGTTGGACAGGCTAGATGCAGGAAGATTGTTCCCGATGTTGGGGAAGTCCAGGACAAGGGGTCACAGCTTAAGGATAAGGGGGAAATCCTTTAAAACCGAGATGAGAAGAACTTTTTTCACACAGAGAGTGGTGAATCTCTGGAACTCTCTGCCGCAGAGGGTAGTTGAGGCCAGTTCATTGGCTATATTTAAGAGGGAGTTACATGTGGCCCTTGTGGCTAAGGGGATCAGGGGGGTATGGAGAGAAGGCAGGTACGGGATACTGAGTTGGATGATCAGCCATGATCATATTGAATGGCGGTGCAGGCTCGAAGGGCCGAATGGCCTACTCCTGCACCTAATTTCTATGTTTCTATGTTTCTATAACAAGCCAATTAACCAACAAAACTGGTACATCTTTGGAGTGTTGGAGGAAACCGAAGATCTCGGAGGAAACCCACAGGGAGAACGTACAAACTTGGTACAGACAGCACCCGTAGCCAGGATCGAACCCGGGTCTCTGGCGCTGTGAGCACTGTAAGGTAGCAACTCTACCACTGCGCCACCGTGCTGCCCTTTCCTTCCTCTGTCCTTCTCCAGCCCTGGGCTTTACACTTTGTCAACGCGTCCAGCATTTATTGCGCATCTGCAGCCCGTGTACAGATGCCCCAGATGTTCCTGATTCAACAGTGTCAACTGTGATCTAATCTTTTCAACTCTAGTGTGTAATTAGCTTTAGAATGTACATCCTGTTTTCCGAGCTGAACAGCTGCTGATAATGATATATATTTCTGCCACAAAGATCAAACACTGACCCTGATCATTTTATTTTTAATGTTAGTTTGTACCAATGCAGTCAAATTCTCATAGAAAATAGACACACAAAACTGGAGTGACTCAGCGGGTCAGACAGCATCGCAGGAGAGAAGGAACAGGTGACATTGCAGGTCGAGACCCTTCTTCAAACCCGTAACATCACCTATTCCTTTTCTCCAGAGATGCTGCCTGTCCCGCTGAGTTACTCCAGCTTTTTGTGTCCATCTTCGGTTTAAACCAGCATCTGCAGTTCCTTCCAACACACAAGATCTCATAGTCATACGGCATGGAAACTGACCCTTTAACTACTCCCCTGTTTTGATCAGTGCTCCTAATCTCTCCCACTCAGTGTTAACTTGTTTTTTCTGATTATGTTTCCATGAGATGCCTTGGGGAATGTCTGAGATGTTAAGGGTAATGAATAAACACACATTGGTGTGTCGCCACGTACAGCCAGCACTGGTCACCGGCCAACTTGCTCTACACGAAGGATAAAACGGTATCTATAACCTCATGTGTTGAAAGGTACACCCCAGGTTCAGTACCTTAAAGCCACCTCGCTATGTTTGAGAAACAATTTAAACTTGATAACTAACTTTAACAAGCAAGGATTTCCGTTCATTTTTTCCGCACACGCATAGATTTGCTTGCACATAGGACTAAGAGCAGCGACAATTGCAATCCTTCCAACATTTTTAAACTTTTCAAGATAGTTTTTCCAAGCAATTAATAGCACTCAGGTCAAACAAGGCTGGGTTTGTACGTGTGGGCTCTCACAGTGCCAGTTCCACATGCTTGCATTTACTTGCGATCCTTTCTACAGGTTATGCAGAAGATGCGTATTTGTTTCTGGGATATTTTCCAAAAAAAAAAATCAACTTTTGGTATTCCTAGTCAGAGGCATGTGCACCAGAACAGGAAAAGCATAGAGACTTTTACAAGTGGGATTTCTGAGATATTAAAACCAGATTAACAAACAGGGACAAATAGAAAAGATCTGTTGATGCATTTCTTTTGCCGTTAAAATGAATGACTGATAATAATTTAGTTATGAAAGATACAAAAAGCTGGAATAACTCAGCGGGTCAGACAGCCGCTCTGGAGAAAAGGAATAGGTGACATTTTGGGTGAGACCCATTTTTCAGACAATACCACCGTCTATAACTCTCATTTCACTTTCCCCTACTCTCAATCTGAAGAAGGGTCTCGACCCACAACGTCACCTATTCCTTTTCTACAGAGATGCTGCCTGTCCCGCTGGGTTACTCCAGCATTTCAATTCAATTCAATTCAACTTTATTGTCATTGCACAAATACGAGTATAGGTACAACAAAATGCAGTTTAGCGTCTGGTCATAGTGCAAGATAGTAGAAATAAAAATTAAAAATACAAAATAAAAATACAAATAAAAATAAAAATACTGGTTAACAATGTGTGGATTGTGGATGAATTAAACTGGTACATAGGCAAATAACTGTATACAAATGGGAGAGTCTAAAGATAGCTAGCGACGGGACTCTGAGTTTAGCAGTGTAATGGTGTTGTTGAAAAAGCTGTTCCTCAGCCTGGTTGTGCGAGGCCTGAGGCTCCTGTACCGCCTCCCTGATGGGAGGAGGGCAAATAGTCCATGGTTAGGGTGAGAGAGGTCTGTGATGATTTTCCCAGCCCGTCTCAGACACCGTTTGCGCTGGAGGGCATCCATGGCAGGGAGCGGGGCACCGATGATGTGCTGAGCAGTTTTCACCACCCGTTGCAGTGCCTTCCTGTCAGCTGTGGTGCAGCTGCTGTACCATACCGTGAAGCAGGTGGCCAGGATGCTTTCGATGGTACAGCGGTAGAGGTTGGACAGGATCTGGGGGCACAGGTGAGCTTTCTTAAATCTCCTCAGAAAGTAAAGGTGCTGCTGCGCCTTTTTGATCAGTTTGGTGGTATTGAGGGACCAGGACAGATCCTCAGGATGTGTACCCCGAGGAATTTGTAGTTGGAGACGCGCTCCACCTCAGTCCCGTTTATGTGGATGGGGTATGTCTGCCCCCTCTGTTCTTCCTGAAGTCAACAATAATTTCCTTCGTCTTCTTGGAGTTGAGGACGAGGTTATTGTTGGCACACCAGGCTGCCAAGTTCTGGACCTCCTCCCTATAGGCTGATTTGTTGTTGTCGCTGATCAGTCCTACCACCGTGGTGTCATCGGCAAATTTTATGATGGCGTTGGAGCCATACTTAGGGACGCAGTCATGGGTGAAGAGGGTGTAGAGGAGAGGGCTGAGCACACAGCCCTGTGGCACGCTGGTGTTCAGTGTTAGAGTGGAGGAGGTGAAGTTGTTGATCCTAATTGACTGTGGTCTGTTGGTGAGGAAATCCAGTGTCCAATTGCAGAGGGAGGTGGTGATGCCAAGTCCGCTGAGTTTGGTGATCAAGCTGGCGGGGATGACAGTGTTAAAGGCGGAGCTGAAGTCTGATGTAGGAGTTGTTGTTGTCCAGGTGGGTCAGGGCAGAGTGTAGGGCTGCAGATATGGCATCCTCGGTAGACCTGTTTGGCCGGTAGGCAAACTGATGGGGGTCCAGTGTGGGGTGGAGGCTGGCTTTGAGGTGAGCCAAGATCAGCCGCTCAAAGTAGGTATGTTACAAAACCTACCTGAATCGTCATTGGGAATCTGCCCAAAGCCATGTCCGCGATTTTGGCGCTGTTTGGAGGGGGCGGGTTTAAAACGCGATTTTTATTAGGCTGTTCCAATCGCAGATGTTCAGCCTAGTAAATCATTAACGAAAAATCGCTGCAAAACCCGGTCGCAAAAGGTATTATTAGTTTTATAGGCCTCGAATAATAGTTACAATAGTTTTAAAATTACTGTCTCACTCCGCAACCTCTCGCAGCCCCAGGGTTTTATAAAGCAAACAATTAAAGGTATGTACCTTATTTTTACATTAAATGGGGCATGTATATAACCCTTTATATAAAATTTTCTATAGCGAGTAGTTCATTTTGGGCTTTTTATATCCCGCAGTATTTTTCTCGGCATTTGAGGGCACAAATCCAGCGCGATGTGAATGTTCTAAACCAGCGCGTTCACAGGAACCCACTAGAAAGCCGATTTAAATGGGCATTTATTTACAGCAATTGAACACTAAATTCCTTCCATTTGGCCTATAAATTAATGTAAATTAGATATAAAAATCATGTTATATTGTGAATTATTTGTGAATAATCTTTGGACACTTAGGCTATTTAAAAATGTTAATGTTTCCTTAAGAAATGGGCTTTTGACTATCCAAGATCACAGCTTTTTTGTAATGTCCATTGAAAATCAATAGGGAACAAGATGCTAATTTCCGAGTATGAAAATGGCCATAACTTTTTTAATACTTGAGATATGAAAGTGAATTTGGTGTCAAATTAAACTTATTGTTATGCTTTATCTGATGGGATAAATTGCAGACTTGATTTTTAAAATATCAAAATTTTGTAACATTGCTACTCAAAGCACTTTGCGATGACGGGGGTGAGTGCCACTGGGCGGAAGTCGTTGAGACTCCCTGAAGCTGATTGTTTGGGCACTGGCACAATGGTTGAAGTCTTGAGGCAAGTAGGGACGACACCCTGGGACAGTGACAGATTGAAAATGTCAGTGAAGACCAGGGATAGTTGTCCAGCACATGCCCTGAGCACACGCCCGGGGATGCCATCGGGGCCGGCAGCTTTGTGCTCATTCACCTTGCTCAGTGCGCCTTGTACAGCAGAGGTGGAGAGACTGAGGGGTTGTTCATTCGGGGGTGGGGCAGCTTTGATGGCTGGTGTTTTGTTGTCCCTGTCAAAACGAGCATAGAAGTAGTTTAGCTCATCAGGAAGGGAGGCGTTGTCTGGGGGGGAGGGGGGTGTTAACTTTATTGTAGTCGGCAATGGACTTGATGCCTTGTCACATGCGTCCGGGGTCGGAGTTGTTTTGGAAATGCTCCTCGATCTGTCGTTTGTGTTTGAGTTTAGCGTTCCTGATTCAGGTTGGCCCTGGATGAGCTGTATCCCTCAGCGTCGCCAGATCTAAAAGCGGCATCGCGAGCCTTCAGCAAGAGATTTGTACCTATCTTTGGCTTAAATCAGCATCAGCGGTTCCTTGCTACACAATAATTTTTTGATGTTGTGTGTGCGTGTATTGATATTGGTTTCAGTCAAATACTTTGGGCAACGGCCTTTTACGCAGACAGGCACATTATGAATCTGCTATATTTCTCTCCTATTCATCAGCTTAGAGTTTGCCTTTACAGAGCCTCTTCTTTGGTGCAAACTGAGGTAAAACTGAGATGTGCGACGGATAAGAGGTGAGGTGTGAAGAATACTGGAAGCACAGTGAGCTGGGAAACAGGTTTACACCCAGGCACCTTACAAGAGATCCCTGCCAGCAGAGTGCTGATCTTATTCATCACCTCACTTCTTGCTGATCAATATTGGCTCTGGTCCTCAAGTGTCCTTAGTTTAATATCATGATTCTTGTTCTCAGTACCGCTAGTCCCACAATCCGTTGAGAAGCTAAAGTTTTTTCCTTTTCTCAACCCACCACACCTTTGGGTGTCAGCACTGAGCTCTAGATTTCCATCCTGAACCTTCATCTGCTCCCTCTATCTCCCTCTCCCAATAGACAGTAGACAATAGACAACAGGTGCAGGAGTAGGCCATTCGAGCCAGCACCGCCATTCAATGTGATCATGGCCGGTCATCCACAATCAGTACCCCATTCCTGCCTTCTCCCCATATCCATTCACTCCGCTATCTTTAAGAGCTCTGTCTAGCTCTCTCTTGAAAGCATCCAGAGAGCCGGCCTCCACTGCCCTCTGAGGCAGAGAATTCCTAATACTCACAACCCTCTGTGTGAAAAAGTGTTTCCTCATCTCCATTCTAAATGGCTTATCCCTGATTCTTAAACTGTGGCCCCTGGTTCTGGACTCCCCCAACACCGGGAACATGTTTCCTGCCTCTAGCGTGTCCAAACCCTCAATAATCTTACGTTTCAATAAGATTTCCGCGATGGCTTTAGAGATTGTGGAGGCATGAGTCAAGTCAAGTCAAGTCAAGTCAAGTCAAGAGAGTTTATTGTCATGTGTCCCAAATAGGACAATGCAATTCTTGCTTGCTGCAGCACAACAGAACATAGTAAGCATAAATACAGAACAGTTCAGTGTGTCCATATAGCAAAGACCATACAGTATATATACACATAAATAAACAGATAAAGTGCAATAGGCTGTTATAGTTCAGAGTTTGTTTGATGGCGAGTTTAATAGCCTGATGGCTGTGGGGAAGAAGCTGGTCCTGAACCTGGATGTACCAGATTTCAGGCTCCTGTACCTTCTGCCTGAAGGCAGCGGAGAGATGAGTGTGTGGCCAGGATGGTGTGGGTCCTTGATGATGCTGACATCCTTTTTGATCCCTTCGATGGTGGGGAGGTCAGAGCCGATGATAGACTGGGCAGTGGTCACAAATTTCTGCAATCTTTCCGCTCCTGGACGCTCGAATTGCTGAACCAAGCCATGATGCAACTGGTCAACATGCTCTCTACTGTGCATCTGTAGAAGTTCGAGAGAGTCCTCTTTGACATACTGACTCTCCGTAATCTTCTCAGGAAGTAGAGGCGCTGATGTGCTTTCTTTATAATTGCATCAGTGTGCTGGGACCAGGAAAGATCCTCAGAAATATGCACACCCAGGAATTTGAAGTTCTTGACCCTTTCCATCCCGTTGATATAAATGGGATTGTGGGTCCCTATCCTACCCCTTCCAAAGTCCACAATCAGTTCCTTGGTCTTGCTGGTGTTGAGAGCCAGGTTATTGTGTTGGCACCATTTGGTCAATCGGTCGATCTCACTTCTATACTCTGACTCGTCACCATCAGTGATACGTCTCACAACAGTTGATGATGGAGTTTGCACTATGTCCAGTTATGCAGTCAAGAATATAGAGCATAGAATGAGGAAAGCAGGGGGCTGAGCACGCAGCCTTGAGGTGCTCCCATGCTGATTGTTATCAAGGATGACAGATTTCCACCAATACAAACAGACTGTGGTCTGTGGATGAGAAAGTCGAGGATCCAATTGCAGAGGGATGCGCAGAGACCCAGATGTGAGAGCTTGGTAACCAGCTTGGAGGTGATGATCGTATTAAATGCCGAGCTGTAATCAATGAATAACAGCCTGGCATATGCGTTTTTGTTGTCTCAGTGGTCCAGAGCAGAGTGGAGAGCCAGTGAGATCGCATCCACCGTTGATCTGTTGTGGCGGTAAGCAAACTGCAGTGGGTCAAGGTTTTTGTCGAGGTTGGGGTTGATATGCGCCATAATCAACCTCTCAAAGCACTTCATCACCACAGGCGTTAGTGCCACTGGTCGATAGTCATTGAGGCACGTCACCTTGCTCTTCTTGGGCACCGGTATTATTGATGCCCTTTTAAAGCAGGTGGGGACCTCAGACCTCAGAAGTGAGAGGTTGAAAATGTCTGTATAAACTCCAGTCAGTTGGTCCGCACAGGTTTTTAGAACACGACCGGGTATACCATCAGGTCCAGGCGCTTTCCGAGGGTTCACCCCCATGAAGGATCTTCTGATGTCGGCCTCTGTGACTGTGACTGAAATACCATCAGTGTTCTCCCTATCAAAGCGTGCATAGAACGCATTGAGCTTGTCAGGCAGTGATGTTTCACCGACAAGTGAGCTGCCTCCTGATTTCGCCTTGTTGGAGGTGATGGCATTCAAGCACCGCCACAGCTGCCGAACATCCATCTCATCCTCCAGCTTGGAGCAGAAGTCCCTTTTGGCCTTTTTGATGGCCTTGCCAAGATCATATCTGGACTTCTTGTAGACCTCTGTATCTCCAGACCTGAATGCCTGGGATCTGGACTTCAGAAGATTGCAGATCTCATGGTTCATCCAAGGCTTCTGGTTAGGAAACACTCGGTTGAGACGCAGTCCTCCACACAGTTCTTTATGAAGTCTGTAACGACTGTGGCGTATTCATCCAGGTCCGTTGCCAAGTCCCTGAACATTGCTCGGTCTACAGACTCCAAACAGTCCTGGAGTCTGTAGGAGTCTTCCCCCGACCAGCTCTGTACTGTCCTCACATCTGGAGGTGCTCTCTTCAGTTGCTGCCTGTAGGCAGGAAGCAGCAGCACTGCAGTATGGTTGGATTTACCGAAGTGAGGGCGAGGCCTAGAGTGATAGGCATCTTTGATGGTCGTGTAGCAGTGGTCGAGGGTGTTTGGTCCTCTGGTGCAGCAGGAGACATGTTGGTGGAAGTTAGGGAGTGATTTCTTTAGGTTGCCTTATTGAAGTCCCCAGCAATGGTGGTAAATGCCTCAGAGTAAGCCGTCTGGTGTTTGTTGACCATGGCGTGCAGCTCCTCCAGTGCCAGACGGACGTCTGCCTGGGGTGGGATGTAGACCGCGGTCAGGATGAGGAGATGAATTTTCTCGGTAGGTAGAAGGGGCGGCACTTTACCGTCAGATGTTCGAGTTGTGGAGAGCAGGAGTTGGACAGGACTGCCACTTCTGAGCACCACGCAGAGTTGACCATGAGGCACACGCCCCCTCCTCTTCCTTTCCCAGATGCCAGTGTTCAGTCCATAAGGTGGATGGAGAACTTTGCAGGCTGGACCACTGAGCCTAGGGAGCTGGGGGTGAGCCATGTCTCTGTGAAACAGAACGCAGAGCATTCCCTCAGCTCCCTTTGGTAAGGTCACTAGAGTCAGGGGTGTTTCCAGATGGTTCCAAATATTACTCTGCTGTTCAAGAAGGGAGCAAAGCAGAATAGTGAGAACTAAAGCCCAGATAGTTTGACTTTAGTGGTTGGTAAGATTTTAGAGTCAGTTATAAAAGATGAGTTTGTGGAGTAGTTAGAAGCACATGATAAAATAGGCCGGTCAGAATGGTTCTATGAAGGGCAGATCTTGCCTGACGAATCTGCTGGAATTTTTTGAAGAAGTAAATAGCAGGATAGACAAAGGAGAATGAGTGGATGTTGTTCACCTGGATTTTCAGAAAGCCTTTGATAAAGTGCACATGTGAGGATGCTAAAGATGAGAGCCCATGGTATCAAGTCAAGTCAAGTCATCAAGTTTATTTGTCATATACACATACGGGATGTGCAGTGAAATGAAAAGTGGCAATGCTCGCGGATTGTGCAAAAAAACAAACAAACTATGGAACAGAATAGTAAGATTAAACGAGAACTTACCAGTTTGAAGTTTGATCTTTATTTTATGAGGAGTAACGTTGAGGGATTACGTGAAGACCCCGTCCAGTACACATGCGTGTCAATTTGGAGTATTGTGAGCAGTTTTGGGCGCCGTATCTGGGGAAGGATGTGGTGGCACTGGAGAGGGTCCAGAGGACATTTATGAGAATGATCCCAGGAATGAGTGGATTATCACATCATGAATGTTTGTCGACACTGGGCCTGTATTCACTGGAGTTTAGCAGGTTGAGGGGAGACCTCATTGAAACATACAGAATAGTGGAAGGCCTGGATAGAATGGATGTGGAGAGGATGTTTACACAAGTGAGAGAGTCTAGGACAAGTCCATAGCTTCAGAATAAAAGAACGTCCCTATAGGAAGGAGATGAGGAGGAATTTCTTTAGTCAGAGGGTGGTGAATCTGTGGAATTCTTTGCCACAGAAGGCTGTGAAGGCCAAGTCTATAGATATTTTTAAGGCAGAGATAGGTAGATTCTTGATTAATACGGGTGTCAGGGGTTACGGGGAGAAGGCAGGAGAATGGGGTTGAGAGGAAGAGATAAATCAGCCATGATTGAATGGCAGAGGAGACTTCACGGGCCGAATGGCCTAATTCCGCTCCTATCACTTATGAACATGAAGCGAGAGTCAATGATACGTGGTGATATTGCTGGTTGCTAAATGCATTAGTACACACTGGATATTAGCTATGTTGCCAGGTGAGATCGAATCAGATTTCTCTGCTTCAGAAAAACTTTTAGCCACTCAGAGGGAGGACATTGTCATAGTTCACCATCACGACTCCTATACTTGCTGTGCCTGTATTCTTGGATCATGAGGGAAGGGGAGAACATAAACTTCAAGGGAAAAATCTACTGGTTGACAGACACAAAAAGCTGGAGTAACTCAGTGGGACAGGCAGCATCTCTGGAGAAAAGGAATAGGTGACGTTTCGGTTCGAGATCCTTCTTCATTCTGAGAGTCAGGGGAAATGGAAACGAGAGATACAGACGGCGATGTAAAGAGATTTGGAACAAATGAATGAAAGATATGCAAAAAATAGTTCAAATATAAAATAGTCTAAAATAAAATCCCGACCAGAGGGCTTGAGCATCGGGCCATCCATAGCGGCGACTACGGAGGGTCAGGGCCCCGGCCACAGGTGAACAAGGGAGGAGGAGGAGGAGGACTGTGTGAACTGTATTGCCTTTCCACCACAGTGAAGAATGCTGTGGCGGATGTCTGTGTTGAATTATGTTGTGTATTGTGTCCTTTTTTAATTGTTACGCTGCATGGTAAATTACATTTCACTGCACCTTATGGTGCATATGAGAAATAAATTTGAACTTGAACTTGAACTTGCAAAGCAACGATGAGAAAACAAACAGGCCATTGTTAGCTGTGGGCAAGGTGATGAGTCTGGGATAAAACGTGGTGGCTGAGCGGAGAGCAGGAGGAATCGGAGAGGCGGAGCAGCGAGAGAGGATGTTGCAGACGAAATGTGTAAGAAGGAACTGCGAGACGCTGGTTTAAACCGAAGATTGTCACAAAACGCTGGAGCAACTCAGCGGGACAGGCAACATCTCTAGAGAGAAGGAATGGGTGACGTTTCAGGTCGAGACCCTTCTTCAGAGATGTTGCTGAACTCTCCTCGGAGGAGAGAGGAGGAGAACATCTGCAAAGTAGGCAAACCTTGAGGAGATGTCACAGTGGGACAGACGAAATGTGTAGGAAGGAACTGCAGATGATGGTTTAAAATAATTATGAGCCCTAATTTTGGGCCCTTTGAACACGGACATTGAAGCTGGTATAGGATGATTCTCAGAGTGTATAGAACATAGAATATAGAAAAGTTTAGCCCAGATACAAGCCCCAAATGTCTATGTCAAACATGAGGCCAAGATAAACTAATTTCAAATGCCTGCACATGATCCATATCATTTCATATCAATGCGGCTGTTTACAAGTCTCTTACATGACTTAAATGTCACAATTGTATCGTATCTCTTAAATGTCTTAAAAGTCACCACCGTACATGCCTCCACCACTACCCCAGGCTGCACATTCCAAGTACCCACCCTGCCTTTGTAAAGACTCGCCCCGCACATCTCATTTGAATTCTGCCCTCCCTCACCTTAAAGCTATGCCCTCTTGTCTTTGACATTTCCACGCTGGTAAAAAAATGTTTTGGCGGCAAGGGTGGCATAGCGGTAGAGATTCTGTCTTGTAGCGCTTACAGCGCTGACACCCTGTTCGATCCTGACTACGGGTGCTGTCTGTACGGAGTTTGTACGTTCTCCCTGTTACCCGCGTGGGTTTTCAAAAAGCCACAATCATAGAATGGAATAGATGACATTTCCGGTTGAGACCCTTCTTCAGACTGAGTCAGGGGAAAGAGGATCAAGAGATATAGATGGTACTAAGGACAAATGAATGGAAGATATGCCTATACATCCCGTTTCCCTTCCCCTGTCAGTCTGCAGAAGCTTCTCGACCAGAAATGTCACCTATTCCACTCTATGATCGTTGCTTCCGTCCGTCTGTCCGTGCGTTCGCTCGCTCTTGGTGCCGGCGTTCTCCCCTCTGATTCCTATCCAATTAACTAATCGGTCTCCTCCCGTCCAATCAGCTGCCGTCTCCAAGGGCATTGTGTCAATCGTGTCCCAATCACGTTGCCCCCAGAGAGAGAGAGAGAGAGCGGGAGAGGAGGGGGGGAGAGAGGGGGGGGGAGGGAGGGGGGGGGGGGGGGAGGACGGGGGGGAGGAGAAGGGGGGGGAGGAGGGGGGGGGGGGGAGGAGAGGGGGGGGGGGGGGGAGGAGGAGGGGGGGGAGGAGAGGGGGGGGGAAGGGGGGAGAGGGAGGAGGAGAGGGGGAGAGGAGAGGGGGGGGGGGGGAGAGGAGAGGGGGGAGAGGAGGGGGGGGAGAGGAGAGGGGGGGGAGGAGGAGGAGAGGGGGAGAGGAGAGGGGGGGGAGAGAGGAGGAGGAGATGAGGGGGGGGAGAGGGGGAGAGGGAGGGGGGGGGAGGGGGGGGGGGGTGGGGGGGGGGGGGGGAGGGGGGGGGGGGGGGGAGGGGGGGGGGGGGGGAGAGAGAGTGCCTTTTTACTTCAACCCAAACCCAAACAACCATTTGCAGGCAGTGCTTTTTTACCTCCTAACCATATTTTCATTTTCAAACCAAATTAAGGGTACTCACAGTGCTGTAGACATTTGTCAGTGTCATTCAAAGCTCTGATTGAGGCACAACACTTGCAGAGACTCATTGGGGCACACCACTTGCAGAGACTGATTGAGGCGCACCACTTCCTGGTTTTATAGTCCCTTCCCCTGCCTCCAGCGGGGGCAGCAGAGAGAATGGGGAATTTAGTAAAAACATTAATATCTCTGTCATATTTCATCGACGGGAAAAATCCTCGGCACACATACGGCGGAGGGGGGCTCTGAGCGAGGTGGCCAAAAATGACGGCCGTAGGTGGCGGCGTTCTCTCGGACATCGCAGCACAGATCGCCAAAACCGGTCAAGAACAGAGTTTTAGTAATATAGATACACACTAAACAAGTTATGGATTCTTGTACTCTTACATGGGTATAACTGCACATTAAAAAAAATCCCACCCCCCCTTCCTTCCCAACCTCAGCCTCACGGACCTTAGAGTACCCCTAGTTCCTAAAACCCATTTCCATCACTGGATTATCCCACCACGATGTTGAAAATGTTGAACAACACAGCAGCTGGGAATGAAGCACAGTGGAAAATTGATCCTATTGAATGTCCCATAATGTTTATTAATCAGTGAAACAGAGGACTTTCACCAGAGACACTCAAAACTAAGACTGACTGCAGCAGTGCGCAACTTATGTGATAATCAGTTTGTTCCTGCGAGTGTGTAGTTTGGAGATACAGCATGAAAACAGGCCCTTCTCTTCTTCTTCTTGCGAATGAAACATAAATAAACCAAAGGAATAGTTAGATCTCAAGCCGCGTGTTGAGCAGCCAGGTTGTTGTCTCTGCGCCAATGTCTGCCAGGCCCTGAGCTCCATTTGGTGGGTGGTAGAGCGGGCACTCAGTGATGACATGGTTGGCTGTCTGTTGTTCTGCTCCGCATTCACAGGCTGGGCTCTGGCGGAGCCCCCATCTCCACACGTTAGCATTGAAACACCCAACTCACGCTTATGTGGGAGGATGGGCCTCTATCCTACAGTTTCACCCGAAGGACAATGCCCCCGAGAATATAGCGTTAGCTCAGTTATGATTTGTTTGTCAATTTAAACCTTTTGGTGATTGATACAGAAATATCATCAAAACAGTAAGGAACAAGCTGAAAACCTATTTAGTTGTTTTCCGCCTAATAATTAAATGTGTAATTAGACTAAATTTTTTTTAAAAAGCAATTGTTTGTTTAAAAAATAGACTGCAGCCAACAGCTTTCCATGGGGTATGTAAAATTTGTTCCAAATGAATTGGCTCGGCTTTTACTGGCCCACGGTGGAGCAACTAAACTCTGGCAATGGTGCTGCAGGACATGGATGTTGCTGTAATTACTGTAATTTGTGGGTGTTTATGTAACTGGATTAGCGATCCATAGGCCAAAACTATCATAGAAAGAATGTGAGTTAAAAGCCTGGCACCACACAGGGCCAGTGGAGTGGAGCTCTCAGGGGAATCCCTGGTCTATGCTGCACTTCCTGCCAGTCTGCTGTAAAACGACCCTCCCTTCACCATCAGCTCCATGCTCCTCGCTCTTCTCATAAGGTCATAAGGTCACAATGGTTGGCCATTTAGGACTGAGATGAGGAAAAACTTTTTCACCCAGAGTTGTGAACCTGTGCAATTCTCTGCCACAGAAGGCAGTGGAGGCCAATTCACTGGATGTATTCGAGAGAGTTACTGTAGATTTAGCTCTTGGGGATAACGGAATCAAGGGATACGGGGAGAAGGCAGGAACGGGGTTCTGATTTTGGATGATCAGCCATGATCGTATTGAATGACGGAGCTGACTCGAAAGGCCGAATGGCCTACTCCTGCACCTATTTTTTATGTTTCTATGTCTATGTTTCTACAAGTGATAGGAGCAGAATTAAACCATTTGTCCCATCAAGTCAACACCACCATTCAATGATGGCTGATCTATCTCTCCCTCTTAACCTCATTCTCCTGCCTTCTCCCCATAACCCCTGACACCCGTACTAATCAAGAATCCAGCACAAATGGCCCACTCCAGTTCCTAGATCATATGGGAGTGCCACTGATGATATATCAGAACACCCTTATTTTTTATTTACTATAAACAATATCTTTTCTGCACTTTTATTTAGAACAATACCGGTAGGCGGCGTGACTCTCGTCAGCAGCGGCCTCTGCAGCCCGTCCGCGTTTTTATTATTTTTTGTCTATGTTTCTATGTAGTTTTTGTTATTTTTTGTTGGGGTGTGTGTGTGGGGGTGGGGTGGGAGGGAGGGGGAAACTTTTAAATCTCTCCCTGCACGGGAGACCCGACCTTTTCTTGTCGGGTCTCCGTTGTCGTTGGGGCTGCAACGAGGAGCGGCCTCCAACAGGAAGACCGGGGGCTCTGGTGCCGACGACTCACCGTCACCGTCGCGGGGCTGGCCGAGTCCGGAGCAGGTGGAGCGGTGGAGGAGCGCTGCTGCTGCTGCTGCTGCGGCCCGACCTCCGGAGATTCGGAGGCTTCAACTGCAGGTCTGGTGGACGGCGGCACCGGGAGCCCGCAGGTCCCTGGAGGGAGACCGCTTTTCAGGGCTCTTGCAACGGAAACTTCTCCCGCCCGAGTTGCGGGGTCGAAGAGCTCCTGGAGCGGGGCCTGACATCACCGCCCCGCGCGGCTTGGAATGGCCGCGGGACTCTGCGAGCGCACGCCGGGGGCTCCAACACCAAGACCCGTGTGCGACCTCGCACCACCCGGCGTGGCTTTAATGGCCGTGGGACAATCGCCATCGCCAGCCGGGGGCTTTGACTTTGACTCTGACATCGGGGGGGGGGGGGGGGGGGGGGGGGAGAGTGCAGTGGAGAGATAAGTTTTTTTGGCCTTCCATCACAGCGATGTGATGGATGTTTATGTAAATTATGTTGTGTCTTGGGTCTATTTGTTGTAATGTATGGCTGCAGAAACGGCATTTCGTTTGGACCTCAAGGGGTCCAAATGACAATTAAATTGTATCTTGTATCTTGTATCTTGAACAAGGTGGAAGTTGGAGGAAAAAAGTCTGTTTGTGGTCAATGGAGTAAAGAAGATAGACACAAAATTCTGGAGTAACTGATCGGGACAAGCAGCATCTCTGGATAGAAGGAAGGGGTGATGTTTTGGGTCGAGACCCTTCTTCAAACTGAGAGTCGCGGGAAACGGGAAACATGGAAGGGTAAGGTGTGAGTACAAGAGGTCAAAGGGGACGAAGATCAAGGAGTGTGTAGACTAGAACAATATTAGCTAGGGGAAGGTACCTACAAGGTATACAATGTATGCCTCTGAAGAAGGGCATTCTCTGAAGAAGGTCTGAAGATGGGTCTCGACCCGAAACGTCACCCATTTCTTCTCTCCAGAGATGCTGCCTGTCCCGCTGAGCTACTCCAGCATTTTGTGTCTATCTTCAATGTAAACGTTGTTTGTTTGGTGTGAGATACTATTGGACAGGTAGTTCAGTCTGAGGGTGGAGATGTGGACGCAACGTCACTGGAAAGACAAGCTCATGTGAAGAAACCTCTACGGCCACAACCTACCAAGAGTTGGCAACCCATATGGTGCAGGACTTTTGACTAGATTTCTGGTAAAATGTCATGACTTTGTGGAATGTAGGCAGTCATCGATCTCCAGGGATTGCTGGGATAATTCATGTTTGGGAGCTCATTCCCTTCCCTCACTGTCAGCAGCATTGGAGTGACGTTAAAATGCCTCGATAGAGATTGTCCTCCATCGAACACCACAGTTATTCATCACGGAAAATGCTGTTGAAGTGAAGGGGGCTGGTTGCACAATCGGATGGGTGGTCATGCAATAACATTTCCGGGAATACATTGACCGGTCCGTATTGGCAAACCTAAAGCAAGCAAGCTCCTCTGAACAACAGTGGCCGAGCCAACTTGAAGCACGCGATGATCTCATTTGCGGACAGCTCGCAGTCAATGACTCAAAAATGGAAGTCTTTCCCATTGACAAGAGATCAGTGGTGCCAGGAGACAGGGGTAAACCTGCAGTCTGCAGCCAGCTGAGCCAACTGGCTGTGTCTCTTGGTCAGAAGCCTAGCGTGTGGGCACGCTACAAGCATTGAACTGCTTCCTAAGGGAAATGAGCCTCTGGCTTCCTTCCATAACTATTTGTGCCAGAGTTGCCACCAGAGCACACAGATGTCCAGGAGCCTACACCCAGTTGGCACTGAGACATTGACCTGCACAGCCCAGTTATTGATCTCTGGTACAAGACGGACATGCTCTACCTGAACTGGCCGGAAGCCAAAGTCTTGGCTGGCAGGTTTGCAAGGGAAGGGTTTAAACTATATTGGTCAGGGACGGGATCTAATGTAGTAGTGAAGAAGGCAGATAGGAGGCTGGAGGTCGGTGCAGAAGTCAATGACAGGAATTTTCAGTAGACAGGGACAGGCAGGAGCATAGCATGGAGCAAGGAGACCAATGACAGGTGGAATCTGATGGGAAGCCAGTTAGATACCTGAACTCATCCTGATCCCATCAGGCAAGGTCTGATCACAAACTTAATTAGACAACTATTCCAGTTATCATAGAGTCATAGAGTGATACAGTGTGGAAACAGGCCCTTCGTCCCAACTCGTCCACACCGGCCGACAATGTCCCAGCTACCCTCATCCCACTTGCCAGCGCTTGGTCCATAACCCTCCAAACTATCCTATCCATGTACCCGTCTAACTGTTTCTTAAATGATGGGATAGTCCCAGCCTCAACTACCTCCTCTGGCAGCTTGTTCCATACACCCACCAGAGCAGGTAGTTGATGCCTATCTCTCGAGCATCCAGAGAACCTGCCTCCACCGCCCTCTGAGACAGAGAATTCCACACTCACCACTCTGTGTGAAAAAGTTAACTGTTGGATTCTGATTAAATCTTTTCCCCTTCACCTTGAACCTATGTCCTCTGGTCCTCGATTCCATTACTCTGGGTAAAAGGCTCTGTGCATCTACCCGATCTATTCCTCTCATGATTTTTGTACACCTCTATAAGATCTCCCCTCATCCTCCTACGCTCCATGGATAGAGACCCAGCCTACTGAACCTCTCCCTATAGCTCTCACCCTCTAGTCCTGGCAACATCCTCAAAACAAAGTGATTGATTTTCCCTTATTTCTTGAGGCGTCCAAGTATTCTGTTCAGCAGTGGGTTGCAGGTCCATCACAGCGATGTGCAGTTTAAGAATAAGGAGTAAGCCATTTACAATGGAGACGAGGGAACACTTTTTCTCACAGAGTGGTGAGTGTGGAATTCTCTGCCTCAGAGGGCGGTGGAGGCAGGTTCTCTGGATGCTTTCGAGAGAGAACTAGATAGGGCTCTTAAAAATAGCGGAGTCAGGGGATATGGTGAGAAGGCAGGAACGGGGAATTGGGGATGGCCTACTCCTGCACCTATTGTCTATTGTCTATTGTCTATTGTCTATTGTCTATTGTCTATTGTCATGTTTAAGAGACATTTGGACAAGTACGTGGATAGGAACGGTTTAGAGGAATATGGGTCAAATGCAGGCAGTGGCACAAGTGCAGATGGGGCATGTTGGTCGGCATGTTGGGCCAAGGGACCCGTTTCTACATTGTATGACTCTATGATGCTATGACGCTATAGGGTATCAACTGACACGTCGAACAAAAGATTCTAAAACCAATGTTTATTGTAACTTAAACTTCATTAGCATTCAAGTTACTTAACCATGCAGGCAAAACACTGACATAATAATTTCTCATTTAATTAATTGTTCTATTCTCACTTCTTACAATACGAGGCTTGTGACTTGGGTTCAATATTACCCATATGAATAAATAGGCCAGATTCACTCTGCTGATAAGGGGGAGTTTTTCCCTGAACTTTCAACTGAGGACCATTCTTCTTGCGATGGTTGTTCTTGGGTTTTCGCCGCCGATATATATGGACTGCCTTTCTTTTATACGATTTTTCCTTCAATCTTCTAAAGGGAGCCTTTGTTCTAATCCAAGGCTCTCTTGACTCTGAAGGCAATCAATTCAAGTTGTCCAGGAAGGAATTGCGGATGCTGGTTTAAACCAAAGATAGACACACAATGTTGGAGGAACTCTGCTGGTCATGCAGCATCCCTGGAGAGAAGGAATGGGTGACGCTTTGGGTCGAGACCCTTCTACAGATGCTCATCTAAGGGCTGAATAAACAAAACACATCTTGTTTCCTTATCAGGCTACAGAGTTTTTAATTATTCATAATTTACTTCTCATCATATAGTCCCTTTGCAAAACGGCCGTTCCCAGACACTTTATGTTCTCAAGGGCACACACTACATAGCCATGTACTTATCTTCATCTCAGCTCTCACCAGATGTCGATCACATGGACGTGTGCACTGTGCACCTTTGTTTTTGTAGTCCCAGCATTCCTCTCGGCCCCATCTCTCGAGCTACCAATATCCTCCTCTTGGGATATGTGACATCTCTAATTCCAGGGCGGATGTAATGCCCCTGTCCCACTTAGGAAACCTGAACGGAAACCTCTGGAGACTTTGCGCCCCACCCAAGGTTTCCGTGTGGTTCCCGGAGGTTTTTGTCAGTCTCCCTACCTACTTCCACTACCTGCAACCTCCGGCAACCACCTGCAACCTCCGGGAATCGCACGGAAACCTTGGGCAAAGACTCCAGAGGTTTCCGTTCAGGTTTCCTAAGTGGGACAGGGGCATTACATATTCCTCACGATGCTACTTAGTAAAGAGTAATAGCTCTGTCCCACGGTACGAGTTCATTCCAAGAGCTTTCCCGAGTTTAAAAAAAATCAAATTCAGGGTAAGCACGGAGAATGAACGTAGCGGGAACGTCGGAGCTCGGGGGCGTCTCTTAGCGGCTCGTAACACTAACGGCAGGTACTCGGGAAGACTCGCTAATGGCATGGAAGCACGTGAAGACTCGTGAAGATTTTTCAACATGTTGAAAAATGTCCACGAGAGCCCAGGGTACCGATGAGCGGCCATTACCGTAAATCTCCGAGTTCGAATCAGGGCAAACTCGGGAGAGCTCTTGGAATGAACTCGTACCGTGGGACAGGGCTTTAAAGGAACTCTGCCCATCACCCCACATAATTTTTTGTGGCACAAGAGTTTGCCCCATTGTCATTCTAAGCCAGTTTCGGAGTGTTCTCTACGCACATCATTCGTTGCCCGGTATGTTTTCCTGCACTCACTTGACACTGAGTGTAAAAATATTTCAGGGGCACAGTGGTAGAGTTGCTGCCTCACAAAGACCCAGGTTCGATACTGACTCCGGGTGCTGTCTGTAAGGAGTTTGTACATTCTTCCCGTGACTGCCTGGGTTTTCTCCGAGATCTTTGGTTTCCTCCCACACTCCAAAGATGTACAGGTTTGTAGGTATAAATGTAAATTGCCCCTAGTGTGTGTAGGATAGCGTTAGTGTGCAGAGATCACTGTTTGGTGCGGACTCGGTGAGCCAAAGAGCCTGTTTCCATGCTGCATCTCTAAACTAAACTAAACTAAAACTAAACTCAGTATTAACTGCCAGCTATCTAGATTATAGCCTGATAATCATGTAAAGTGGAAATATTTTCAAGCTTGTACATGCCAGGTTATCACACTGATGCAATCTAAATCTGATTCTTTCATGCTCATTCCCTGCTTTAAGCAATGTGCAACAGATCTAATTATACACATTTATAATCAAATAACTGTGAATCTAATTTTAGTGAATTTGATATCAGTGCCAAGTGAAGCTAAGCATTAACACTTGGTGAGTCAAGCATTGCCGGTGCCCAGTGGCGGGCGGACTGGGTCTAAAAATATTGGTTGCCAGGAGACAAAGGGGGGGGGCCCACTTGCCATCGGGCAAGCTGACACCCTGGCCAGTCCGCCACTGCTGAGGGATCATGACATCAGTAAACCACTTATCATCGGAAGCCTATTGTTTATGCCAGATCGAAACTGGGAATCATCAAAAGAACCTTTTTATCCAGAGGACCACCTGGGGGTTTCAAAGGAAGCTCAGGTATAAAAACAGGAGTCAAGCCTGAACTCTTTCTCTCTTTCTGCTCTGCTGGACAGCTCATGGGCCTGTATCGAGCTAGCTGTGAGTATCCCGGTGACCTGGTGAAATTCCTGAAATAGGATAGAGGTTGAGAAGATAAAGGGAAAGGGGGGTAAAATTGTGTAAAGTAAGTTTTACGACGTGCCCGATAGTTTTCCGTCCATAGTCTTAGTTTAAAGCATAAGTTTAGCCACGTATTATGTAATGTTGGTGAGATTCGATTTCTCATTGTTTAATAAAACCTGTAAATTTTAGACTTGCTTTGAGTCCATCTTGGTTTCTGTTTTCTCTCATCAGCACACTCTGGTCAATTCAACCTTTTTATCATATCCCACCTTAATTCCGAGGTCTAGAACCCAGGGGAATCCCTTTTGTTGTATTCTCTCTCTTGGAAACCGCTCGAGTGGAGTGGTGGCCGTTTGACCCTCCGACAAGGGAGAGAATAACTCGGGCAGTTGGGCCCGAAGTGGAGTAAAGGGAAACGCAAAACCCCTACAGCACTCAGCTGGCTCCGTTCCTACCTTTCCAACAGATCCCACTTCATTTCTCTCCACAACCACACCTCTGCTACAGCCACAGTCACTCAAGGCGTTCCCCAAGGCTCCGTACTCGACCCCCTCCTCTTCATCATCTACATCCTCCCCTTTGGTCAGATACTCCGCCACTTCAACCTGGACTTCCACTGTTACGCTGATGACACCCAGATCTACCTCGGCACCAAATCCTCCCACAACCCCACCTCTCCCATATCAACTCCTGTTTGTCAGCTATAAAAACCTGCATGCAACATAATTTCCTCAAACTGAACAGCGATAAGACAGAATTCCCCCTCATAGGCTCCAAAGCCACACTCAGCAAAATCAATAACCCCACTATCACCATCAACTGCACCACTGTCTCCCCATATCCCCAGGCCCGCAACCTTGGCATGATCTTTGATTCCACCCTCTCCCTTGAGCCTCAAATCACTCCATGTCATTAAAACCTCCTTCTTTCATCTCCACAACATCGCCAAACTCAAACCCTCTCTCACACCGCCCGCTGCTGAAAGACTCATCCATGCCTTCATCTCCTCCCGACTATACTACTGCAACTCTAGAATTTAGGAGATTGAGAGGGGATCTTATAGAAACTTACAAAACTTACAAAATTCTTAAGGGGTTGGACAGGCTAGATGCAGGAAGATTGCTCCCAATGTTGGGGAAGTCAGGACAAGGGATCACAGCTTAAGGATAAGGGGGAAATGAGATGAGAAGAACATTTTTCACACAGAGAGTGGTGAATCTCTGGAACTCTCTGCCGCAGAGGGTAGTCGAGGCCAGTTCATTGGCTATATTTAAGGGAGTTAGATGTGGCCCTTGTGGCTAAGGGGATCAGAGGGTATGGAGAGAAGGCAGGTACGGAATAGAATAGAATAGAATAGAATAGTTTCTTTATTGTCATTGTAACATGAACCATGTACAACGAAATTTAAAAATGTCAGCCAGTCAGTGCACCATTTCAAACATTTCTAAAAGCTAACGATACATACAAGGTAAAATATTAAAAGATAAACAACTAAAATAAATATCACGAAAATAGCACGCATAAACACCCAACCCTCCATCCTTCTGTTGATTTCACAGTGTACCACAGTCCCTTAGTATGTCTCGCCCCTGCATTCCTTGGCGGCTACATTTAGTGCCTTTTATAGCAGTGGGGTAAAAACTGTTTTTTAGTCTATTTGTCCTTGTCCTTGTAGATCTGTACCGTCTGCCTGACGGCAACAGTTCAAACAGGGAGTGTCCGGGGTAGGAAATGTCCTTTATGATATTCTGGGTTTTTTTGGTGCAGCGGGAACTGTGTAAGTCCTCCAAGGTAAGGAGAGGGCAGCCGACAATCCTCTGGGCATTGTCAATGGCCCTCTGGAGCGCTTTCGTCTGAGCCGCTGTGCAGCTGGTGTAACACACGCATACACAATATGTTAGTATGCTCTCAATGGAGCACCGATAAAAGGACAGCAGCAGTCTCTGAGTGATGTTATTCTTCCTGAGCACCCTCAGGAAGTGCAGTCTCTGCTGGACCTTTTTCAGCAGCGCAGTGGTGTTCACGCTCCACGTCAGGTCCTCCTCAATATGGATTCCCAGGAAGCGGAAATCCGCCACCCTCTCTACACAGTCCCCTCTGATAGTCAATGGTACCATGTCCGTTTTATTCTTCCTAAAGTCTATTATTAATTCCTTTGTCTTTAAGGTGTTGAGGAGCAGGTTATTTTCTTCACACCACACTGTCAGCTGCTCCACCTCATCCCGGTAGGCGTACTCGTCCCCCCCGGAGATGAGTCCCACCACCGTAGTGTCATCCGCAAATTTGACAATGGTGTTGCTGTGGTGGGTGGGGGTGCAGTCATGTGTGTAGATGGTGTAGAGCAGGGGGCTCAGTACGCAGCCCTGTGGAGAGCCGGTACTGAGGCTGAAGGCCGTGGATGTGTGATGGCCCACTCTGACTCTCTGGCTGCGACCCGACAGGAAGCTATTTATCCATGTACAGGTGGAGTGTGGAAGTCCCAAGTCCCCCAATTTGTCCACCAGTTTGTGGGGAAGGATGGTCCTCTGTACTGAGTTGGATGATCAGCCATGATCATATTGAATGGCGGTGCAGGCTCGAAGGGCCGAATGGCCTACTCCTGCACCTAATTTCTATGTTTCTATGTTTCCATGTTTCTAACTCACTTCTCCTTGGCATCAGCTCCACCTACATCAACCGACTCCAACTGGTCCAGAACGCAGCCGCCCGACTCATCACCCACCCAAATCCTGGCATCACATCACTCCAGTCCTCAAACAACTTCACTGGCTTCCCATCTCCCACCGGATCAACTACAAAATCCTGATCCTCACCTACAAAGCCCTCCATCATCTGGCCCCCCCCCATATCTCACTGACCTCCTCTCCCCCTACCAACCCTCACGGTCCCTCAGATCCACATCAGCCAGTTTCCTCTCCATCCACAAGTCGAACCTCCGCAGTTTTGGGGACAGAACCTTCTCCAGGGCAGCTCCCAGGCTCTGGAACTCCCTCCCCCAACTGATCCGCAATTCCGTGTCCCTCACCATCTTCAAATCCCGCCTCAAGACCCATCTCTTCACCTCTGCCTATCCTTAGCCCCACGTCCCCCTCCCTTTTCATCAGTGCATTAATTGCCTCATATTGTGTTTTGAATTGAATTCTGTCTTTACTTTGTGTACTAGTCATGTCTCTACTATTTATTTCATTCCCCTTACATGTTTTTCCTCTACCTGCTAAATTTTTGTAAGGTGTCCTTGAGACTCTTGAAAGGCGCCCTTAAATAAAATGTATTATTATTATTTATTATTATTATTAGGAAGGGTGATAGGCGACTTTTCAGGTCAAGACCCTTCTTCAGACTGAAGAACTGTTCTTTGTACTGCAGTTGGGAGTTTCAATGCCAGTATGTGGAGATGGGGACTCCACCAGAGCCTAGCCTGTGAATGTGGAGCAAACAACAGACAGCCAACCATGTCATCTCTGGGTGCCCGCTCTACCACCCACCAAATGGAGCTCAGGGCCTGGCAGACATTGACGCAGAGACAACAACCTGGCTGCTCAACACCCGGCTTGAGATCTAACTATTCCTTTGGTTTATTTATGTTTTATTCACAAGAAGAAGAAGACTGAAGAAGGATCACGACCCGAAACGTCGCCTATTCCTTCCCTTCATAGATGCTGCCTCACCCGCTGAGTTTCTCCAGCTTTTTTATCTACCTTCGATTTTTCCAGCATCTGCAGTTCTTTATTAGACAATTCTTAGACAAACAATATCAATCCTTTTTCAACCATTTGATTACTGCTATAGGTCACTGTGGCATATCAGGGCATTGTGTTTCTGGAGACAATCACACATGTTGGTGTAACTACTTCTAGTGGCCCGTGGTCACGTGGAGGGTGTGAATGATAGTGAGGCAGGTGGGGGAACAGAGATGAGGACTATGTTAGAGGAGCTTCAGCCCTTGAGTTTGTCAGGCGGGTCTGAGATTCTTGCTCCCTGTGCAGACGGGTGTGAGGGCTGTAGGAAGGATGAGCAACTTGACCAGGTCACCGTGGTTCAGGGGACCATCCAACAGGGAAGAGGGAAGAAAATGTAGCTGTCATAGGGGATAATTGACACTGTTCTCTGTCGCAAGGATCAAGCGTCCTTAAGGCTGTGTTGCCTGCCTGGTGCCCGGGTTCAGAACATCTCATCTGACCTGCTGAGGAACTTGGTGTGTTAGGGGAACGATCGAGTCGGCATGGTCCATGTGGGTACCACTGGCGTAGGTGGAATGAGGAAAGAGGGACTGCTAAGGGCATTTGAACAGCTGGGCACCAAATTGAAAAGCAGAACCAAAGAGCTAATAATCTCGGTATTGCCACCTGAACCGCATGCAAATTGGCAGAGGGTTGAGACGATTAAAAAGTTGAATGCACGGCTCAAAGATTGATGTGGAAGAAGTAGCGATGTTACAAAAAGCGGTGTTGCAGTTCTGCCACAGGCCATGTGCGCAACTTTGGCGCCTTTGGGAGGGGGAGGGGGGATTAAAATCCAGTTTTCTACTGCCTGTCGGAGGCGAATTTCCTCGGGCTGCTAGCTGCTGAAGAATAATCGATCCGACTTCCGTTCCCGATTTTTTTTTAATCGCTTGACAATTTAATAATTTGATTAAAATAGAAAGGGACAACGCCTACAACGTGACGGATCGCAAGAATGGAACAAAACAAAGGGTAAGTCTTCTATTTTACATATAAACTTGCTTCTTAGGATGGCTTTAATCTAATTTTACGTTGCAAAAATGTGATTTGGGCCCCATACGAACCGGCAGTGTTTTCCCTGCCGATATGGGGTTCAAATTCACCGCAAATGCAACGTTCCAATCGATCGCGTTCCAGAAAAACCCACTCGCAAGATGATTTAAATGCTCTTTCTTTTGGACAATCATGCCATAACAGCATCTAAATCGTCTATATTTTGTGTTATTGTCTACCCATAGTCAATATTTTTATACTAAATATCAGTTTGAGTCCCAAGTATTGTGCAAAAAAAAAAAATGTTGATTATATTAAGTGGATGTTTCTAAATTAATTTATGGGAATTAAATATCAAATTCCTTCCATCTGGCATATTAATTCATGACGGTGAGATTTTAAAATGATGTTATATTGTGAATTCTTGTGTGGATGGGATTAGTTTGTTATTTGGGTACTTAAAAAACAGAATGGCCTAATTCTGCTCCCATCACATGAACATGAACTGTACTGTGGAGCCAACTAGAAAGAAATGTGATGAAATCCTGGAAAATAGTTCACTGATTCAACAACCATAGTCACACTGGTTTGCTAGAGCAATTCCCTTTCTCAATTCCCTTGAAAAGACCAGTAAGCTGAATATTTCAGCAGCTCAAGAGGTTGCTCCCTGTGGTGTGAGGGCAGATTTCAGAGGAAACCCATGCAGGTAACGGGGAGAATGTACAAACTCCGTACAAACAAGCACCCATAGTCAGGATCGAACCCGGGTCTCTGGTTGCCAACTTTCTCACTCCCAAATAAGGGACGAAAGGTCAAAATACGGGACAAATTCACGACGACGATTAGTTGACTGACTTTGCCGTGGCTGGGTGACTGATGAATTGGCCCGGGTGCTGGACTGCACACAAAGCCCAGCCGGCGGGCCAGCTGAGGAATTTTGGTCCAGGCCACGTGACGTCGGGCGCAATGTCCGGCGCCCCCATCCAACTCATGAACCAATGATTGGCCATGAGAAGGAGGGGTGGTAAGCGAAGGTCCGAATGTCGGATAGCTGGCCGGGCTGATGACCGACGAGGCCACGGGCGAGGCGCTGCTGCTGCTGCACTCCATGGGCTGCACCACAGTGCCGCCCCATTAATCATGCTTACTTCACTCTTTTCTGACTGTTAGTATTTTCCTCCCCAGTTTCCATCTACATATTTTTATCTTTCTCCCCTCAGCCTTGAGCTCTTCTCTGTTCGCAGTTGATGTGGTGAGATTGGATGGCTGCCTCAAACATGTTGCTGTTGTCTATGTACATCAGCTGCCTGTGTTGCTTAATGCCCCCATATTCTCAGAAAATGGACACTATTGCAAAGAGGCCAAACTTATAAACGATCTCAGTGCCGAAACACAAGCAAACAAACCTGGTGATAATTGAACATGCATGATTATTCTGGCAGTCCCTTGGTTTACCAGTGTTGTCACGATTGAGTTAAACTGGGCGGAAACTGGAGCTTGCGTGTGTTGCTTGGGAAGATTGTTAGGATTTTGCACAACAATGCAACATAACCTTCAAGTGCAGTACCAAGGCAATCATATTACTCAATTTAATACCACATCTGTAAATGTTCCCCGAGACAGATCAACAGGAAGCTGTGTGGTCAGCCCATGGTCAAGAGCTCAGTCACATCGTTCAATTCTGCTGGAGGTTTCTCTGTTGCCAGGACAGAGGTTAGTGTAAGGGTATCCATCCGGACTATTCAGGTTTGTCTGTCCCTATTGCTCCACTTATTACAAGTTCAGCTGGCCCTTGCTCAAGGGTTCTTATGAAGAAGGCGAAATTCAAAATGGGCGGCATGATGGCACAGCGGTAGAGTTGCTGCTTTACGGCGCCAGAGACCTGGCTTCGATCCTAACTGCGGATGCTGTATGTATGGAGTTTGTACGTTCTCCCCGTGACCGCGTGGGGTTTTCTCCAGGTGCTCCGATTTTCTCCCACACTCCAAAGACATGCAGGTTTGTAAGTTCATTGGTTTTGGTAAAAATTGTAAATTCTCCCTAGTGTGTGGGATAGTGCTGGTGTTTTGGGATCGCTGGTCGGCACAGACTCGGTGGGCCGAAGGGCCTGGTTCCACTCTGTTTCTCTAAAAAAACTTCAAAACCTCTCAACTATTCTGCTGGAGGTGCAGTGAGCAAAATTCTGTGCCTCCAATGTCCTGGCACCAGCCTAATGCCAAATCTTGAGGGGGTTTCACTAGCAATGTGACAGAAGCCTGAGCAAAGTTACACACAGCCAAACAATAATGGTGACTCTGGTCCATCTAGCTAGCCACAGAAAATTCCAAATGTATGCACTCCCCACCTCACTGGAACCAAACACTTTGCTTTACATTTTCCTTTACACTTTCCTTTTAGGGCCTGTCCCACTTTTCAGCAAATTGCCTGCGACCTTCAAGCGCGCGCGGCACGCCTGAAAAACCGGGAACTGGAACGGCGACCATCAGAGCGGAACACACACACACACACACACACACACACACACACACACACACACACACACACACACACACACACACACACACACACACACACACACACACACACACACACACACACACACACACACACACACACACACACACACACACACACACATCGCAAAGGCGGGGGCCAGGGAAAGAAGGGGGGAGCGCTGTGTGAAATTCACACGGTACAAGGCGAAGGTGATACAGACACACGCCGCGATGAACAGTAAGGTTAAGACAGCTAGCACGGTGTACGGTAAGTCCTTTAAAAGAGGGGGGAGGGGAGAAGGGGGGGGGAGATGAGGGGGGGAGGGGGGAGAAGGAATTGAGACACTTTTAAGAAGCCAGACAACTTTTAATAAGCCAGGGATACACAGCTGTGAAGTTTAGCGGGCATTTAATATTACTGGTCGGTTTTCATTGGTTCTGAACACTCGTGCTTACGTTTTTTTTCCCCACATGAGCCAATGAAAATGCCCGGTCAGCAAAGGCGACTAACTAAAACTACCTACGACTACCTCGACAACCTATAACTACATGGTGACCCCACTACAACTGCACCTACGACTACAAAAATATAGATTTTCGCCATGGCGACCAATTTTTGGTCGCAGAAAATGTTTCAACCTGTTGAAGAATTTGCTGCGACCATACTGAGGCCGCGACTAGTTCCCAGAATGCGGAAACTCCACGCGACCATGAAGGAGACTCACCAGAGACCACCAGCGAACATGTGGCGACCATGTGGCGACCATGAGGCGAGCGCAGAGTCTCCTGCGCTCGCCTAAAAAGTCACCTAAGTGGGACAGGCCCTTAACTGACAAGCTGCTTTTGCTGCTTTGGCAACTTTGTGTTTTCTGTGCCATTGTTAAATTGCTGGTATTTCTCAATAAACATTTAATGCTCTGGAACTGAATCACTCTATTCTTCTAATAATTTTCATGACTCCAGCTGCTGAATTTCCATACATGGGAAAGAAATTAAAACTGTGGAATATCTGCCAGATTAACCCGGGAACAGCTGCACAGATTTCCCGAAGTTTGGCAGGTAGAGCATGCCAGAGTTTGAACACCAGAGTTGGGCTGCTGTGTGGAGCTACAGCATGTGAGATACAGTACAAATACTGTAATAGTCCGACAATGTGATATGCTAAGATCCATTGACATGGCCACATAGCCCCAGAAGGAATGCAAACATCTCTTGAGAAACACAGACAATTGGGTGGAGAAAGCCTCGCCCCTATTTGTGACACAGGATGAAAGTCAGTCATGAATTTGATGTAAGAATTTGTTGTTTGATTTCCAGTTGATCATAAGGGAAAAATCTACCGAACGGCATAATTAGATCTTCCTTTATTAGAGAAAATTAAAAATGGCAGGCAGGGCCTCGAGGGATTTGTACCAACATGATTCGGTTATGTTTTTGCAGGGAAACATTTCAAACAAGCCTTTCAGGAAATTGGAAACTCTGGAGAGGCTGGAATTGTTCGAGCAGGGTAGATTTTTTTCAAGGTTATGTGAGTTTTGTTTCAGAGAATATGAAAAGCTCTTTCATTTGTAGCCAGGTCAGGAGGGAAAAGGTATAAAAGAAGTAATGTGGAGGTGAGCAGTTTTGTTTTACACAATGAATGATTACAGACATAAAGTATTGGAGTAACTCAGCGGGTCAGGCAGCATCTCTGGAGAAAAAGGGTGGGTGACGTTTTCGGGTTGGTACCCTTCTTCAGACTGAAGAAGTGTTTCGAACCGAAATGTCATCTAATCCTTTTCTCCAGAGATGTTGTCGGACTCGCTGAGTTACTCCAGCTTTTTGTGTCTATATTCTGACTTGGTTTGATCTGTCTTTAAGGAAAAACTGTTACATTAAAATCTCAAAGGGTGGAGGAAGTAATTAAACAGCTTTTGAGAGGAGGCTGCAAGAACAGATCAGGGATCAAAATGTAGCCAAAGTATTTGCAACCATGTTCAACTAGAAGTGTTCAGTGCTTGACTCATCTCAGCTTCCTATTGAGATCTCTACTATCACAGAAGGTAACCTTCAGCTAACTTGAATCACTCCACATGTTATCAAGCAATGACATTGGAAATAGGGAAGGCTGAGGGACCAGGCAACATCTCGCTGTAGTACTGAAGACTGTGGCACCTCCAGCCAAGCTGTCCCAAGACATTTGCAGTTTCAGGTTAGTTTATCGTCGCGTGTATCAAGGTACAGTGAAAAGCTTTTGTTGTTTGCTAACCAGTCAGCGGAAAGACAATACATGATTATAATTGAGCCTTTCACAGTGCGGTCACCGTGGTGCAGGGGTAGAGTTGCTGCCTTAGAGCAAAATGCAGCGCCAGAGACCCGGGTTCGATCCTGACTACGAGTGCTGTCTGTATGGAGTTTGTACGTTCTCCCCGTGATCTGCGTGGGTTTTCTCCGAGATCTTCGGTTTCCTCCCACACGCCAAAGACGTGCAGGTTTGTAGGTTAATTGGTTTAATAAATATAAAAATTGTCCAGTATAAAATTGTCCAACTTGTAGTATAGTCCCTGGTGGAATCTTCGGAAGGTATAAGGTACAAGGTACATTTCTGTTCACCCCCTGATGAACATCCATTCGTGGATACATGATCAGGGAATAACATTTAGTGCAAGGCAAAGCCAGTACAAGACCGATCAAAGATGAGACAGTTAGTAGTTCAGGACAGCTCTCTGGTTGTGTATCCACCCACAATTGTACAGAAATGTCCTTTTCACAAAAAGAAAGGCAAATCTTGTCTGAGCTATCAAGTGCTATCAAGTACCAATACTCTGTTGCCCAGTTTGGTTTTGCCGAGGACTACTGAGTCGCGCATCTCATCACAGCCTTGGTGGCGCGCAGCAGATGGCGTGCAAAGATTTTGTACATCCCAAAATTCTGGGACGCCATGCGCGACCGCACGTTACTGCCTACATCACCACGCACCATGCTTGCGTAATGCGCACCATGCACACAACACGTGCGCGTCACGACGTGTGCATCGTGCGTCGTGACACGTAAATGATGCCTGGGATGGAATATTTCAGTTGTGAGGGGAGACTGGGTAGATTGGGATATTATCCTTGGAGTAGGGGAGGCTGGGGGGCTGACATTATAGAAGTGCACAAAATCATGAGGCGTGCAAATGGGGTAGGGAGCAGAAAACGTCTCCCAAAAGCAGAAGCACCCAGAATCAGAGATCATACGTTCAATGTGAAGAGTAGAGTTTTAAAGGGGATCCAAGGAAGAATGTTTTCACCCAGAGGCAGATTGAAGCATTAAATTTAAATTTTGTATTCAATTCCTCATCCCACCTGCTGAACCGATTAAGATCCTGCTGTAATCTTTGACAAAGAGCTGGGCAAACCGCTGCAGTACATAGCAGTGCGCATTGTGCCCGACCAGATAATACTCTTTGGCGGATCCACAGAGCCCTGCCCTCTTGCCTCTCCCTCCAGCATTGGCAAAATCAGTGGCAAGCAGAACAGACATTACTCGAAGCTGCTGGTTGACCTGGTGAACAAACACCTGCACAGCGCCAGAGACCCAGGTTCGATCCTGACTACAGGTGCTGTCTGCACGGAGTTTGTACGTTCTCCCCGTGACCTGCGTGGGTTTTCTCCGAGATCTTTGGTTTCCTCCCACACTCCAAAGACTTTTGTAGGTTAATTGGCTAAGTGTAAATATAAAAAATTGTCCCTAGTGTGTGTAGGATAGTGTTAACGTGCGGGGATCGCTGGTCGGTGCGGACTCGGTGGGCTGAAAGACCTGTTTCCATGCAGCATCTACAAACTAAACTGGACTAAAGCAAAACGTGTGATGTCTGCATGTCTAGCTCTGCTGTAGATCAATTGGAATAACCAGCCAACAACTCCAGATGTGTTGGATCATGTGACGATGTTTTCACTGAGAAATCCCAGTGTTTCTGACTATTGCAGTCACTGCGAATCATACAAACACCAAAAATACAAAGAGGAAATGTTGAAAATGCTCAGCAGGTCAGGCAGCAGCAGAGTTTCAGGTCAATGGTCTTCCATCAGAACTGGGGAAGAGAGATAACAAGGTTGTTTACAATTGTGGAGATGGTGGGGGATCGGGGAGGAGGAGTGGAAGAAGTTATAAAATATTATTGATTGGGTAAAACCAAACAGATTAACATTGCAGTCAAAGGCAGATTGTGCCTCTTTATCTGTGTAAGGCATGGCCAATTAGGCCACATTATGGAGACACGGTGCGGCAGCAGACTAGAGCTACTCCCGAAAGGGCCTGTCCCACTTTCATGACCTAATTCATGAGTTGGGAGTCCACATCTCGGAGGATATGACATGGTCATCACACGCCTCAGCACTGGTGAGTAAGGCAAAGCAGCGCCTTTACCACCTCAGGCAATTGAGGAAATTCAGAGTGTCTCCGAGGATCCTCCAGTGCTTCTACGCAGCGGCGGTGGAAAGCATCTTGTCCGGGAACATTACCATCTGGTTCGGGAATTTCTCTGCCAAGGACAAGAAGGCTCTGCAGAGAGTAGTGCGTTCGGCCGAACGCACTATGGGAACTTCACTCACCCCCCTGCAGGAACTATACAACAGGAGGTGCAACTCCAGAGCAAACAAAATCATGAGAGACCTCTTCCACCCCTGCAACGGACTGTTCCAGCCGCTACGGTCAGGCAAACGGCTCCGTTGCCATGCAGTGAGAACGGAGAGGTTGAGAAGGAGTTTCTTCCCAGAGGCAATTCGGACTGTAAACGCCTTTCTCACCAGGGACTAACTGTACAGAACGTTTTTCCTTCTATTATTTATTATGTAAAATAATATGTGTGTTATGATTGTGTTTATAATTTGTTTGGTTGTTTTGTTGTTCCGCGAGCATTGCCACTTTCATTTCACTGCACATCTCGTATGTGTATGTGACAAATAAACTTGACTTGACTTGACTTGACTAATTCACGACCTCTGCCGAGTTTGCCCTTGACTCATACTCGCAGCATGGTCGTCTCGAGGTCATAGGAGGTCGTAGGTAGGTCGTAGCAGGCCGTGATGCTAGTCGTAGGAACTCGTGGCATCAAGTAGGTCGGGGCGTTTTGCTAGCCTGATGAAAAATGTCCACGAGTAAAAAAGGTCGTGAATTAGGTCGTGAAAGTGGGACAGGCCCTTTACAGCGCCAGAGACATGGGTTCAATTCTAACTTTGGGTGCTGTCTGTACGGAGTTTGAACGTTCTCCCCGTAACTCCGTGGGTTTTCCCTGAGCTCTTCGGTTTGCTCCTGCACTCCAAAGATGCACAGGTTTGTAGTTTAATTGGCTTGGTGTAATTGTAAATTGGCCCAAGTGTGTGTCGGATAGTGTTAATGCGTGGGGGCTGTTGTGGGTTGAAGGGCCTGTCTCCGTGCTGTATCTCTAAGCTGTACTAAACTAAATAGCAGAGTGGTAGGACATGCCCAGCAGGTCAGATTGTACCATGGAAAAGAGAAAAACTGAGCCATCGTGGATGGATGCCTGCCAGCTTTAGCAAGGTTCCACCACCCGATTGGGGTCCAAAGGGCTTGCTCCCTTTGTCACTTTGTCTGCTCTTTCATACCCACCAACCACTCTCTGTCCTATCGCACTTTCTCATTTCTTTCCAGTCTTTCCTACATCTGTAAAACTGAAGGATTTTTGGAAGATTACAAACAAAGCACCCATTATCCTCAAAACGCCTTCATTTAACAATCTGAACAACAAGGGATTATTGACCTTTTAGCACCATTCATTTGCCCGATATGCATTTTCCAGAGTTGACAATGGTCTTAATTCCTCCCCGAAACATTTTTCTATTATTGAAATATTTGTAATATATTCTACTGTAAAAAACATGCAAAATATGTTTCACTTCCTGGCCATGTCCTTGTTTCCTCGGTATCACTCTCAAAGGGGCTTATGTTCACTTTGAACTTTCCCTTTCCTTTTTATGTACTTAAAGAAGCTTTTATTTTCTGCTTTTATATTTCTTGTTAGTTTGCCTTCATAACTTCTTGATTTTTATTTGCCTCTTTTTCTGGATTCTGAATATATCCCAATCTTTAACATTAACTAGCATTAACATCTGCTACCGTATGTGTTTTATCTTTCAACTTCATGTTTTCCTTATCTTTCTTGTTTGTCCATCCCTTCCTCAGAATCTCTCCTCTTCATTTTTGCTGGGAGTCATGAATTATTACCTTAAATATCTTTCACCACTGATCTTTTGCCTGAGCTGCTAATCTATTTGCTCAGTCCTCTTCAGCTAACTCCCTCCTCAATCATTTTTAAATCCCTTGCTTGCTGTTCAGCACAGTTGTTTCAAATCCAGGTTTTTCTCTCTGCGGCCGAATGCTAACTTCTGCCGTTATGATGTGGTTATTACCTCCTCAGGGACCGTTTGCCCTGAAGTAATTTATTAAACCTGCCTCATTACACAATGTCAGATTCACATGAACCTGTTCTCTGCATAGCTTCATAAAATAGTGCTCCAGGAACCTATCCCAAATGCACGCTGTGAATTTAAACCAGTGTCCCACTGCGGCCACCTAATTCGCAAGTTTAGAAGAGTTTGCCCTCGACTCATGCTCGCAGCATGGTCGACACAAGGTCCTAGGAGGTCTTTGTAACTCTCCTTCATGCTCGAGAGTAGTCCCCGTGTATGCGAGGCCTCAGCTAGGTTGCGGCGTATTTTCCAACATGCTGCAAAATGCTCGCGAGTATAAAAAGGTCGGCATTGAAAAAATCTATATTTTTTTACTCGTAGGTTCAGTCGAGGTAGGTCGTAGTAGGTCGTTATGCTATTGTAGGTAACCAAAGGCAATCGAAGCTAATCAAAGGTAGTCGAAGGTAAAGTCGAAGGTAAAGTCGAAGGTAAAGCTTGTTGAGAAAAAAAAGGTTAAGTAAACCTTTTATGGTAATGTTAAATGCCCGTAAACTTTATTAAAAGTTGTCTGACTTTTTAAAAGTGTCTACACTCCTTCTCCCCTCTTTCTCCCCTCTTCTCTCCCCTTCTCTTCCCTTCTCTCCCCTTCTCTCCACTACTCCCCTTCTCTCCCCCTCTATCCCCCTCTCTCTCCCCCCCTCCCCCCGCTCTTTACAGGACTTACCGAACTCTGCCAGCGGTCTTTTACCTTCCTGTTCATCGCGGGTGTGAATTTCAGGCAGCGCTCCCCGGCTTTCCCTGACCCCTGCCTTTGTGATGTGTATGTGCGTGTGTGTGTGTGTGTGTGTGTGTGTGTGTGTGTGTGTGTGTGTGTGTGTGTGTGTGTGTGTGTGTGTGTGTGTGTGCGTGTGTGTGTGTGTGTGTGTGTGTGTGTGTGTGCGTGCGTGCGTGTGTGTGTGTGTGTGTGTGTTCACGTGTGTGTGTGCATTTGTGTGTGTGTGCGTGTGTGCGTGCGTGTGTGTGTGTGCGTGTGTGTGTGTGTGTGTGTGTGTGTGTGCGCCAACGGTCGATCCGGCTCGCGGTTTCATCGCTGACGGTCGATCCAGCTCGAGGTTTTTCAGGCGAGTGCCCTCAAGCTTGAAGGTCGAAGACAGTCGCTGAAAAGTCGCATTAATGGGACAGGCCCTTAATTCACGTGACTACTTCCAATTCGATTAACTCAATCTGCATTCAGGTCAGGTCGGGGGGAGCTCCCCTTGCCACGGGAACCATGTAATCCCGTGCTACCTGCTCCATGATCGAATAGTCAGCAACTAAACCGTCTCCCTAACCTGGTTTGCCAGGTGAGGAGGGGTCTATGGACCCCCAGCAGGACCAAAAACAATGCCTGTCAAAGGGCGGATGAGCTTCTAGTGAGCCAATGGCCATCCACACTTCAGTAGAAGTTGTGATCATGGTCGTACATGTCATTGTAAGGAATGATGATAAAGCACACACACCAAAATCCGATACTTCCAGCGGCGGAGGTCCGCAGGAACTGGAGGACAGAGATGTGTGGTGCATCCGTCATCGTTCCTGTTGGAAACTAGCACCACTGCATCGCTAATGTTTTCAACGATGGTGAATGATGAATGCATGAAGATAATGGCAACCTATGATGAATGCACTGCCATTTATACACAGCCTCATTACCTCTTCACTGTCTTTCCTATAGTGTGGCCATTTCTTGGAGGCCCATCTCTTGGAGGCCAACCATTAACATCTATCAGTATCCTAAGATGGCGTCGCGTGCACAACGCGAGGCTCTGCGTCTCCGTAGTTTTTCTAAGTTAGTTTTTCTACTGTTAATAATTACCTTAGTTTTCGCCCGGAGCACTGGAGCGAAGACTGTGTACGGCCGTCAGGAGCTACTTGAGCTCGGCCGTCTCTGCATAACGCGCACCAGAAGCGACTTTCAACTGCCGCCGGAGATCACCAGGACACCGTGGTCTAGCGGGTCCGCGCCCCCGACAGGAAGTGTCCGGAGGCGGCGCAGGGACCGCAAACAACGGCGTGGGAAGCGGGGAGGCCATCGAGCTAGGCTGCAATCAAATCCTCACCAGCCAGCTCTGCCCAGCATTTTCCTCGCGAATGTCCGGTCCTTGGTGAGTAAAATAGACGAACTAAGGCTGCGGATCACCACACACAGGATCGCCGACTGCAACGCCATGGTCTTCACTGAGACATGGCTAAAGGACAACATCCCAGACAACGCCATTGAGCTGGAGGGACGCACTGTCTTCAGGGCCGACAGATCAGTGGAGGACTCCGGTAAGACCAAGGGGGGCGGACTATGCATTTATGTGAATAACACATGGTGCACGGACGTTGTTAAGATTGGTAGTCACTGCTCTGCTGACCTGGAATACCTGATGTTAAAGTGCAGGCCCTTCTATTTGCCCAGGGAATTCACATCAACTGTTATCACTGCAGTCTATGTTCCCCCGGACGCTAATGCCAGGCTAGCAATGGAAGAGCTGCAAGCTGCTATCAGCAAACATCTATCTGCCCACCCAGAGGGGGCATTTATTGTTGCGGGTGATTTCAACCACTCCGACCTTAAAACTGTACTCCCCAGGTTCCATCAGCATGTTTTCTGCCCAACCAGAGGAAACAATGTTCTGGACTTAGTTTACACTAATATCACTGAAGCCTACAATGCCCTCCCCCTCCCCCTCCCCCACCTTGGACAGTCTGACCACCTCTCCCTGTTCCTGCTCCCCAAATACACACCTCTGATCAGACGTGTGAAACCTACCATGAGGACAGTGAAGGTCTGGCCTGAGGGGGCTGTCTCTCTTACAGGAGCAGTTTCAGCAGACAGACTGGAGTCTCTTTGCTAATTGTAATTGTAATTGTAAATCTTTATTGTCATTTCCTGAGTATTCGCATACTCAGAGGAAACAAAAAAACGTTTCTCAACCAGTGTCCGTTCAGTTTTCGTTACAAAATAAATAGCAATTAAAATTAAAATACAGTCATGAACAATTTAACCCTCTAATCACATTCAATAACATTCAACAGCCGTTCCGACCGGCAGCGGCACAACAGTGGCTCTGCTGCAGTGTGGGGGGTTTGTGCGCGATACTTGGCAGGGGGGAAAGTTCATTTAACAGTCTTATAGCCTGTGGGAAGAAGCTGAGGAGCATCCTGCTGGTTTTGCAGCTGATGCTCCTGTACCTCTTCCCAGATGGGAGGATGGTGAAAAAGTCATGTGATGGGGGTGGTAAGGGTCTTTGATGATGGAGATGGCTCTGTTGATGCATCTCTTCTTGTATATGTCCAGCAGGAAGGGTAGTGGAGCACCAATAATCCTGCTTGCGGTCCTCACTATCCTGTCCAGTTGGTGCCGTTCGTACGCCTTGCAGCTCCCGAACCAGGAAGTGATGCCGTATGTCAGTGTGCTCTCGACAGTCCCCCTGTAAAAAGTCCGTAGATGTGTGGTGGGGAGGCCTGCTTTCCGTAGTCTTCGGAGAGGGTGAAGTCGCTGCTGGGCTCTCTTGACCAGAGCTGTGGTGTTGGCCGTGGACGTCAGGTCATCAGACAGGTGTAGTCCCAAGAACTTCATGCTGCTGACCCTTTCCACATCAGCTCCGTCGATGTGCAGAGATGCATGGTGATGTTTCCCCGCCCTCCTGAAGTCAACCACCATCTCCTTAGTTTTTCCCACGTTAAGAATGAGGTTGTGGGATTTGCACCAACCTGTGAGCAGCTCCACCTCCATCCTGTACGCCGATTCATCGTTGTCACTGATGAGACCCACTACTGTTGTGTCATCAGCGAACTTGCTGATGAAGTTGTTATTGAGTCTGGCAGTACAGTCGTGTGTCAGCAGACTAAACAGAAGGGGGCTTAGGACACAGCCTTGGGGTGAGCCAGTGCTCACGGCTATGGTTTTTGATGTCCTACTGCCCACCCTGACTGTCTGCTGCCGCTGCGACAGGAAGTTCAGGACCCAGCTACATGTGCCAGCATCAACCCCCAACAGCTCCAACTTCTCCACCAGCTGCTGCGGGATGATTGTGTTGAAAGCGGAGCTGAAGTCTATGAAGAGGATCCTGGCATAGGTGTTTTTTTCCGATCGAGATGTGACAACACGAGGTTCAGTGTTGTTGAGACTGCGTCCTCTGTGGATCGGTTGGCTCTGTAGGCGAACTGCAGTGGGTCTAGGTCGGCAGGTAGACTGTTTTTGATGTGCTGCATAACTAGTCGCTCAAAGCACTTCATTACAATGGGTGTAAGGGCCACTGGTCGAAAGTCGTTATGGCAGGCTGGGTTTGGTTTCTTCGGTACAGGGACGATGATGGCACTCTTAAGACAATTCGGCACTACTGCCTGGCTGAGTGAGATGTTAAAAATGTCTGTGAAGACATCCTTCAGTTGCTCGGCACAGTCTCTTAGAACGCATCCAGGAATGTTGTCCGGCCCTGCAGCTTTGCGTGGATTGACGCTGGCGAAGGCCTTTTTAACTCTGGCTGCGGACAGCCTGAGCGACTGGTCACTGGGAGATGGCAGTGGTGCACGTGTCTGGGTGCTGTTTTTAACCTCAAACCGTGCGTAGAACTCGTTCAGTTCATCTGGTAGGGAGGGGTTGCTTTGGCATATCCGCATCGGGGGGGGCTTGTAGTCAGTGATGGTCTGAAATCCCTGCCACAAGCGGCGTGTGTCTTTGTCATTTGCGAAGTGGCTATTCAGTTTTTGTCCGTACAGCCTCTGTCCACCTCCAATTCACAAGTGGACATCAACTCGTACACCTCAACAGTTCTGGACTATATAAAATTCTGTACCGATAATGTCACTACCCACAAGGAGATAAAGACTTTCCCTAACCAGAAGCCGTGGATGAGCAGGGAGGTCAGACTCCTACTGAAGGCTCGCGATGCCGCTTTCAGATCTGGCGACGCTGAGGGATACAGCTCATCCAGGGCCAATCTGAAAATGGGAATTAGGACTGCTAAACTCAATCACAAACGGCGGATTGAGGAGCATTTCCACAACAACTCTGACCCCAGGCGCATGTGGCAAGGAATCAAATCCCTTGCCGATTATCAGAAAGTTAACACCCCTCCCTCAGACAACGACACCCTGCCTGATGAGCTAAACCACTTCTATGCTCGCTTTGACCGAGACAACAAAACCCCAGCCATTAAAGTTGCTCCACCCCCGAATGAACAACCTCTCAGCCTCTCCACCTCTGCTGTACAAGATGCACTGAGCAAGGTGAATGAGCGCAAAGCTGCCGGCCCCGATGGCATCCCTGGCCGGGTGCTTAGGGCATGTGCTGGTCAACTATCCCCAGTCCTCGCCGACATTTTCAATCTCTCACTGGCCCAGGGTGTTGTCCCCACTTGCCTCAAGACATCAACCATCATGCCAGTGCCCAAACAGTCAGCTACAGGGAGTCTCAACGATTTCCGCCCAGTGGCACTCACCCCTGTCATTGCAAAGTGCTTTGAGCGGCTGATCTTGGCTCACCTCAAAGCCTGCCTCCCCCCCACACTGGGCCCCCATCAGTTTGCCTACCGGACCAACAGGTCTACAGAGGACGCCATATTGGCGGCCCTACACTCTGCCCTGACCCACCTGGACCACAACAACTCCTACATCAGGCTGCTGTTCATTGATTTCAGCTCTGCCTTTAACACCGTCATCCCAGCCAGCTTGATCACCAAACTCAGTGGACTTGGCATCTCCACCTCCCTCTGCAACTGGACATTGGACTTCCTCACTAACAGACCACAGTCTGTTAGGGTCAATAACCTCACCTCCTCCACTATAACACTGAACACCAGAGTGCCACAGGGCTGTGTGCTCAGCCCTCTCCTCTACTCCCTCTTCACCCACGACTGCATCCCAAAGTACGGATCCAACGCCATTATTAAGTTCGCTGACGATACCACGGTAGTAGGACTGATCAGTGACAACGATGAGTCAGCCTACAGGGATGAGATCCAGCACCTGACCACCTGGTGTGCCGACAATAACCTCATCCTCAACTCCAAAAAGACGAAGGAGATTATTGTCGACTTCAGGCAGACCAGAGGAGGCAGTCATACCGCCATCCATATCAACGGGACTGAGGTGGAGCGCGTCTCCAGCTATAAATTCCTCGGAGTGCATATCTCGGAGGATTTGTCCTGGTCCCTCAACACCTCCAAGCTGATCAAAAAGGCACAGCAGCGCCTTTACTTCCTTAGGAGGCTCAAGAAAGCCCACCTGTCCCCCCAGATCCTGACCAACTTTTACCGCTGTACCATAGAGAGTATCCTGACCACCTGCTTCACGGTATGGTACAGCAGCTGCACTGCTGCGGACAGGAAAGCACTACAACGGGTGGTGAAAACCGCGCAGCACATCATCGGTGCCCCGCTCCCTGCCATGGATGCCCTCCACCGAAAACGGTGTCTGAGACGGGCTGGGAAGATCATCAAAGACCCCTCACACCCCAACCATGGACTGTTTGCCCTCCTCCCATCAGGGAGGCGGTACAGGAGCCTCAGGTCACGTACCAGCAGGATGAGGAAAAGCTTCTATAACAACACAATCACACTGCTGAACTCGGAGTCTCGACGATAGACTTCTCTGGTCCCTCCGTCCCCCTTTGTTTAATCATTCTGTATTTCCTGATTATTCTGTATCTTCTCTCTTTCTATTTTTTTTCTTGTTTTTTCTCTTTATGTACAACTACTACGGACTGACGCAAAACTGCATTTTGTTGTACTGATACTTGTATTTGTGCGATGACATTAAAGTTGAATTGAATTGAATTGAATTGAATTGAATCCCCTGTTGGTTTGTACCTTCACCCCAATGTACTTTACCCCATCTTAGCCTAATTGAATTGTACAAATACTTTTACTTTATTTCCTATTAGCATAGCTGCCCCACTACCTCTTCCACTTGTCCTCTTCAGATGCCACCGAATATTGAGTTCCCAGAATTGACATTCTCAGTAATGGCCACTTGGCTTGGTCTATTTGTGCAGTTAGTTTATTGATTTTGTTTCTGATGTGAATCACGTTAAGATATGGAGATATTAATGCTGTCTTTCCAGCAACTTTCTGTATATTAGATCAGCCATGATTGAATGGCGGAGTAAACTTCATGGGCCGAATGGCCTAACTGCTGCTATCACTTGTGAATATATGAATTAACCCCTGCCTGATGAGACCATTCTAGCTCTATTTGCTTTCTGGCCTGCTTGCTCTGGGACATTATCCAGCCTCACTGGGCAGTCATCCACGGCCACTCTACCTGTGTCGTCTTAGCCCCAAATAAGCTATCAATAAGATTTTGATTGCAAAAACAGTGACTTCCGGGGCCTTGCACCTGGAGACACTGCCTCTGTGCTCTGCCACTGCACAAAGGAAAGGAGGAGGTTAGACTGGGCATAGCACAGGTCCAGGAAGGTCATGCAGAGAATGTGGGGAAACTAACAGGGTCTTATTTGAGGATTTGTGTAAAACAGGGGCCTCCAAACATTTCAGCATGAGGGTCACATTATATATTTGGCACATTTTTGCGGGCCGTAGGAAAAAATAAAGAAATGTCAGTTTTATAAGTTTAATGAATTTAAGTAAAACAAATGGAAGAAATTCAAATCATGTATTTTTACCGAGGTGGCGGCTGACTCTCCCGCAGCTCTGGGCATGTGCACACACACACACTCACTCACCCACTCAGTCAGTCTCTCACTCACTCACTCACTCACTCACTCACTCACTCACTCACTCACTCACTCACTCACTCACTCACTCACTCACCTCACTCACTCACTCACTCACTCACTCACTCAGTTAGTCACTGAAACCTCATCCATTGCTCCAGAGATGCTGCCGGCCCCGCTGAGTTACTCCAGCATTTTGTGTCGATCTTCAATTTTCTTGGCCCTGGTCTGGGAGTAGCAGTGGGGGCGGATCCGGACTGCAACGGCCGTGAGCCCCAGGCTGAGCTCAGCGATCGTTTGCCTGCTTCTGCTGCTGTTGAAGGTGAGACGTTGCGTCACACCAGGGTCTTGGGCCTGTCCCACTTTAGCCATCAGTTCCGCGACAGGCCGTTGACGCGCAAAGATTTTGTCCGCTACAAAAATTTCGGAGCCCCGCGCGATGTTGGGATTGAACGATGTCGCGTTTCTCAGTGGGACCGGCCCCATGCAGCCATACGATGCCCGTGTGCCTCAACGCGACCACGAGGTCGCGTAATTTGCGTGCCAAGGACACGTAAGTGGGACAAGCCCTTAAATCTTAACCCGATCTCTGCAACCTACATTCCTGAGATCCTGAACATGGTGGACATTCCACGGGGCCCTGGATTGCTCTTTAAACGACTAACCGCCTTCTCAAGGACAGGATACAATAATTCAGTTGCTGGGAGGGCAGGAGATGGGCCTACATGGTCATATTACTTTACAACAATCTCCTGACCCAGCACCATTCATAATTCTCTACACCCTTGATAGATATTGCCGGGCTCAACTCTTAGTTCAGAAACTTTCTTGTGAGGGTCAAATATCGTTCAAAATGATCTAATTAAATTAGGTTTCTTGAACCACCCGGCACAACTCTACCCACAATCCACAGCACGGTGGCGCAGCGGTAGAGTTGCTGCCTTACAGCGCTTACAGTGCCAGAGACCCAGGTTTGATCCCAACTGCGCTGTCTGTACGGAGTTTGTACGTTCTCCCCGTGACCGCGTGGGTTTTCCCCGAGATCGGTTTCCATCCACACTCCAAAAACGGAAAAGTTTGGAGGTTAACTGGCTTTGGTAAATATATAAAATTGTCCCTTGTGTGTGTAGGATAGTGTTAATGTGCTGGGATCGCTGGTCGCTGCAGACTCGGTGAGATGGAAGGCCTGTTTGCGTGCTGTATATCTAAACTAAATTTAAATTCACATTAGTTCTGAGGTAGATATGAAAACCCACGTGGTTACGGGGAGAACCGCGTACAGAACTCCGTACAGACAAGCACCCGTAGTCGGGATCTAGCCCGGGTCTCTGGCACTGTAAGCGCTGTAAGGCAGCAACTCTACTGCTGCACCACCGTGCCTCTCAATGCTATAGTCAATGTGAAAATCAGTCAGCTCCTAGGATGAAGAGAAAATCTTCAGCTTTACAGCTGATGACCAGATAAATGTGTGCCGTTATAGATCCGCCTAGTTTATAGTCATATCTGACACTATAGATGTGTCTTTAAAGCTGCAGAACAAAGAGATTTCAATTACATCTGGAATTAGGATGAGAGGGGATCTTATAGAAACGTATAAAATTATAAAAGAACTGGACAAGGTAGTTGCAGGAAAAATGTTCCCAATGTTGGGGGAGTCCAGAACCAGGGGCTACAGTCGAAGAATAAAGGGGAGGCCTTTTAAAACTGAGATGTGAAAAATGTTTTCACCCAGAGAGTTGTGAATTTGTGGTATTCTCTGCCACAGAAGGCAGTAGAGGCCAATTCACTGGATGGATTTAAAAGTTAGATGGAGATGGAGTTAGATGGAGCTCTAGGGGCTAGTGGAATCAAGGGATATGGGGAGAAGGCAGGCACGGGTTATTGATTGTGGACGATCAGCCATGATCACAATGAATGGCGGTGCAGGCTTGAAGGGGCAAATGGCCTCCTCCTGCACCTATTTTCTATGATTCTACGTTTCTATGCAAAAGAAAATTAACATCTCTGACGACTCCTGACTGGAGCAGAAAGGAAGAAGGTAGAAAATAAAGAGAAATACAACAACCTCTTACATATGAGGATTTCTTTAGTCTTTGAACATATTGCGAATTCAGCCTTGCTGCTCCCTCCCTCTGCTTTCCACATGGAGCTGGAAGAACAACACTTTCACCAGGCAGTCTTCTATCCACTGAGGAAGGAAGGTAAGCAGTGAAGGACCAGTGTGCAGGAATTGCAAACTTGGGGAAGATTTGGGGAGATTGTATCTTTTGAAAAGTAAATCCAGTGTCAAATGTTAGGAACAAGCAGGACTTCTTAAGTGGTTTAAATTGAATGAACTTTGCGTGGGGGCAGCTGGTGATGCAGCAGTAGAGCTGCTACCTTACAGTACCAGAGACCCTGGTTCGATCCTGACTATGGGTGCTGTCTGTCGGGAGGTTGTGCAGTCTTCCGTGACAGCATGGGTTTACTCCGGATGCTCCGGTTTCCTCCCACACTCCAAAGACGTGCAAGTTTGTAGGTTAATTTACTTTGGTTAAATTGTAAATTGTTCATAGTGTGTAGGAAAGTGTGAGTGTACAGTGTGGTCGCTGGTTGGTGCGGACTCAGTGGGCTGAAGGGCCTGTTTTCGCGCTGTATCTCTAAGGTCTAAAGTCAGCGTTCTTCCGGACCTGGTTGTATTTGCAAGTGATGCAACTTATTATTGGCCAAAGTGCATTTTACAATCACAGGGTTGTTAAAAAATTGAGGTAGAACCTTAGAGTCCAGGTGCAGGCAGATTTAACTCCCTTACAAAAGGACGATGATGGTTCAGATCATGTTGTGTTTGGCTCACAGTCCACGCACCCCCTTTCACTATCCCCCACTCTCCGATTCTACAGGGGCAGTTATCCAGGAGGCTTGTCAGGCAGGGTGGGCGATGGGCGGTGGGCAGCAACTGGGTGACCTTTGACACCACACTATTGACACCCGATGACCTTTGACACCACACTATTATCCCATTTTATTTAAATCACTGATTTAAAGATAGTTCAAATAGATGAACAGCCCACCTGCCCAAGCGATCAAATTACTGTTGCAATTTTTGACAAACATCTTTGCTGTCTCCAATACCGCCCTCTTTAGTGACATCTGCAAACTTGCCAATCATGCCTTGTACATTCCCATCCAAATCATTGATGTAGGTGACAAACAGCAATGGGTCCAGTACCAAACCCTGAAGCACACCACTAGTCACCAGCCTCCAGTTCAAAAAACAACCTTCCACCATCACCCTCTGCTTCCTTCCATTAAGCCAATTTTTTATCTGTTCTAGTGCTAGGCAAATTGTCGTGGATCCAAGGCAGGAGTTGATAAGTGCCATAGCCAACCTCTCAACACACTTCATCACCACGGATGCTAGTGTCATCAGTTGCTTGTCATTGAGGCTTGTCTCCTTCATGCCCTTTTAATGCAGGTGGGCAACTTGGACTTTATTAATGAGAGGATGAAGATGTCCTTTTACAGAGGGTGGTGGGTGCCTGGGAATGGATGGAGAAATTTAGAGTCCAGGGCCAGGCAGATATAACCCTCTTATAAAAGGACAATGATGCTTCAGATCAGATCACAGTTGCTGGTTTAAATCAAAGGTAGACACAAAATGCTGTAGTAACTCAGGCAGCATCTCTGGAGAGAAGGAATGGGCAACGTTTCGGGTCAAGACCCTTCTTCAGACTGATGTCAGTGGAGGGGGCGGGACAAAGATAGAATGTAATCGAAGACTAGTTGGAGAACTGGGAAGGGGAAGGGGATTGAGAGAGAAAGCAAGGGCTATCTGAAGTTAGAGAAGTCAATGTTCATACTGCTTGTGTGTAAACTCCCCAAGCAAAATATGAGGTGCTATTCCTCCAATTTGTGCTGGACCTCACCCTGACAATGGAGGAGGCCCAGGACAGAAAGGTCAAATTGGGAATGGGAGGGGGAGTTGAAGTGCTGAGCAACCGGGAGATCACATAGGTTAAGGCGGACTGAGCGGTGTTCAGTGAACACCTATTCCTTCTCTCCAGAGATGCTGTCTCACCCGCTGAGTTTCTCCTGCATTTTGTGTCTATCTATGGTTCAGATCATGTTGTGTTTGTCTCACAGCCCACGAACACTGTCCGCTTCCACTATACCCCACTCTCCGCTTCTACAGTGGTAGCTATCCAGGAGGCTCATGAGGACGGGTTGGCTGTGAGCAGCAACTGGGTCTCAGTCGGCAGATCCCACCCTCAGAATGACCCGATTACCTTTGACACCACACTATTACGCAATTGTATTTAAATCACTCCAATTCAGATAATTCAAATAGATGGGACTTAATTTTAAAAAGATGATTTCATAAAAAGCATTGATCTCAAAACGGTTTAAGTAACTAAAAATTAATTTAAAACAAATTATAAAATAAAGCAGAATAAACAAACCGCGTACCAGCACTCCCTTAACCAAGTTCAGTGAGTGCATTGAAACACTGGGCTAGCCATGTCTGCTGTGACTCAGCAGCCCAGATGTTGAGTCCAGCGGTGGAGCGGGTCACCCATGTGCTGACCTGCTGTGAGATGGACATCGAATGCTGCTGGAAGGTCATCAATTCGGTGAAAGACGCTCTTTGGTCGGCCCGAGCTTTGTTGATCTCCCAGATGTCCGTCGGGGAATGTTGCCGACTGGCCCGCTGCAGACTGCAGGAGTACGTGCTGAGGGGCGCACTGAAGCTCCGTGCAGCCAACACCAAAGCTTGGTGGGGGAGGACCACAGTCTAGGTTCCTTCCACTGCTGGACATTGGAGGGGCCAGGGTGTGGTGGTGATGCTCGCTCACACCAGTGGGCCACAAGAGAGCTGACCTGCTGTGGGGTGGAGGTGGAGGTGGAGGTGGAGGAGGAGGAGGAAAAGAAGCGTGGATCTCGGTGATGGTTTTCTTCAGAGCAACCAGCACGCCCAGAGGTGGTTGAACCTGAGGTCTTGAATCAATGGAGGACCCGGCGTGGTGGGACTGCCGTGAGGGAGGGGGAAGAACAATGAACAATGGAGGACCTCCAGCTGTGAGGGGGAAGTGGGGGCAACAAAGGAGGAGCCGGCATGGGATACTTTGGAATTTTGTCCGTGCCGTTTATGAGGCAACTATTTGCATACCTTGGGTTTGCAAGCTAAGAATTTCACTCTGATGTCACATGTGCCAATAAAGTATCCATTCCATTCCAGGTACATTAGAAACATAGAAACATAGAAAATAGGTGTACGAGGAGGCCATTCGGCCCTTTGAGCCAGCACCGCCATTCATTGTGATCATGGCTGATCGTCCCCAATCAATAACCCGTGCCTGCCTTCTCCCCATATCCCTTGATTCCACTAGCCCCCTAGAGCTCCATCTATCTCTCTCTTAAATCCATCCAGTGATTTTGCCTCCACTGCCCTCTGTGGCAGGGAATTCCATAAATTCACAACTCTCTGGGTGAAAACGTATTTTCTCACCTCAGTCTTAAATGGCCTCCCCTTTATTCAAAGACTGTGGCCTCTGGTTCTGGACTCGCCAAACATTGGGAACATTTTTCTTGCATCTAGCTTGTCCAGTCCTTTTATAAAATTTGCTGCAGCGATTTGATACAGGCCCATAAATGCAATATGCAGATAGTGTATAATGATCAATATTACAATGAATTAATATTAGGTAACCAGCAGAGTCCAAAACCTTAGACCATCGAGCAACCAAAGACACAGTCGATAGAAGATCATGGTTGGTGAGTTTAGATTGGTGTGCTGTTCCTGAGCCTCATGATTATTGGGAAGAAGCTATTCTTGAATCTGGTGGTCATGGTTTTCAGGCACCTGTACCTTCTTCCCAATGGTGGTAGCACAATGAGAACATGACCAGAGTGGTGTAGTCTTTGATGAATATTGGCTGCCTTTTTGAGGCAGTGCCTTCTTTCGATCCCCTCGATGGTGGGGAGGTCAGCACTCATGGTAGACCGGGCAGTGTCCACAACTCTCTGGTCTTCTTTGCCCCTGGGCATTCTACTTGACAAAACAGTCCGTGATGCAACCATTCAGTGTGATCTCCGTAGATGTTCGCTCCAGTATATCCCGGCATAACCACGCTCCTCAATCACCTGAGGAAGTAATAAATGTTGATGAACTTCATTTGTGCTGGACCCAGGACACATCTTCAGACATATAGCGCTGCGATGGTGGTATAGTGGTGAGCATAGCTGCCTTCCAAGCAGTTGACCCGGGTTTGGTTCCCGGCCATCGCATCTGTTTGTTACAGAGAAAGGTTGAACAAGTTAGGGCTTTATTCTTTGGAGCGCAGAAGGTTAAGGGGGGACTTGATAGAGGTTTTTAAAATGATGAGAGGGATAGACAGGGTTGACGTGGAAAAGCTTTCCCCACTGAGAGTAGGGAAGATTCAAACAAGGGGACATGACATGAGAATTAAGGGACTGAAGTTTAGGGGTAACATGAGGGGGAACTTCTTTACTCAGAGAGTGGTAGCTGTGTGGAATGAGCTTCCAGTGAAGGTGGTGGAGGCAGGTTCGTTTTTATCATTTAAAAATAAATTGGATAGTTATATGGACGGGAAGGGAATGGAAGGTTATGGTCTGAGCGCAGGTAGATGGGACTAGGGGAGAATATGTGTTCAGCACGGACTAGAAGGGTCGAGTTGGCCTGTTTCCATGCTGTAATTGTTATATGGTTATATGGTTATTATATGGTTATATGCACGCCCAGGAACTTGAAGTTGGTGAATCTCTCCACCGCTGTCCCTTCAATGAAGACATGTTTATGGAGCCCCAGCTACCCTCTCCTGAAGTCAACAATCAGTTACTTGGTCTTGCTGAGATTTGATGTTAATCTGGCACCATTCAATCAGAGTTTCAATCGCCCAACATCTGGCAGCATAAATGGAAGATCCCATGATACAAATTGCAGAAGCCCTAGAAAATTATATCGTGCTCATCAATTATCCATAAACCACATCACGTAAAGAGGGTTAACCTGGCCAGTAGTCTCACTGCTAATTGCGGTTCCACACTGTACTCCCATTGACTCCATCACTCACACCAACCTCCCTTCCATTGACTCCATTTATACCTCACACAGCATAATCAAGGATGAGTCGCACCCTGGCCACTCCCTCATCTCCCCCCTCCCATCGGGAAAAGGGTACAGAAGTGTGTAAACGCACACCTCCAGATTCAGGAACAGTTTCTTACCAGCTGTTATCAGGCAAATGAATCATCCTAGCACAACCAGAGAGCAGTGTTGAACTACTATCTACCTCATTGGTAACCCTTGGACTATCCATAATCGGACCTTGCGCTAAACATTACTCCCTTTTCATGGTTGACAAAAATGCTGGAGAAACTCAGCGGGTGAGGCAGCATCTATGGAGTGAAGGAAATAGGCAACGTTTCGGGTCGAGACCCTTCAAATGGCTTCATGTTTTGTCTTTCTGCTGACTGGTTAGCACACAACAAAAGCTTTTCACTGTACCTCAGTACATGTGACAATAAACTAAATTGAACTGGACAGCATTTGCTGGTCTTATATTGTCAATCACAAGTAAGAGTATACTGTACATTGTGAAGTTCATATTAGGCCTGGCTTATTCCAAAATTTTTACGTATGTTCTCTCTTCTCTACTTTTAATACAAACTTTTTAAGTCAAGTCAAGCTTATCGTCATATGCATACACACAGTGAGGTGCAGGTACAATTAAAATCTTGCTTGCATCACCTTTTTTCACACAAAGGGTGGGGGATGTTTGGAACAAGCTGAAAAGAGGACGTGGTTGAGCCGGGGACTATCCCAACAACATGGATAGGACAGGTTTGGAGGGTAACAGGTGGGAATAGTGTAACTGGGGCATGTTGACTGGTGTGGGCAAGTTGGGCTGAAGGGCCTGTTTCCACACTTTATTACTCTGTGACCGTGACTCTATAGGACCCGTCCCACTTGGGTGTCATTTGCTTGTCACGCAGGTGATGTGCGACGATTTTGTGAAGCCCAAGATCCTGGGGTGCCGAGCTAGACCGCGTGTCACTGCCTACGTCACCGCGCATGGTGCTCGCGTAGTGCATGCCATGCGCGCTTAATGCACACCATGCGCGCATCATGTGTGCGTCACGACGCGCGCGTCTTGCGTCGTGACACGTAAATGATGCCTCATAAATGACACCCAATTGAGACAGGCCTTTAGACACTGTGACTCTGTGTCTCTGTGACTGTGTCTCTGTAACTCTGTGTCTCTGTGACTGACTCTGTGTCTCTGTGACTCTGTCTCTGTGTCTCTGTGTCTCTGCGTCTCTGTGTCTCTGTGACTGTGACTCTGTGACTGTGACTGTGTCTCTGTGTCTCTGTGTCTCTGTGTCTCTGTGACTGTGTCTCTGTGTCTCTGTGTCTCTGTGTCTCTGTGACTGTGTCTCTGTGTCTCTGTGTCTCTGTGTCTCTGTGACTGTGTCTCTGTGACTGTGTCTCTGTGTCTCTGTGACTGTCTCTGTGTCTCTGTGTCTCTGTGACTGTGTCTCTGTGTCTCTGTGTCTCTGTGACTGTGTCTCTGACACTGTGTCTCTGTGTCTCTGTCTCTGTGTCTCTGTGTCTCTGTGACTCTGTGACTCTGTGTCTCTGTGTCTCTGTGACTGTGTGTCTCTGTGACTCTGTGACTGTGTCTCTGTGACTGTGTGACTGTTAGTCTGTGACTGTGTCTCTGTGTCTCTGTGACTGTGTCTCTGTGTCTCTGTGACTGTGTCTCTGTGACTGTGTCTCTGTGACTGTGTCTCTGTGTCTCTGTGACTCTGTGTCTGTGTCTGTGACTGTGTCTCTGTGACTCTGTGACTGTGTCTCTGTGACTGTGACTCTGTGACTGTGTCTCTGTGACTGTGTGACTGTGACTGTGACTGTGACTGTGTCTCTGTGTCTCTGTGACTCTGTGACTGTGTCTCTGTGACTGTGTCTCTGTGACTGTGTCTCTGTGACTGTGTCTCTGTGTCTGTGTGTCTCTGTGTCTCTGTCTCTGTGACTGTCTCTGTGACTGTGTCTGTGTGTCTCTTACTCTGTGACTGTCTCTGTGTCTCTGTGACTCTGTGTCTCTGTGACTCTGTGACTATGTGTCTCTGTGACTGTGACTCTGTGTCTCTGTGTCTCTGTGACTGTGTCTCTGTGTCTCTGTGACTGTGTGACTGTGTGACTCTGTGACTGTGTCTCTGTGTCTCTGTGACTGTGACTGTCTCTGTGACTGTGTCTCTGTCTCTGACTGTCTCTGTGACTGTGTGACTGTGTCTCTGTGACTGTGACTGTGTCTCTGTGTCTCTGTGACTGTGTGACTGTGTGACTGTGACTGTGTCTCTGTGACTGTGTCTCTGTGACTCTGTGTGTCTGTGACTCTGTGTCTCTGTGACTGTGTCTCTGTGACTGTGTCTCTGTGTCTCTGCGACTCTGTGACTGTGTGACTGTGACTGTGTCTCTGTGTGACTGTGTCTCTGTGACTGTGTGACTGTGTGACTGTGACTGTGTGTCTGTGACTGTGACTCTGTGACTCTGTGACTGTGTCTCTGTGTGACTGTGACTCTGTGACTCTGTGTCTCTGTGACTGTGTATCTGTGACTGTGACTCTGTGACTGTGACTGTGACTCTATAGACTCAGACAACACTCAAAACATAAATTACAGTACATATAAATAAATAAATGTTTTGCCAGCATTGTAGAAGTGCGACCATGTGTAAAAGATAATGTAGTTACCCAATTCCTGTTACTGAATGACTTGCTCACAGTTAACTGAATTAACTGTGACAGTGGCCAAATTTGGTAATGTTGCATGGATCAGAATGTCAGTTTGTACATTTCTTTGGATGATGAGACTTTGCATCTTAAAACCCAGTTCCAATGGTTACTTGGTGGCACAATAGGGCTTTTTGAACTATTACAGTAATGATGAGAGGAACTGCTGGCATCTTGAAAATTAGTCGCAGACGCTTGGATCACATGAGTTTTGTAAGATAACAGCAGTTAGTGTCTCAAAATGCTGAGCCAAAGAAATTTGGAAGTGAATCTGAAAATGCATACAGTGAAACCTGACTCCTACAGAAAATATCCAGATCTGGTCACAATGGAAACAGTTTCAATCAAAGCAGAAAAGTTAAATATACATTGATCAGCTGTACTTACACCGGTTGCATTACCTAAGGCTCCAGTGCAGTTTTATTTACAATGACTGGGTGCCACGTGGCACAGTTGCTGCGTTACAGCGCCGGACACCCAGGTTCGATCCCGACTATGGGTGCTGTCTGTATGGAGTTTGTACATTGTCTCTGTGACCGCATTAACTCTCTCCCTCTCTATCACTTGGCTAGAGACCCCAGTAACGTCTAACATGCTGATCCTGCATTTTAAGATTCCAGTATTCTCCTCCATGCTTTATCAAAATAACTCAAAGCTCCAGTATCGTACATTAGCTTTGTCACTGTGTCCTGTAACTTCAGTTTCCTCCACTCCACAGGAGAATACTGGAATCTTAAAATGCTCAGCATGTTAGACGTTACTAAGGCGTCAGCTCTAGCATGCTGTATCACACAATCCTAAGGCTGCAGTGTGCATAGTGTCTTAATATTGTCCAGGACAGACACTGGACCCTTAGCCCACCACGTTCATGCCAACCTCTTCACCTGTCTGCGCTGATCCCATTTGAATGTACAGTGTACCACATCTGACACCATGTAGATGAACTCCAGACATGCTATGTGATCCAAAATCATCTTTAATCAGCACTTAAACTTTAACAGCATGAAGGATGGTTAGATGTCAGAACATGCCAACTGCTGCTCGAACTGAGTTGTGCCAGTAGCAAGTTTTAATATAAACGTTATAGCGGGGTGGGGTTAATGATGCTAACTATGTGTGATTGGTTAACATGCATAGTCAATCTACACCATGTCCTGAGATATGATATCCCACATTACTTTGTATCACAGTGTCTTGACACTCCACTATCTACCATCACCTCTTAGACAATAGGCAATAGGTAGGGTCAATGGAAGAGCATTCACGTCGCGAGTCTGTTTTCACCAATCTTTCCACCACCACGCACAAGAAGCACAAGATGTGCAAGACAGACACCATTGCATGCAGATGCCGAGAAGTGTGTTCAGCTTTGGCTGAACAACTTCTAATCGTGTGTGAGCACTTGATAAGATGAAGAAGAATAGACAATAGGTGCAGGAGTAGGTCATCAGCCCTTTGAGCCAGCACCGCCATTTACTGTGTTCATGGCTGATCATCCACAATCAGTACCCCGTTCCTGCCTTCTCCCCATATCCCTTGACTCCGCTATCTTTAAGAGCTCTATCTAACTCTCTCTTGAAAGCATCCAGGGAATTGGCCTCCACTGCCTTCTGAAGCAGAGAATTCCAGTGTATGCAAGCCCAGTCGCTCCATTCTTTCAACATATGACGGTTCCGCCATCCCGGGAATTAAACTTATGAACCTACGCTGCACTCCCTCAATAGCAAGAATGTCCTTCCTCAATTTGGAGACCAAAACTTCACACAATACTCCAGGTGTAGTCTCACTAGGGCCCTGTACAACTGCAGAAGGACCTCGTTGCTCCTATACTCAACTCATCTTGTGATGGGCAACTTGCCGTGTCCTGAAACTTCAGTATCCCCCACCAACCTGTATCTCAGTGTCCCAAGATATCAATCTAGATATCACCAAAAAACATCCTTCCACCATCAATGGTAGACAAAAGTGCTGGAGAAACTCAGCGTGTGAGGCGGCATCTATGGAGCGAAGGGAATAGGCAACGTTTCGGGTCGAAACCCTTCTTCAGACTGATGTGAGGGTGGGGGGAGGGGGGGCTTGAGGAAGAAAGGAAGAGGTGGAGCCAGTGGGCTGAGGGAGAGCTGAGAAGGGGAGGGGAAAGTAAGGACTACCTGAAATTAGAGAGTCAATGTTCATACCGCTGGGTTGCAAACTGCTGGGATCCACCATCAATCCCTGCTTCCTTCCATGACGCCAATTTTCCACCATATGGAATATTTGTTCTAATTTTCCCTATCAAATTATTTTTTATCACATACTCAACCTGCCTTTCTCAAAGGAACTTGCCGACCACCCCAACCTCTCTCTTTCAGCTTTCTCCTCCCCACTCCAACCCCACGACAATCAGTCTGAAGACGGATCCCAACCTGAAATGTCATCTACCCATTCCCTTCACAGATGCTGCCTGACCCATGGAGTTCCTCCAGCACTTCATGTTTAGGATGAGTTTATGCAGCCAATCTTCTTCAAAGAACATGGTGCCTTATTTTCAATTCACTGGAGGCAGTATTTGATCTGCCATCCATGCTTCCGAAGTGTACCCAAGATCCTCATTTATCTTTCTCTCTGCTAATCATTCCTGCTCACCATGTCTAGGCTTTTCATCACTTTGTCCAGCTCAATCATGTTTCTTTTCAGCCTCCCTTTACCCAAAGAAAATTGCCCCAGCCTAGTCAATCTTTCTTCTTATCTGTAATGCCCCAATCTTAGCAATGTCCTCGAATCCCTATAGAGTGATGACCAGAACTGTACACAGTACTCGCGCTGTGGCTGATAATAATTTGATACATTTCAATCATTGCCTATTCTCAGACACCAACCACCATGTCAGAGCTATTGCCCCACAGCCCCAGTGACCAGAATCAATCTGGAAATCCGGTGTGGCTCATGGGTTTCCTCTGGGGGCTCTGGTCTCTTCACATATCCCAACAACTTGCAAGTTGATTAGTTGATTCGCCATTGTAAACTTGCCAGTCTGAAGGTGGATAGTAGAATCTAAGGGGAGTAGATGGGAATGTCGGGAGAATAAATTTGGATGTATATAAATGGCTGTTTGATTGTCAGTTTGGACTCAGTAGTCAAAGAGCTCCCCCTCTCTCTCCATCCCTCACCCACCCTAATGGTTGTACTAGCTTCAAAATCGTCTTGTTGACATTGTCTGCAGCCTGATCTCACCTAGCCCACAGCTAACAAGGGTCTGTTTCCTTAATCATTGTTACTTTTTTGCAAATCTTTCATTCATTTGTTCTATATCTCCCTATATCACCCTCCCTTTCTCTCGCCTGACTCTCAGTCTGAAGAAGGGTCTCAACCCGAAACGTCACCAATTCCATTTCTCCAGACATGCTGTCTGACCTGCTGAGCCTTTGATAAGATCCCACAGCCTTTGACAAGGTCCCACTTGAGAGACCACTGAGTTACTCCAGCTGTTTGTGTCGACCTTGAACTTTTGTTCCATGCTGTGTGGCCATGTTTTGGCCAGTATCGATAAATCTTCCATACATCTTCATGAACCTAGCCGTCATCATGTAAGATGGCCAAAAATCACGGCTATAAGTGGTAGCGTTTTATCTAACATCAATATACAGTGCAAACAGGAAGTTGTCAAGTTTAGACACCATTTGCAGTGCTTTGCTTTATTTCAAACCAACCACCACCAACAATCATTTGCAATACTTTGCTTTATTTCAAAGCAACCACCACCAACAACAAGTTGCTGTGCTTTATTTCAAACCAATCACATTGTCATTTTCAAACCACATTAAGGGCACTCAAGGTCAGTAAAATCACACTCACAGTTTAGTAGACATGTGTTCAGTGTTATTCACAGCTCAGACTGAGAGACGTGACCCTCTTGCTCCCCATCTTGCAGAGACTGACTGAGGCAAGGGCTCGACTGCAATCCGTCTGTCTTTTTTTAATTTTTGTCCCGTTAGATATATGTTTTTGGTTCTAATTTTAATTTTTTTTTAGCTGTGTATATGTGGGGAGATGGGGGGTGAGGCTTGTGTGGGGGAAACCATTTAATCTCTTCTCTGTACGGGGACCCAACTTTTTCCCTGTCGGGTCTCCGGTGTCATTGGGCCTAACATCGTGGAGCCCGGCGGCGACCTCCAACCAAAACCAACCTGAGGGCTCCAGTCGCGGAGCCTGCGGACTCGCCGTCATGGAGCTGTCCAACTTTGGAGCGGGGAGAGCTGTGGTGACCCGTGGTTGCAACCCGACCGGAGCTTCGGAGGCTCCGGTCGCAGGTCCAGTGGACAGGAACATCGGGAGTTCGCAGGTCCCTGGTGGGAGACCACTTTTCGGAGCTCCCACAACGGCAACTTCTCCCATCAGAATCGCGGGGTTTAAATGACTCGGAGCGGGGCCTAACATCGCCCGGCGAGGCTTAAAGGCCGCGGGACTTACCATCGCCCGCCGGAGACTTTAACATCGTGAGCCCCAGTCGCCTCGACACTGCAGTTGGACTGCTGGACCGCGGTAGAAGAACAAAGGGAAGAGATTGGACTATTGCCTTCCATCAGAGTGAGGAGGTGTTGGAGATTCACTGTGATGGATGTTTGTGTAAATTGTGTTAAGTGTATGTCTTGTTTTTTTTTGTAATGTCATGACTGTAGGAATGAAATTTTGTTCAAACCTTGTCTGTTTGAATGACAATAAAAGGCATTCTATTCTATTCTATTCTATTCATTTATAGTCCCTCCGGAAGGGGCGTGGCCTTTAGGAGAGAGAATCTCAACATTTTTTAAACACTAATAACTCTTTTATTTTTCATTGATGGGAAAAAACCTCTTGTCCTGCACAGCGGAGGGGGACTCTGAGTAAGATGGCCAAAAATCACAGCCGTAAGTGGCAGCGTTTTTTCTAAAATCAATATACAGAACAACAAGAAGTGGTCAAGATCAGAGTTTTAGTAATATGGATTAGATAAGGTATTGGCACTAGCTTGAAGATCCCAGAGCATGCACATATAACCTCTGTTGTTTTTACAGGAAAATTGTTGTCCCATACCACTCCTACAGGACAGTCAATGTTCCTTTCTAACATCTAGTACTATACAGAACTGTTGCATTCTTACTCTATACATCCTGTCAAAGTTGCCCAAAGTGCATTGGTTTACTGCTGTCACCTGTACCAAGATACAATGAGAAACTTTATTGTGCCTGCTATCCAGGCAAATCATACCTTAGATGGACACAAAAAGCTGGAGTAACCCAACAATGCCAGACAACATCTCTGGAGAAAAGAAATAGGTGACGTTACAGGTCGAGACCCTTCTTCAGACTGAGAGTCAGGGGAAAGGGAAATGAGAGATACAGAACAAATGAATGAAAGATACAGTAGTCAAAAAAAGTAATGTGATGAAGGAAACTCACTTTTTAGCTATGGGCTAGGTGAAAACGGGTTACAGACAATGAGACTCACTAGGATGGCAGTGAAACTAGTACAATGACTAGAGTGGGCGAGAGATGAAGCGAGAGGGGATGTAAGGGTTACTTGATGTTCGGGAAATCAATATTCATACCACTGGGTTGTAAGCTGCCCAAGCAAATTATGAGATGCTGTTCCTCCAATTTTTATATGGCCTCACTCTGGCAGTAGGGGAGGCCCAGAACAGAAAGGTCAGTGTGAGAATGGGAAGTGGAGTTAAAGTGTTTGGCAACCGGAAGATCAGGTATGTAATATGAGTCATACCAAGCATAAGTACCCAGGTAGTTAGTACCCAGGTAGTGCAAAAAGAGGGGTCAAGGAAAGAGCGTTCACGTCGCGGCCCTGTTTCCACCAATCTTTCCACCACCACGCACAAGAAGCGACAAGACAGACACCATTGTGTGCAGATGCCGGCTCTAGCTGCACCACTACTAATCTTGTGTGTGGATTCAATAAGACGAAGTGCAAAAATAGAAAGGTTAAAGAGAAGGTAGAGTTAACGAAGTGCAGGGCTGCAACAAGGGAGGTCGGGAACACATTTCCAGCGGACGTGAGCCTGATAGCAGTGGAGAAGAAGCTGTCCTTGACCCCGTTTGAAGCATTTGCATCTTCCGCACAGCAGTGAGGGAAGCTGAGGGAATGGCCAGGAGGTGAGTGGTCCTCGATTATGTAGGCTGCTTTCCTGAGGCAGAATGAAGTGTTGATTGAGTCAATGGGGAGGAGGCTGGTTTGCACGAAGGACCAGACGACATCCACATCTCCCTGTAATTCCTTGCATTGGCATTGGGAAACTCAGAGACTCATAGTTGCCAAGGTTTTGTGCGGGCATGTGCAAATGAGGGCAGGTCCTGGCAGGAGGATTGTGAGAAAACTAAAAGTAGGGAAGAAACACAGGAAAATGTTGCCTTGGCATCAAATAGGTGGAAATGGTTAACTCCAAAGATAGACACAAAATGCTGGAGTAACTCAGCGGGACACAACATCTCTGGACAGAAATAATGGTTTTGGTTCGAGTCCCTTCTTCAGACTGAGGGTCAGGGGAGAGGGAGTCTAGAGATATGAAAGGGTAAGGAGTGAAAACAACAGATCAAAACAGACTGATAAGGAAAGGTAGAATGGTTAATTGTTAGCCGAGGGGTAGGTGACAATGAGGCATACAATGGGGTGGAAGATTGCAACCTTCACATGGTCCATCCTGTTTCGACGAATGCAATCAACCCGGCGTGCACAATCAAAGAAGATCAAATCGAACAAGTTGCCCTACAACTTTAGGCTGTGCACGCCACACGCAAGAAGAACAAGAGACATACAATCAGTAATATTTAATCAGGAGGTCAGTAGAATTAGTCAGAGAACTAGGATGGAAGAGGGACAGAGAGAGAGAGGGGAAAGCAAGGTTTACTTGAAGTTAGAAAAATCTATATTCATGCCGCTGGGTTGTAAGTTGTCCAAGCAAAATATGAGGTGCCATTCATCCAATTAGCGCTGGGCCTCACTCTGACAGTGGAGGAGGCCCAGGACAGAAGGGTCAGTATGAAAATGGGAAGGGGAGTCAAAATGTTTAGCAACTGGCTAAACATCCATGGTTAACATACAGCTCTGCTACCTGAAAGGACTGGTCTGCTCCATGAACTATTAACATGCTGAAAACAGAGAAGAAATGAATCCCCTAATCATTTTCCTCCCTTCACCATGGGACTGGTCATTGAGTCATGCATCTCCTCAGGCCATTAAGTATTTTCACAGATTTGCCAAGTCAGTGGGTCTGGGGAAAGGGTGGTTCTGTATAGGGAGCTAGATCAAAGGGTGATACACATCTCTCAGCTCCAACATTAAAGTGGCTGATTCTGCCTTTCGTTATCTTTATCAGTGAGGTATTTTTGGAAGAGGCAGAGTGGTATGTAATCGCAGAGAGTTAGATGTGTGGAATACAACCAAATTTAAATTGAACAGTGCCTGTTATTATTCACGCAAGATACAAAATTAGGGCCATGTGAATACAGGCATACCAGGATATTATTAAATTTACTTTTATGATGAGTTAAGTGTATTTGTTATGAATGATTCAATGAATACTGTGTTGAGATTTGAGAAACTTGTGGACAGGTCTCTGATGTAAATGCTCTTTGGAGCTATAACTGTTGGAGTCTCTGTTGAAATCAGACATTCCAATGGTTTGAACTGGCAGCTGTTCTCTGACTGACTGCCTTCTTCACTCGAAGAGCTGCTCTTTCCCAGGACCCTATATGAATAAGCAATTCAACAAAGAAAAATCTATCGGTAGGAATTGCAGATGCTGGTTTAAACCGAAGATAGACATAAAATGCTGGAGTAACTCAGCGGGACAGGCAGCATCTCTGGAGAGAAGAAATTGGTGAAGTTTTGGGTCGAGACCCTTCTTCAGACTGACGTCAGGGGAGAGGGAGATACAGAGATAAGGAAGTGTAAGGTGTGAATACGAGACAAAGGGGATGGAGATCCGGGGAAATGTAGAACAGATCATTGTTAGCTAGGAGAAGGTAACAACAAAGCAATCAGAGATGTAATCGGAGACAGTCAGACTGGTTGGAGAACTGGGAAGAGGGGGATGGAGAGAGGGAAAGTAAGGGCTATTCGAAGTTAGAGAAGTCAATGTTCATACCACTGGGATGTAAGCTGCCCAAGTGAAATATGAGGTGCTGTTCCTCCAATTTGAGCAGGGCCTCACTCTGACAACAGAGCAGGCCCTGGACAGCAAGGTTTAGTTTACTCTATTTTAGTTTAGAAATACAGCGTGGAAATCGACTCTTTGGCCCACCAAGTCCGCACCGACCAGTAATCCCCACATATTAACACTACCCTAGACACACATTAGGGACAATTTTTACACTTAAACCAAGCCAATTAACCTATAAACTTGTATGTCTTTGGAGTGTGGGAGGAAACCGAAGAACTTGGAGAAAACGATCTCCCTGGTGACCTGCGCGTGTCTTCTCCCACACTCCAAAGACGTACAGGTTTGTCGACTAATTGGCTTGGTATCGTATGTAAAATTGTCCCTAGTGTGTTTGGAATAATGTTAATGTGTGGGGATCACTGGTCGGCGCGGACTCGGTGGGCCGAAGGGCCTGTTTCCACACTGGATCTCTAAACCACACTAAACTAGAGTGTAACGGAAGCTTATTAGGGTGATGGATTGGGGAAAGACATTTAGAAGGATTCAGATATCCAGAAGATCATGCACAATCAATGGTGACGCTGTGTCATGTTTGCACGTCAACAATTCTATGGCTCCTTCCTGATTACCCTCCATGTATCCAACCACCTCTGTATTCCAGGGCATTAACCTCTTTAGAGCCGGAGGGGGGAACAAACACTATCAGTAGCCTATGGCTGTGTCCTGGTGGTGCTGACAATGCTGCCATCTGACATGTGGCCAGTTCCTTCATCCTTAGACAGACCAGGTGACCAGCACCTCAGCCCCACCTTCCACACCCAACCTTGCGACCATTGGCAATTAGTTTAGTTTAGTTTAGTTTAGTTTAGTTTAGAGAAACAGGCCCTTTCGCCCACCGAGTCCGCACCGACTAGCAATCACTTACACTATCCTGCACACACTAGGGTTAATAATACATTTATATCAAAGCCAATTAACCTACAAACCTGTGCGTTTTTGGAGTGTGGAAACCAAAGACCTCGGAGAAAACCCACGCGGTCACGGGGAGAATGTACAAACTTCATACAGACAAACAGTCTTATTCAGGATCGCACCCGGGTCTCTGGCGCTGTAAGCGCTGCAAGGCAGTAACTCTACCGCTGCGCCACCGTGCCAATCAGATGCAGAGACTTCATTGCGGTTAGTACCATGCTGCTGCATGTTGAGTTGCATGGAGTCCTGCAATCTGGGGACCCAGAGTAGCTCTACCACTGCACCACCGTGCCGCCCGTAACGTGACCAAGCTGCTGTTCGCAGGGGCCCACAAGGCACTTTAATGCTGCAATGAATGTCTGCCTATGCTATTGCATTTAGACAGCCTGGTACTATTGCAGGGAATATGTACATTTCACCCCAAAGCAGTTTAGGATTTCCTTTGCCACCTTGAAAATGTATTATAGACAATAGACAATAGGTGCAGGAGTAGGCCATTCGGCCCTTCGAGCCAGCACCGCCAATCAATGTGATCATGGCTGATCATCCCCAATTAGTACCCTGTTCCTGCCTTCTCCCCATATCCCCTGACTCCGCTATCTTGAAGAGCTCTATCATAATCTGTTTTTATTCAATTATGATTCACATCTTCTGCACTTTACCACCTTAAAAAACAAAGATGTTCTGTTCAACAGAGGGAAAAAAACAGGGATTAAACAAATGAATCATGAACCTGGCATGAAAAGAACCTTTCCAAAACAAATCCACTGAGTTCCTCCCTGCTAAACTATACTCAAATAGCAACCACACAAACTGCCAGACTATTCCTCAAATTGCTAACAGTAATAAGATGTCAAAACTATTAACATCAGATTATAAAATCCCAGTGGGATGAAATGGCCGCAGAGCATGACACACAAACAGTGTGACACATTGAACTCGTCTTGAGTTCAATGCCACAGTTGTAATAGACTGTGCGCTGCACTAACAGTCAAAATCCTGTCCAAGGTCTGAGCAAAACAGATTGATTTTGTGTACCATTTTGTTATTCTTTTAGCTAACCCTGGATTTCAGGGTGGCTTTATGAAGCTCTTCAGCTAATATTTTCCACTACACTTTATCCATGGAACTTCATAACAGTGGATAGATCCCCCACAGTTTTCCCAGTTTCTTCTGAGCATCTCTGTTTTCTTCAGTGTTGGGACAATAGCATCCTTTCTAGCCTGTGAAAAGACTGAAGGTTAGTGGAAACTGCAGTCCACAACTAGGGTGGCACGGTGGCGCAACGGTAGTATTGCTACTTTTCAGCGCTTGCAGCCCTGGAGACGCGGGTTCGATTCCGCCTATGGGTGCTGTCTGTATGGAGTTTGTGCATTCTCCCCGTGAGTGTATGAGGTTCCTCCCACACACCAATGCAGGTTTGTAGGTTAATTGGCTTGGTGCGTGTAGGATAGTGCGGGGATCACACTCGGTGTTGACTCGCTGGGCAGATGGGCCTGTTTCCACGCTGCATCTCTTTGCTGACTTCATGTGATTCTGCACTAGGAATATTATGCTGATTTATGCGGCCAACTAATAGCATTGCCTGGTATAACACTGTATTAAAGTCACAGTGAATGGAGACACAACTCTTAAGCATACACCCGCGCATTTAATAAAGGCAACAATCCTGTAAATGTCACAGTCCCCATGTATTACATTGCACTCTCAGCACATGCTGATATACATGCAGTTTCACTCAAAACACTCACACACATATATATATACATCCACAAAAGTCATTGACATTAAACTCGATCAATGTGTTTTCTTAATCTCTATGATCTTCTCATTTGCAAACGAATCCTAGTCACTCCCAAAGTGTCCTCTGCAGGATCACCTCTGGCAGGAGACACAAGAGACTGCAGATACCAGAATCTACAGTAGGTTGTGTCATCTACTCCATTTCAGGTGTCTGGTGGCTCCTGACCCAGGTCCTGAACGTCTTGAGGCCCAGGCTCAGACTACAAATCACCATCTTACATTCAACAATAGATGAAGGTGCACTTTTGACATCGGTCACACATCTTCACCACTTAGTTCCTGACTCCCAGCACATCCTCATTGTGCCCATGACTCCACCATCTTTCCCAACCCTGTGACCCTTCATCAGACTGAGAGTCAGGGGAGAGGGAAACATAATCTATTCTAATAAACTATTCTACATTTTCCTTGGTCTTCGTCCCCTTTGATCTCTTGTTTTCACACCTTACCTTTCCATATCTCTTGATTCCCTCTCACCTGACTCTCAGGCTGAAGAAGGGTCTCGACCTGAAACATCACCCATTCCTTCTGTCCAGAGATGCTGCCTGTCCCGCTGAGTTACTCCAGCTTTTTGTGTCTATCTTTGGCTGGGGGCAGCAATGCTGCCTTATCTCTGGGTAGCTGGACACAGCAGTCTAGGCCTTGTCACGTGAATGGGCTGCCTGACCAGCAATACTAGGCCCCACATCCATGCACGACCAAGCCTAGAAACACTTAACATGTGCAGCAAGTGGATGATGCTAAAGCAACACTGCAGGTTGAAGGAAAGGGCGATATAGTGAGAGTTCAGGAAGCTGTGAGTGTAAAATAAGCAATGCTCCTGCGAGAAACTGGGCCGAAGCCTATGGAACACTGGAAAATGTTCTCATAGCATGCCAGACAGAAAGTGGCTTTTTCAAAGTTGTTGTGCAGAAACTGGAAGATGACCTCGATTGAAAGCTGTTAGAAATGAGCTTTACATTTATACATTTGGAACAGGAGCTTAAAATCCAGAAGCTTTTGAGACAATTAACTAACCTGGGTTGGAATATAGGTGCACTTTTGATCATGCTTTACCTAAAAGGTTTGTGTGTGGAATAATCAATGAATCAATTCAGTCAAAGGTGTTGGGCATCCCCCCCCCCCATGTTTTGTAATCCAGATTTTGAAATTCAGTAAAAAAAAAATCTATTAAAGTTTCCGCTTCCTGCGAGACAGTGGGGGTGACACTGTTAAACGCTTGTTAAATTTCTCTATTAACATTGTATTAACACAATGTGTCACCAATTGTGTTTTGACCTTCAAGTATTACCGAAGGTATTCACAGAGAATTTCTTAAAGCTGTCTGATGCGGGTATAATTACCCTTTGAACTAATTGGATGTATTGGTGGATGGGAAAAATTTAAACGGGTATCAGATTTAAATGGGTCAGGTTATTAAGGGCTCTGGTCGAACGGGTTTCATAGAAACATAGAAATTAGGTGCAGGAGTAGGCCATTCGGCCCTTCGAGCCTGCACTGCCATTCAATATGATCATGGCTGATCATCCAACTCAGTATCCCGTACCTGCCTTCTCTCCATACCCCCTGATCCCCTTAGCCACAAGGGCCACATCTAACTCCCTCTTAAATATAGCCAATGAACTGGCCTCAACTACCCTCTGTGGCAGAGAGTTCCAGAGATTCACCACTCTCTGTGAAAAAAAGTTCTTCTCATCTCGGTTTTAAAGGATTTCCCCCTTATCCTTAAGCTGTGACCCCTTGTCCTGGATTGTTCCCTAACATCGGGAACAATCTTCCTGCATCTAGCCTGTCCAACCCCTTAAGAATTTTGTAAGTTTCTATAAGATCCCCTCTCAATCTCCTAAATTCTAGAGAGTATAAACCAAGTCTATCCAGTCTTTCTTCATAAGACAGTCCTGACATCCCAGGAATCAGTCTGGTGAACCGTCTCTGCACTCCAAACCTGGATGGTTTGCAGGTAAGTCCCTCATTCACAGTCACTCACATTATTTAGTATTTTTCCCCATCTCTCCCTCTCCCCCCTTCAAGGTAGGTCCATCTGTTTGCCTTTATTTGCTTCAGTTTTAGTCGTTTAAGTGTTATTTATCACATTGTAGATTTTGAAAGATTCAAGCGGGTATCAGACGCTTTTTAAGGGCTGAATTTGCCCGTTCGCCGGACCTGTCATCGCCCGGCGTGGCTTAAAATCAAACTGTTGCTTCGAGGCAATCGAGGCTCCCAAAGCTGGCTGGTTTTAAGCTGCGCCGGGCGATGAAAGGCCCTGCGAATGGCCCGATTCAAGCACCATGATTTGGGGCGGACGAAACTGGAGTTCAGCGTCGGTCACAAACCAGGTCAGCTCCCGATGTTACCATCCACAGGGCCCATGGCTGAAGTCTCTGAAGCATCACCTGTGTGTGTGCATGCGCGAGCATGTATGTGTGCACTTGTGGCCACCAAGAAATTGTGCCCCCCCATGTGTTATTAAATGTACAATACAGCACAATGGGCAGAGAGTACAGCTTCCCTTCACTATAGTCAATGATGACAACAGGCAATACTAGTGTAGAAGGACAAGCTGAGAGCTCATTAATGTATGTCATGTTAAAGTTACAGGTCAAAGATCTTTCGTCTTTTCAAAAAGAAAGAAAATGTACAGACTTGTTACTAGAGTTGAATACAGGCAGTTCGGTCACCATGACAACAATCAGAAAGAATGCAAATCAAACTAAATGAGTGAGTTTAGGTTATCAAGATCCCTCTCCCTCGCTGGTTTGTTTGCATCGTGTGTTGGATCTCCTGGTTACCGGACCTTCCGCTACCCCGACTACGTAGCTAAATGGGCGGCGTGGTGGCGCAGCGGTAAAGTTGCTGCCTTAGAGCGCTAGAGACCCGGGTTTGATCCTGACTATAGTGCTTGTCTGTGCGGAGTTTGTACGTTCTCCTCTGGACCTCCATGTGTTTTCTCTGGTATATCCGGTTTCCTCCCGTACTCCAAAGACGTACGGATCTGTAGGTTAATTGGCTTGGTCGCTGGTCGCTGGTCGGCACGGACGCAGTGGGCCGCAGGGCCTGTTTCCATGCTGTATCTCTAAACTAAACTAAACTAAATGGTTTTGTGGCTGAAAAAGAGGTCACATTTGGAATCCATTGTTAAGCCGAGCAACAATGTTCAGTGACGATTTTAATCCCCAGAGACAACGTTATTTGGAGATCCATTTGATGACAAATTGGGATTACACAATATCATTGTCACTAAAGGTACAGCAGGAGATAGATACCAAAGTAAGGGTGTCAATTACCAAACAGGGCATCGACAGGTAAATTGATGCACAAATTCATCAATGATAAACAAGATACTTTAGCCATTGTTCAGCCATTGTACAATACAGCACAATGGGCAGAGAGTACAGCTTCCCTTCACTATAGTCAATGATGACAACAGGCAATATTAGTGTAGAAGGACAAGCTGAGAGAACTCATTAATGTATGTCATGTTAAAGTTACAGGTCAAAGACCTTTCGTCTTTTCAAAAAGAATGAACATGTACAGACTTGTTACTAGAGTTGAATACAGGCAGTTCGGTCACCATGACAACAATCAGAAAGAATGCAAATCAAACTAAATAAGTGAGTTTAGGTTATCAAGATCCCTTTCCCCCAGCAAATCACACACACACAAACAGGAGGTGGAAACAGTGGCAGTGTCACAGTCTGCCCTCTCCTCATTCTCATCCACTTCACCTCTCAGTGCTTTTCCACCGGTCCCTCCTTCTCCTCACCTGCCTGCCTGCCACTCCCCTCTCATCAGCCCAACTCTCCTCACCTGTTGCTCTCAGTTGCCTCTGATCACCAATTAACCCGGTATATAGACTCTCCTCACCGTTCACACAGTGCCAGATTGTTCTCAGCATTCATGCAAGACTCTCCAGCGATTTCCCGACTGCCTACACGGATTCAAACCTGCCTGCCCCTGACCATTCCGTCCTGTCATCTTCCCGGATATCACCTCAGCCTTCTGTCCCCGACCACGGCCTTCGTCCCGTACCTCCTGGTTTCTGTCTGCCTCTCTCCTGGGCTGTTTGGTGTGTCCCTGCAACGGCTCCTCGAATTCCTGCCTGGCTTCGACTCTCCTTTCGTCTGTCCCTCGCTGGTTTGTTTGCATCGTGTGTTGGATCTCCTGGTTACCGGACCTTCCGCTACCCCGACTACGTCTCCTGCCTGCCCCTCTTCGGAACCCTCGCTCAATCCTAAGCCTCTGTGTGAGTACGGTGTACCCATTCCTGTGTTACTACTCTGTGTTACAGTATCGTAATAAAGTTCATGACCAATTATACCTGCCTGATTCTGTGCTGCTATTGGGTCCAAGCTATACCCGTTACAGGCAGAGATTTCCAGAACCCAAGAGATACTGGAATTGAAACCGGATAGTTTCAGACTGAAGAAGGATCTCGATTTGAAATGTCACCTATTCCCTCCTTCCAGAGATGCTGCCTGTCCAGCTGAGTTACTCCACCAATTTGTGTCTATCTTTTGTTTAGACCAGCATCTGCAGTTATTTCCTGCTCTAGCTGGATCCAGTGAAGCTCTCGGAATGTGAATTATGAAGATCACGCAAGTCTGATGAAGAAGCAAATCTTTCTTCGAGCTCCAGTGGAGAGCCAAGCAGTCCAACAGTCGATTCAACAGCCCTGTAAGCTGATCGGGAAGATCCTGAAAACTAATTATTGGACATAGGTTTAGAGATGTTGTCATTGCAGGTAGAATAATTTCTTGAATGTTACTGTTGTTTAAAAAAAGGAATAGTTTAGTTTAGAGATACAGCACGGAAAATGGCTCTTTGGACCACTGAGTCCTCACCACCCAGCGGTCCCCGTACATGAACACTATCATACACACACACACGGGACAATTTACATTTTTACCAAGCCAATTAACCTATAAACCTGTATGTCTTTGGAGTGTGGGAGGAAACCGAAGATCTTGGAGAAAACCCATGCAGGTCACGGGGAGAACGTACAAACTCCGTACAGACAGTACCCGTAGTCAGATTTGAACCCAGGTCTCTGGTGCTATAAGGTAGCAACTCTACCGCTGAGCCACTGTGCATCCAAATCATCAATGTATATAACAATCGGCAATGGCCCCTGCAGCACACCAATGGCCTACAATCAGAAGAATAACGCTCAACCACTACCCTTTAACTCCTCCAAGCCAATATTTAATCCAATTGTCTAGCTCACCTTGGGTAGCACGTGATCTGACTCTCCAGAAAAGCCTGAGATGCGGGACCTAGCCAAAGGCCTTGCTAAAGTCCATCTAGACAACACCCACTGCTCTGCCCTTTTCCATCCTTTGTTCATAAGGTCAAAAGTCATGGGAGTGGAATTACGCCATCCAGCCTATCAAGTCTACTCTGCCATTCAATCATGGTTGACCTATCTTTCCCTTGTAACCCCATTTTCCTGACTTCTCCCCATAACCCGGGACACCCGTGAAGACTGGGCTGAGAGAAAAGGATAGCATCCTTAAAGGAGGCAAGATGGAAGGAGATAGACAAAAATAGGCAACGTTTCGGCCTGAAACGTTGCCTATTTCCTTCGCTCCATAGATGCTGCCTCACCCACTGAGTTTCTCCAGCATTTCTGTCTACCTTCGATTTTCCAGCATCTGCAGTTCCTTCTTAAACAAGATGGGAGGGGATATAATCAGTGGGTTTACAGGAGCTATCAATAGATAGTTCCTGCCCTGAGATGGAGACGGGGAGATCCAAAGAAGAGAGAGAAGTGTAAGAGAGGATCAAAGTGAATTTGCAGCAGGATGGAAATTGGTGGCAAAGTTGGGAAAATTGACGAGTGCAGGAAGCAGCACCAATGGGCAACATTGGGACATGTTTAGCAAGGATCTTATTAAACCATCTGCTGGGTTAAACACACAGAGTGGGGTTGAACAAAATTCACAATTTGTCTTTATTTTTGGCCCATTAGTTACAATTTATAAACAGACACACAAACATAATTCTTGGATAAATGGAAGTCTGTGGAACAAGTTTTCTTCCTACAAACTATAAATCACACGCTTGAAAACAAGTTTAAAAGGAAGGGCACTGGTTAAATTGTAACTGAGATTGAGAAGTACAGCTTAACCCTTTTACATGGCTCATTAACTTTCCTCAAGTTTCTGTTCACTCACTTTTTGATGCAAACCTCCCCCATGTGTATCATCCTCACCATGTCTGTGAATGGGAAAAGAACAGATTCATCAGCGACTTTAATATGAAGTAAGATTTCTGCAGGATCCTTAAAATCTACCAGTTGACAAAGCGTTAATAAAAGAAAAGTATATAGAATGTGCATATTGAATGACTGGAACTCGCTGCCTGGAAGGTGTGAACATGTAGGCCTGAAAGCTTGTGGGCCCAAATTTCAATATAACAACAGATAAGTGAATAATTCACCTCCTGTTAATTAATTCCCCGTCTCTGGTAGATCCATCCACTGCTTCTGTATTCTCATTGCAATTTCTATTGAGCATTTTATACCCTCAGAGCTAGTTTTTATCTCAAAGATGCAATTGGGTAGGCAATTGAGAGGGTGTCATATACACGAGGAATGGTTACATGAAAGGGCCTGCTCCACAGAGATGGCAGGAGGCGGCACAGTGGCGCAGCGGTAGAGTTGCTGCCTTACAGCATCTGAGATCCAGGTTCGATCCTGGCTACGGGTGCTGTCTGTACGGAGTTTGTACATCCTCTCTGAAACCGCATGGGTTTTCTCCGGGTGCTCCGGAATTCTCCCACATCCCAAAGATGCACAGGTTTGTAGGTTAATTGGCTTCGGTAAAATTGTAAATTGTCTTTAGTGTGTGTCGGATAGTGTTAATGTGCTGGGATTGCTGGTCAACATAGACTCAGTGGGCCGAAGGGCCTATTTCCGCACTGTATCTCTAAACTGAGTCACTATAGATTAATGGGCTGGATGTGCTGTCACAACTCTGAGACTGTCTTCACAGTGCAAGAGTGTAAAGGGCTTGTGACCCATTGTAATGACATTCCTGGTGAGCCAAGTAACCTACGCTGCCAGTTCCATCACCAACTCCTTCTTAAACAATCAGTCTAAATCAAGATGCAGAGTAAGAAATTGCAGGTGTCAGAGGTTAAGGGGAGAAGGCAGGAGAATTGGGTTACGAGGGAGAGATAGATCAGCCATGATTGAATGGAGTAATAGACTTGATGGGCCAAATGGGCCAATTCTAGTCCTATTCCTTATGATCTTCTGAGATGCTGGTTTACACCGAAGATACACTTCTGAACGGTCGAGACACTATACACATCACCCATTCCTTCTACTCAGAGATGCTGCCTTTCCCGCTGAGTTACTGCAGCATTTTGTGTCTATCTTCAGTCAAAATCAAGATCTGCCTGACATGCATCAGCCTTCAAATGTCATGCAGACCAAGACGAGCAGATTACCAATGTGCTAATTTGGTAAAGGTTATCAAATGCAGAGTACAGGCCTGCATTTGTTCAGAAGACTCCTGTATATAGCATGATTTGTTAGTTGTTACTCCTCTTCCTGTTCCTTTTAAGGGTGCAGGCTGATGAGGAATAAATCCCTTGAAAATAAACTACTGGATGGTGACACTTAACTGGGAAGCAGCCAAATTAACACATTCATAAATAATGTGTCTGAGATTACTTAGTGTCAACACTATTTTCTGTAAGGCAGAGGGGTTGTTCATTCCAGCCTCCGTGTGAGACTCAACGCATAACGTATGCAAAATCTTTCAGTGCTATGCTGATGCCATAGTGCATCAGTGGTGATGCTAACATCTCATAGATGGCTGATTGTTCTGCTGCAGAAGCTTGCTGAAGGCCTGGTAGCTCCGATATGTCATAGACATAGTGATACACTATGCAAACAGGTCCTTCGGCCCAACTTGTCCACCGGCCAACATGTCCCAGCTACACTAGTCCCACCTGCCCGCGTTTGGCCCATATTCCTCCAAACCTGTCCTATCCATGTACCTGTCTAACTGTTTCTTAGCCCCTCTCTTAACTACCTCCCCTGGCAGCTCGTTCCACACACACCACCCGTTGAGTGAAAAAGTTACCTCTCAGATTCCTATAAATTTGTTTCCCCTTCACCTTAAATCTATGTCCTCAGGTCCTTGATTCGCCTACCCTGGGCAAGAGATTCTGTGTATCTACCCGATCTATTCCTCTCAGGATTTTATACACCTCAATAAGATCACCCCTCATCCTCCTGCGCTCCAAGGAATAGAGTCCTAGCCCACTCAACCTCTCCCTATAGCTCAGACCCCCGAGTCATGGCATCAATCCTCTCTGTACCCTTTCCAGCTTGACAACATCTTCCCTATAACATGTTTCCCATAACCTACACAATACTCACCAGGCGGTTCTGCATGATGGCAGCCTCGCCAACAGTCTGTCTGTCTTTTTTTTGCTATTTTTAATGTGTTTTAAAAGTTTGTGTTAATGTTCTCTGTACCCGTGTACTTGCCATCGGAGCCAATCCCTTGCCTGGGATCAATGCTCCAATCCTGGCCTGCGGATTTCACCATCGAGGAGCTCGCAGTCTTGGGTAAAGACCGATGTTGGGAAGCTCCAAACCACGCAGAAGATTCGACCGACCCCAACCCGGGGTCAACACGCCCGGCGCGGGGGAGCTGAGATTCCCCACCCGCCGATGCGGGAGCTTGATCACCCCGAAGCGGAGGGGCCGACCGCTGGCTACGGGAGCTAAGATCGTCCCGTCAACGGAAGGCTCGAGGCCCCCGACCACCAGAGAACAAAGAAGGGAAGAGATTGAACATTTATTCGCCTTCCATCACAGTGAGGAATGTTGAGGAGTCACTGTGGTGGATGTTCATGTTAAAATATATTTTGTGTGTTTTGTTGCTTTTTAATGGTATGACTGTATGGCAAATCAAAATCCTCGTATGTTGCAAAACATGCTTGGCTAATAAAGTATGAATATGATTATAATTATTACCTCTAAATATGGCCTGGACCAAAATTTCCTGATTTTGTTGGTTCAGCCACTGTTTGCCCAAAGTAACTTTTACGAACCGTTTTATATTTGCAGGATATCCTGATACGTTTAATTGGCCAATACCTGCTGTATTCTCACCTTCGTCAAAATATTGAGATTTCAAGTTCACCCCTCGATCTTGAGCACGGAGGTTTCGGGTTGAATTGGCACTGCATTAGTGATTGTGATGCTTGAGGCACTGCCTTTGCTGACAAAAAGGCTCAGGAATGTTCTGGTAGCATTCAGTCACTAGTTTATCACCCATCACCATAGTGCAGCACGGCGGCGCAGCGGTAGAGTTGCCGCCTTACAAAGCTTACTGCGCCAGAGACCCGGGTTCGATCCCGACGGGAGCTGCCTGTACGGAGTTTGTACCTTCACTCCGTGATTTGCATGGGTTTTCTCCGAGATCTTCGGTTTCCTCCCACACTCCAAAGATGTATAGCTTTGTAGGTTAATTGGCTTGGTATAAATGTAAATTGTCCCTAGTGAATGTGTGGGGATCAATGGTCGGTGCGGACTCGGTGGGCCGAAGGGCCTGTTTCTGCGCTGTATCTCTAAACTAAACTACAAGCTCAATAAGCTTGAATTTACAAACATATAGAATTACAAATTAGGACTTGGCGTAGGGCATCCATCTCCTCAGATCTGATCCAGTTTCAATAAGACCATGGCTAATGCAATGGCAAATTCAACTCTGCATTCTCACCTACACCTGGTCAGTTTTCTAACAGAGGCACAGTTAATAATAGGAATAGGCAGCAGGACCAAAAACAAGGCCTGTCAAAGGGCAGATGAGCTTCTAGCGAGCCAACGGCCATCCACACTGCAGTAGAAGTTGCGATCACTGTCGTACACAGCATTGTAAGGCACCGTGCCCGTTGATGTTTTCAACAATGATGATGATATCAGGATGTTGGTGCAATGGGCAGCATCTGATGGCTTTGGTGCTTTTATTCCAGGTTCAGGATTTGGATCTGGCTTCTTCTGGATGAGTGTAACTTGCAGCAGAACCCGCTGACAGTGGTAATACCATGTGCCTGCCTCTGTTAAGCCTCATCATTGAATTGAACACCTGGATTGGTGTTAAACAAGACGTGCAGGAACGAACTGCAGATGCTGGTTTAAACAGAAGGGAGACACAAAAAGCTGGAGTAACTCAGCGGGACAGACAGCATCTCTGGAGAAAAGGAATAGGTGACGCTTCGGGGTCTCGTCCTGAAACATCACCTGTTCCTTTTCTCCAGAGATGCTGTCTGACCCGCTGAGTTACTCCAGCTTTTTGTGTTTATCTTTGGTGTTAAACAGCTTGAGTGCTGTTTGGAGATGTTATGATGGATAAGATATTGTATGTGAAGAGGAGATAGATATTTATCTCTTGAATCATGATAATATATACTCTCAGTCCCATTGTGGATGCCGTCATCCTATTACTACTCTTGTGTGTTTAATTTGGTTTAGTTTAGAGATGCAGCGAGCTAACCACCCAGTCCACAACGACCAGCGATCCCCACACACTAACACTATCTTACACACACTAGGGACAGTTTTACATTTGTACCAAGTCAATTAACCTACAAATCTGTGCGTCTTTAGTGTGGGAGAGGAAACCCAAGATCTCAGAGAAAACCCACCCAGGTCACGGGGAGAACGTACAAACTCCATACAGACAGCACTCGTAGTCAGGATGGAACCCGGGTCTCTGGCGCTGTAGGGCAGCAACTCTACCGTTGTGCCACCATGCTGCTAATGTCTTCTTCAGTGATGATTATTCCTACAATAGTTCAGTAACAGTTACATTATAACAAAAGTGTTAAACTGATGGACATAAAGTGTCCATTCTGTTCTGCGTCAGTGTGCGCACATGAGCCGATAGCCCAGCTACATCCACCCACATTGCTCCACCGATCTTCAGACCTTTCACCTCCATTCATCTGTCCAGTCCAATCCCCTATATGTACAGAGTTTGTTCCTCAGCACTAACTCAACACTAATTTGACTGCCTCACAGCCGTGACAGATGATTTACAAGAGTCAAAAGAGTCAAGAGTCTTCTATCGTTATATGTTCCAGATATAATAATGAGATTCATACTTGCAGCAACACAACAGAATATGTAAATATAGTACACTGTAAACAATATAATAAACAATAGAGTAAAAAAGTTCAGTGTGTGTATGTATATATATCCAATACACATCGATATGTATATATATTCACACACACACACACATGTATGTATGTATATATACATATATATGTGTGTGTGTATGGTATATGCATTATTATAATAGTAAGATTAAACGAGAACTTACCAGTTTGAAGTTTGATCTGTATTTTATGAGGAGTTACGATGAGGGATTACGTGAAGAAGCCCGCTCAGGGCGCAGGTGCGACATGCTTCCAAGCAGCGGTGTGGAATCACAGACAGACACGTATTTGAAGTAACATAGTAAAGAACAAAGAGACATCAGTTTATCGGTTTGATCCATGTAATGAGGGTGGGAGCGGAGGGCACGTAATCCCTCATCGTAACTCCTCATAAAATACAGATCAAACTTCAAACTGGTAAGTTCTCGTTTAATCTTACTATTTTACTTCGGAGTCACGTGAGTGACTTCGTGAAGATTTCAAAGCTCTGTGATTTCAAACCGTGTAACAGTTTTATACACTCACTACCGAAAGCTCTTGAGGAAGGAAGTGTTATTGTAATCAACCAATGAATCTGTTTTGAAAACAAAACGGTATTTATTAACAATAACAAAAGAAAAATAGCTCCCCCGGGCTTTAAATTAAACATTTGCAGTTTCTAAAATGCTGACTGCAAATATATCAGGTTCCACCAACGGCTTATTATAAAATGTTCGGAATGTGGCTTCCCGTGACCATCCTGCTTTGTTGAGGATTAAGTCCACAGGCACATCCATTCTGGCTGCCGATGATGTGGATGCTGCCCTGGTGGAATGAGATTTAAATAGATTAATGTTAATTCCAGCAGCTTCCAAAACCTGTTTCAACCACCTTGAAATGGTTTGACTTGTTACCCTGCCATGTGGTTTCCTGTGGCTGACCCATAAGGCTCTCTCACTTCCTCTGATGTTATGGGTTGTGTCTATGTAAATATTTATGTGGGTCACCACACACAATCGTGGCTCTAGTGGGTATGCCCGGAATGCCACTAGCGTGTTGGATGTTCCTGGCCTGGACTGTTTTATCAGACCTTGAATAGTGAATGTGATCTGATCCGATGTAGCGTCCATGTTGTCCAGTCGAAGTTTATGTAAGGACTGGACCCTCTGTGCAGATACTAGCGCCATGAGCATGAGTGTTTTTAAAGTCAACTGCTCTAAGCTGAGAGATCTAGCTGGTGGTCTGTCCCGAAGGTATGTGAGTACAATACTGACATCCCAGATTTTTGTATATCTAGGGGTGGGGGGCTTGCTGTTAAATATGCCCCTCATCAGTTTTACCACCAGCGGATGGGCTCCCATGGCCTGATGTCCCGCAGGTTTGAGGTAATTTGAAAGAGCACTACGTGCCGTGTTGATGGCACTGTAGCTCAAATCTTCACGATGATGTAAGTCTGCCAGGAATTCCAGAACATCCGCTACTGTGGCTGTTTTATAAGCAATCCCGGTTTTCTGGCAGTACGTTTCCCATTTCCTGATGCAGGTTAGGTACTGCCTCTTCGTGGATATCCGTAGGGATGCTGACATGGTGGCGATGGTTTGTTCGGATAGCCCCAGATCCAGGTAAGGTCGGTCTAAAATCTGCAACCCAGGAGATTCATATCTTTGTGGCATGGGTGGCTGATGCCTGATACTGGGTGAGTCAGTAACCCTGGATGACTGGGGAATACCATAGGTGTTTCCACCACCATGTCCTGGAGAATTGGGAACCATGGCTGTGTAGGCCAGTCGGGCACCACCAAAACTCCAGACGCTGAATCCGTCTGGATTTTTCGAAGCACCCGACTAATGAGGCAGAAGGGGGGAAAAGCATAAAACACAAACTTTCCCCAATCTAACGTAAAAGCGTCTACCGCTGCTGCCTCCGGATCTGGTTCCCACGCGACATAGACTGGTAGTTGGTGATTCAGTCTTGATGCAAATAAATCTATATCTGGCTTCCCATATTGCTTTACAATTTTAGCAAATGTTTTAGGATTTAACATCCATTCGATGTTATCATTGAATTTCCGTGACCTGGTGTCCGCCACTATGTTTAGCTTACCTGGTAGATAGGTAGCTGAAAGCCAAATATGTCTTTCGACACACCATTGCCAAATCATATTAACCAATTTGTCGCATGATAAAGATTTGATGCCGCCCAAATGGTTAATATAAGCCACCACCGTTGTATTATCTATTTCTAATCTAACATGCAAGTGACGCATATCAGACGCATATGCTTTCAAACCATAAAAGGCGCCCAACATTTCCAAAGTGTTAATGCCCAGTGTAGATAGTAATGAGGATTCTGAGTTAGTCCATCTACCACCTGTGCTGGATATGGAGTTAGTTGCTCCCCAGCCTTGAGCACTAGCATCGGTTTGGAGTACTAACGTAGGATTAGTGATAACTATAGGACTATAACCGTGCCAAATATATTGAATCCACCACTGTAGCTCTGCTATTGCTTCAGGGGGTAAAGTCATGATCCGATCATAATGACCTCTGTGCCATTTTAATGCTATTATCTTTGCTCTTTGCAAATTTTGATAGTGCAAAGGTCCAAATTGGATAGCTGGAAATGCTGCTACCATTTTGCCAATTACTGCTGCCACTTGTCGAATAGTTGGCTTTTTCTTTATTTTTAAGTTTTCACATGATTGTGTTAATGCAATCATTTTTTCCATTGGCATGGTAATCGTCATTTGGACTGAGTTAATTGTGAACCCCAAGTAGTCCATAATTGTGGATGGATTTAACTTGGATTTATCTGGATGTAAGACAAAGCCTAGAGTTTCTAGGAGCTGTTTTGTAGCTGATACTGCTGCTACAGCCAATTCCATAGTTTTCCCAACTATGAGGATGTCGTCCAAATATGCCATGACTATATGGTTTTGTTTCCTTAACATTGCCATGGCTGGCTTCAATATTTTAGTGAATAGTCTTGGAGCTGAAGTAAGCCCATTAGGCAGTGCTTTATACTGCCAAAGCTCCCCCATCCAGATAAATTTAAGATATCTGCTATAATCTTTATGTATCGGTACTAGATAGTAAGCATCTTTGAGATCGATGCTGGCCATATAGTATCCTTTGAAAATCAATTGTCTAGCAGTCGCAAATGTTTCCATTTTGAAATGTATATACTTAACAAACACATTCAAGGATGTTAAGTCAATGATGATGCGACATCCACCATCCTTTTTACATTTAGTAAATATGTTGGAAACAAATTCCAAGGGCTCATGAATAGTTTTTCCTATGACCCCTTTGTTTATAAGCCTTACCAGTTCAGCTTGTCCCTCCAGTTGTTGTTTGTTGGAGAGTACAAATGTCCTCTTAGGCATGTGTTGAACTGGCGGTATATTCGAAATAAACTCTATTTTATAACCTTGAATACTATTAAGTATATATTTATCATCTGTGATCCTCCCCCATGCTTTTTTAAATAAGTGTAACCTTCCCCCTGTTAGTAATTCACCCTTATTCACAATATGCGGGTAGGAACCAGATCCACCTACCTCCATGGTTATTGGCGGGGTTGAGGTTTTCTCTTTTTGGATGTTCTCTGTCGACGAGCTGGCGATGTTGGGGGGAGGCGCATTTTCCAGGGGGTCCGCTGCAGGCCCTGACCTAAAAAAGGTTTCTGGGGATAGTGCGGCCCCAAGCTTTGACCAGTCGCATATGGATGATGCCGACTGGTGGATGCAGCGGTGTGCTGCCGCCGTGGTGTTATGAAGAGCTTCGGTATAGGTGCTGGCGGTGTTGCCCTCATGAGGCTAAAGGTTTTCGAAGCCTCCTCCATTTCTTTCAGTTGTTTATTTAAGTCTTTTCCAAAAGAAATGAGTCGATCTCTACAGTGGGAGCTTTGCACAATCCTGCAAACTTAGGATTCAGTGCCGGCCTAATGTTATCTCTCCTGAGATTGTTCAGCTCGTATTGCGTGGTGCACATGAGCGCCAAGACATCCTGTTGATGAGCTGTCATTTCTGTGGTCTCGACTCCCCGTGCGTATGCTGTTATCGCCGCCGTCAGGAGGCGCAGTACGCGCTGGAGTTTGACCTCCTGTGTGCGAATAGGTCCACCCACGTTACCCCAGATCTGAGGGTTGAGGCTCTTGACCTTCAGGGCTTCACAGTTATCCGGGGCAATGTGCTCGTCCAGCACTTGGGCGAGCACCTTTTCCTGCAATGGCTTGTTGGATAGATGATTTATACTTGCAGCCATTCTAGGCTGCAGTGGTGCTCCAACCCGTGGGGTAGCAACGAATCGGGTTACTACCCCTAGCAGCTCTTCCTGCACACCCTGCTCTTTGTCGGTACCTTCCGCCTGCCCCATATTCAGACCAGCCTGCTCCTGGTCACCGATGCTGACCTCCCAGTCCTGGTCCGAGGTCGCAAAGGGGGGTGCCGGACTCAGCACCATGGAGGGGGCGCCTGTCCTGTCTGACCGAGAGCGCTGCTGCTCCCGGTAAACCATCCCCTCCAACAGCTGCATGATGCAGCTTAAGCGGCTGTCTCTCCCCCGCTTCGGGGTGGACACGTCCTCCTCCGACGAATCGGAATCGACCGGCCGGTTAGTTTTACGGGTGGCTTTCCCAGCCCGCCGTGTAGGCTCTGGCGTGACTGGGCCCGGCTCGGTCTGAGGAATCTCAAACCGCTGTTCCAGCGGTAGTGCCGCTGGCTGCTGCCCCGCTGGAATAGACTCCTCTGGCGGAGTTAAAGCTCGGGCAGCTCTAGTCGCGAGTTTCTTACGTTGGGACATGTTTTCCTAAAACAAAACCAACTCCTACTCGCTCCGTTCCCAACGCACCCTTCACTTACCTGAAAGTGCGCTTTTAAAGTGCAGCTGGAGAGCCTGACTCCAGCTGCCGCCGCTGTTGCACTTCAATCAATCAATCAATCAATCAACCTTTATTGTCATCTTGCAAGCAACAAGTACAGTGCAAAATGAAAAGACGTTTCCCAGTGAATAGCGGAGCCTCGCACATGAAATTTAAAACACTTCTCACATAATAACACTAAAAAAAACAATCCAGTCCCTGATGGAACAGAATAAATAGTTAAAATCAGGTAAAAAACACAATGTTAAAAACAGTAAACCAATCATAAAAAAATGTCCGGGGCCGCTGATTTGAGTGGCCAGTGCCAGTTATTAAAGTGTCCGTGCCAGCCGCAGAGTCAAGTCAAGTCAAGTGACTGTGAGTGCAGAGTGACTGTTTAGCAGCCTCACAGCCTGTGGTAGGAAGCTGTTTAGCAGCCTCGTAGTCCGGGCTTTGATGCTTCGATATCTCTTGCCTGATGGCAAGAGATCCAGGTGTGTGTGGAGGGGGTGCAGTTTGTCCTTGGCAATTCTCTGTGCTTTCTTCAGACAGCGGCTCTGGAACAGTTCTTGTACCGAGGGTAGGGAGACGCCAATAATCCTCTCTGCTCCCCTCACTACCCTCTGCAGAGCCTTCCTGTCCGAGCAGTTGCAGGTGCAGTACCACGTATTGATGCAGTACGTGAGTACAGACTCCACCGTGCCCCTGTAGAAAGTCCTGAGGATGTTGGTGGGGAGTGAGGCCTGTTTTAGTTTCCTCAGGAAGTGCAGTCGCTGATGGGCCCGTTTGACGGTCCCAGTGGTGTTCCTGGACCAGGTGAGGTTGTCCGTTATCTGCACACCGAGGAACTTTATGCTCTCCACTCTCTCCACTGCAGTGCCACTAATGTTGAGCGGTGTATGCTCTGGCTGCGCCCTCCTGAAGTCGACAACCATCTCCTTAGTTTTTTCGACATTCAATTCCAGGTTATTTTTGCCGCACCAGTCCACCAGTTGTTCTACTTCCTCCCTGTACCTTGTTTCGTCATCTCCACTGATGAGTCCCACCACTGTAGTGTCGTCCGCGAACTTTATGATTTTATTGTCCCTGAATCTGGCAGCACAGTCATGTGTGAGCAGTGTGAACAACAGCGGGCTGAGCACACAGCCTTGAGGGGAGCCGGTGCTCAGCGTGATCGAGCCTGAAGTGTTCTTGCCAACACGGACTGACTGCGGTCTCTCTGTGAGAAAGTCCAAGATCCAGTGACACAGGGTGGTGTTGAGGCCCAGCAGGGTTAGTTTCTCCACAAGTCTCTGTGGGATGATGGTATTAAACGCTGAGCTAAAGTCAATGTACAGGATTCTGGCGTATGTGTTCTTGTGTTCCAGATGCGCGATTACTGTGTGCAGCGTGGTGGAGATGGCATCCTCTGTAGAGCGGTTGGGGCGATAGGCAAACTGTAGGGGATCTAACGATGAGGGGAGGCTGGCAGTAATGTGGGGTTTCACCAGGCGTTCAAAACACTTCATTATTATTGGGGTCAAGGCGACAGGGCGGTAGTCATTTAGGCAGGCAACCACTGGTTTCTTCGCTATGGGGATTATCGTGGAAGTTTTGAGGCATGTGGGGACAATGGCCTGACTAAGGGAGATGTTGAAGATGTCTGTTAGCACATCTGCTAACTCCTCAGCACATTCCTTTAGCACACGTCCTGGGATGTTGTCGGGTCCGACTGCTTTCCACGGGTTGACCTTAGACAGGATTCTCCGTGTGTCCATTGTGTCTATGGTCAGGACTGGCTGGTCGGTTTGTAGGCAGGGGCTGGCTCTCCTCTTGGGTGTGGTGTTTGCTGCATCAAAACGAGCAAAGAAGTTGTTTAATTTATCTGGGAGAGAAGTGTCCGTGTCGGTTACCTGCTGCCTTGCCTTGTACCCCGTCAATGTTTCGATTCCCTTCCACATTCTCCTGGTGTCTCCTGTGTCGCAGAGGTGTCCCTGGATTTTCCCCGCGAAGGCACGTTTCGCTGCCCTGATTCCTTTTCCCAGTGCAGTCCTGGTGGATCGGAGAGCGGCTGTGTTACCGGCTCTGTAGGCTGCATCACGAGCCCTCAGCAGCGAGCGCACCTCTGCTGTCATCCATGGCTTTTCGTTACCACGTGCAGTGAAAGTTTTCATGATGGTGACATCCTCAGTGCACTTGGCAATGTAGCTGGTTACAGTCTCTGCGTACTCCTCGATGTTGATGAGGTCATCATAGGATGCTGCTGTCCTGAACACATCCCAGTCAGTGTGCAGGAAGCAATCCTGCAGTGCCGAGGCTGCTCCCTCTGGCCAGACCCTGGTGTGTTTTCTCTCCGCTCTGACTTGTTTTTGCAGAGGTCTGTAGGCTGGTGTTAAAAACACTGAAATGTGGTCCGAGTGGCCCAGGTGAGGGCGTGGGGCTGCCTTGTAAGCCTCTGGGGTGTTGGTGTAAACCAAGTCCAAGATGTTCTCTCCCCTGGTCTCAAAATCCACATATTGCTTGAATTTTGGGAGCACAGTCTTAAGGCTGGTGTGATTAAAATCACCGGCCACCACAATGAAGCTATCAGGATGTTTGGTCTGGAACTCACTGACGGCGTCATGCAGGGCTCCCAGTGCTTCGTTGGCCTTGGAATTTACATTTGCACTTGGTGCAACATATACAGCCACAACAAAAACAACGGAGAATTCCCTCGGCAGATAGAAAGGCCGACATTTCACGATGAGGAATTCTATCAGCGGAGAGCAGTGTTTCCCGGCTATTGTAGCGTTCACACACCAGTCCTTGTTTATGTACAAGCACAGGCCTCCACCTCGGCTCTTACCAGAGCTAGCTGCCTCTCTGTCCGCACGGAATGATGTCATTCCCTCCAGCTGTATTGCCGTGTCCGGGATATTGCTGTGGAGCCATGATTCAGTGAAGACAAACACACAGCAGTCTCGTATATCCTTGTATGTTGTCCTGAGAAGACGCAGTTCGTCGAGTTTGTTGTCCAGGGAGCGGACATTAGAGAGAAGAAGCGAGGGCACTGCAGGTCGGGTGGGGTTGGCTGTTAGCCTAGCGTGAATGCCTGCTCTTTTCCCCCGTCTCCGCCTCACGTAAGAGCCTGCTCTTTTACCCCGTTTCTGCCTCCTCTCACACCGCTTGCGTCTTCTCCTCCTCCTCTCTCTCCTCTCTCGCCTCCTCTCTCCGGTCGTAGTCACATCTGCGGCCGATATGCTCGGCCCCGCAGCCGGTAGTAGAAGTCCATAGCGGCGTATTTGGTCTAAATCGCACCAAAACGCGCCTTTACTACTCCCGCGGTTTGCCCCGATGTTTAGGAGCATGTTCCTGCAGTACATATATCTTGGATAGACAGGACAAGACACACAACACTCACTTTTAAAAGCTCCGACTATCTCCCGAGGGGCCGCTGCGACTGTGCGCGCCGCCATCTTGCTGGCGTAATGCCGCACCTGCGCCCTGAGCGGGCTTCTTCACGAAGTCACTCACGTGACTCCGAAGTAAAATTAACTTTTTTCCCCGTTTATCATATTGTTTATTATAAAACAGCCATTTCCTGTCCTTTTTTTCAAAATGTTGATTTCTAGTTTAATATACGCTTGATTGTAATGAGGAACAGCTGATTGTGGTCACCTCATTTCCCCTTTCATAATTGTGGAGGAATTCAGAGCTCCACGCTGCCGTCCTGTCCTCCCTGCATTGGTAGAAACGGATACCCACCTGGTCAACTGGTCATGCATGGAAATTAGAGGAGAGTTAGATCCAAATAACCTAAAATATCAATATAAAATTGGGAAGATGCAGCTCTGGGCCATTTGAAGTTTAATTCACGCATCAATTAACTTGTTTTCTTTTGCTGTTTCTAAAGAGTCTTTGGTCTGAAACATGCACTCTGTTTCTCTCTACAGATAGAAACATATAAAATTATAAAAGGACTGGACAAGCTAGATGCAGGAAAAATGTTCCCAATGTTGGGCGAGTCCAGAACCAGGGGCCACACTTAGAATAAAGGGAAGGCCATTTAAAACTGAGGTGAGAAAAAACTTTTTCACCCTGAGAGTTGGGAATTTGTGGAATTCCCTGCCACAGAGGGCAGTGGAGGCCAAATCACTGGATGGATTTATGAGAGAGTTAGATAGAGCTCTAGGGGCTAGTGAAATCAAGGGATATGGGGAGAAGGCAGGCACGGGTTATTGACTGGGGACGATCAGCCATGATCACAATGAATGGCGGTGCTGGCTCGAAGCGCCTAATGACCTCCTGCATCTATTTTCTATGTTTCTATGTCTATTTTACATGGATGCTTCAAGATCTGGTGAATGTTTGCAGCAGTTCCTGTTTTTGTCAGCTTTCCAGCATCTTCAGCTGTTTTCATTTTGATTTCATTTGTTCCATTGATCTCCCTAGAATCCGACCACTAGATTTGCTATCATCTATAATAATCTAATGCCAACATATCCTACCTGATGGCTGCAGTGAAATTCAGTCTGCCTGATGCTAATTCTTTGCCAACAGTCTGCCTGATCCTTACGTATCATCTTACCATTTGGTCTGCCAGTCTGCCTCCAAATCCTCGGGTCCCGGGTTCAATGCTGACTACGGGTGCTGGGGATCGCTGGTCGGTGCGGACTCGGTGGGCTGAAGGGCCTGTTTCCACATTGTATCTCCAAACTAAAATGAACGAAACACCCTGCTTTGTGAATTGACGTGGAATGTTTAACTCCCTGGATCATGTGCATCATGAAGTTATTGTTTCATTTAAAAACAATACAAAATTAGATCAGATAAATAGAAAACACAAATGTTATTCCCTTGTCATGTATCTAAACACTGCAAATGGATTGATTGTAATCATGTATGGTCTTTCCATTGACTGGTTAGCACACGGCACAAGCTTTTCACTGTTATCTGTTACTTGGGCTGGTAATTATGTGGTGAATTGTGTTCATATGTTGTGGGAGACAGCACTGAAATGGACAAAGGGGGAATTCCTTGAACTGTCCACCCATTGGCATCTTATCAACATTTTCGTGTTGGCAGTTCAGCGGTGAGTTGCACCAGACAGCAGGGAAAGCAAATCTGTTTGGAAGCCAGCTCTCCTTCAGTGCCACCCACTGCAATCTGCCGCCATTATTTTCAATGAATGAAAAGCTCAGTGGAGTGTGTAAAACAGGGGTCGGCAAACTACGGGCCATGGTCCGGATCCGGCCCGTAACCCAAAATCATCCGGCCCGCAGGCGTATTTTTTTTCAAACTGTTTTCACGAGCTGGGAACTGCAGCCAGTCCCAGGGACGTGAGCTGATCTGGGCAATACAGCCAGTTCCGGGCCCCGCAGGCGACCTGGGAACTGCAGCCAGTCCTGGGATGCGAGCTGGTCATGGAACTGCAGCACGTCCCAGGGCACGCATGCGACCTGGGCAATACTGCCAGTCCCGGCGCAGGCAAGCCAACCTGGGAACTGCAGACAGTCCCGGAGTATGCAGGGGACGTGGGAACTGCGGAAAACTAATTGAAAAACACGTAAAAACTAATGCGAAAAAGTGTCAAACTATGGCGATAGATATGGCCCGCCATCCACTCGCAGACATGGGTCCTGGCCCCTATGCAGAACAAGGTTGCCAACCCCTGGTGATAAAAGTTTGTGCCACAACATCCTGTGGGCACCCAACGTCCAACATGATGGATACTCAAGGGGTAAAAAAGAATATAGACACAAAAGCCAGAGTAACTCAGCGGGTCAGGCAGTATCTCTGGTTAGAAGGAATGGGTAACGTTTCGGGTCGAGATGCACATTGTATTCAGTAAGCACATAACACTGGGCACCGCTCATCCATGAACCTACCGGTCAACAGAAAATACAGCATGCTTCTTCTCTTTTCGGTTTTGCTGTGTTCTTTCTTAGAAACAGGATGTCAATGAGTTATTTACAAATTCCAGAAATGCATCCAAGGAAAACAAACTGTTCAGGAAAAGCCTTAATAATTCTCCAGGGAATGTGAATTCTGCTTCACACTATTAGGTTTTACAAGGCTGGTACACATTGAACAGGCTGGTACACATTGGAGGGGTTGAATTTACATAGAGGTGTATTCAGCAGCTTTTTCACTCAGCAGTGTGAATAATGATTGGTAAACGGTGCATTGCTGAGGAAATATTCTGTTCATTAACCCACCAGAAAGCAGGTTTACAAGCATGAAATGTGACCAATGTGTTGCACCAGTGAGATCCAAGATAAATCATTAATCGGCTACAGGCGTGGGTAGCATGGCAATATTTTTGCCCCATTTCTGACCAATAGATATTGCCTCACGGTTCAGTTCAGTTCATTTTAGTTTACTGTCACGTGTACCGAGGTATAGTGACAAGCTTTTGTCGCATGCTAACCAGTCAGCAGAAAGACAATACGTGATTACAATCGAAATCAGACACAAAATGCTGGAGTAACTCCACGGGTCAGGCAGCCTGTCTGGAGAGAAGGAATGGGCAACGTTTTGGGTCGAGACGTCCCGAGTCTGGTTCCTCACCCCGGAAGGGTCTCGACACGAAACGTCGCCCAGTCACAGTTTAACATTCACAGGGGCCACAGATTAAGAATTCACAGGGGCCACAGATTACGAATAAGGAGTAAGCCATTCAGAACGGAGACGAAGAAACACTTTTTCTCACAGAGTGTGGTGAGTCTGTGGAATTCTCTGCCTCAGAGGGCAGTGGAGGCAGGTTCTCTGGATGCTTTCAAGAAAGAGCTAGCTAGATAGGGCTCTTAAAAATAGCAGAGAGGGGATATGGGGAGAAGGCAGGAACGGGGTATTGATTGAGGAAGATCGGCCATGATCACATTGAATGGCGGTGCTGGCACGAAGGGCCGAATGGCCTACTCCTGCACCTATTGTCTATTCCTTCTCTCCAGAGATGCTGCCTCATCCACTGAGTTACTCCAGCATTTTGTGCCTACCTTCGATTTAAACCAGCATCTGCAGTTCTTTCTTGCACATGATCACAATCGATCCATTTACAGTGTATAGATACATGGTAAGGGTATAACGTTTAGGGCAAGGTGAAGCCAGCAAAGTCATAAGGTTGTACGGCCAGGAGTGATAGGAGCAGAATTAGGAATTATGGAAGGGAAGTCAGGGAAAATACCTGTGATTGGGAGAATGGTAGGGATGCACCACAGAGGGAGACTTGGGGGAAATTGAAGACTTGGGAATTGAAATCATAGTTAGAAAAAAAATTAGATCAAAGGGCAGATTGAGTGTGGGAGATGAGGTGAAGGTCATGTGATAGGAGCAGAACAAGACCATTCAGCCCATCAAGTCTACTCCGCCATTCAATCATGGCTGATCTATCTCATTCCACTTAACCCCATTCTCCTGCCTTCTCCCCATAACCCCTAACACCCGTACTAATCAAGAATCTATCCATCTCTGCCTTAAAAATATCCATTGATACAGTAATAGTGGTGTAGTGTTGGGTTTATACATGAACGATGTGTCTGGAGCATCCAGACTTGCCCATTGTGGGAACCTATGCTGGGAGAGGACAGCTGGAACTCCCTTCCCTCTGGAGGAAGCCTGGTGGACTGTGGTTAACAATGGAAACCCAGGGCGACAACTGAATGGTTCAGGCAAAGCTGTTCAGATGTGCGGCAAGGAACTGCAGATGCAGGTTTACATTGACGATAGACACAAAATGCTGGAGTAACTCAGCGGGACAGGCACATCTCTGGATAGAAGAAATGGCCGATGTTTCAGGTCGAGATCAGATGTTCTTCAGATGTTCTTTTGGTATTATCTTCACTGTGTTATGTTCAGCATTACAGCACTCTAACCAGTCTCGGGCTGGCCCTTTAGATGTACATAGAGATGCTATGAGCATTTACTTCGGAGCAAATGAAATATGTGGGCTGATTCAGGGGAAGAACTTCAGGCATCTCCACCACTGACTTCTCATGTTGTTTCTTATTATAGATAGACATGTAAATAGTATTGGGCTCAGCAATAACAACATATAAAATTAGGCATTTCAGACTTTGACTGATATGCTTCCTTCTGCCAACCCATCTGCTGGAGCATGGGATAGTCAAACCCACAAGAACTCTGTTTGTAAAAATAATAAATATTCATTTTTTTAACCTGATTTTCCTTTCTTGTGACCCACAGAGACACAAGATATAGTCCATTTGCTGCTGGCTGATTTTTGCTGGAAAGTTTTGTTCCGATGAAGAGGTTTACAGGTTAGTTAAGCATTGACTACCCTGTGGAAAGGAAGCAGGTTTAAAAATCTGTTGCCTGGGTGTAACAGGCTAATCGAGTCAGTGGTTATCCAGGGCTTTTGATTTTCCTTTATTACACAGGACTCGATCTAAATAAAAATCAGTCGAGGTACAAAGCAGGCTACTGAGTTGTTGTTATTGTATCACACGACTGAGGAGTAAGATGGGTTCCTACCTGTCCTTTCCCCATTGACCTCATTGACCTGCACTGCCCTTGAGGGCTATCTAAACCAGAACAACCTGCAATCACAGGTGTTGGGAAGTAGTTGGGAAGAACAATATATTAAGCCCTCTGTACAATTCAGTTCAAGCCATGTTATTAGCATCTGGATAAGTTGGGCCGGTATTAGACCTGCGTTGAAAGGGAGAACGGGAATTAGAGCTGTGAATCTTTTGTTATATCTTTCAAGTCAAGTCAAGTATAGTGAAATTCAAGTTTAATTTAGTTTTTAGTTTAGTTTAGTTCTTTGACAATGTCAATTGAACATGACAATAAAGTATCATTCATTCATTCATTCATTCATTCATCCATTAATTCAATTTGAGACTTACCTCCCATCCACTCCATCTCTGCCTCTCCTACCAGAAACAAAAATCTTTTTGTTTTTTTGATTATTTAGTTATGTTAAAGTGTGTTTTTTTGTGTTTTTTTGGTTTTTTTATGTGGGGGAAGACAAGATGGTGAGGACGCGACTATTATTCCAGTCGAGTCCTCCCCCACAGCGGCCTACCTACCTGGATTGGCGCGGCCTTTCCTGCCGGGATCGACCGGAGCTCCAGCAGCGGCGGGACAGCGCGAAAAACATCGCGGGCTGGCGATGATGCCTTAGCGGGGTACCATTTGTGGGGGAAGAGGGCACGGTGCGGGGGGGCTGCCTACCTACCTGGATTGGCGCGGCCTTTCCTGCCGGGATCGACCGGAGCTCCAGCAGCGGCGGGACAGCGCTGAAACATCGCGGGGCTGGCGATGCCTTACCGGGGGTCGCCGTCTGGAGCGCGGAGTGCTGGACCTGCTGCACCAACATCCTGGAGCTGCGGTTTGCGGAGCTCCCAACGCGGGCGGCGCTGATGGACAGCGCGGGGTCCTGCGACTCTGCCCGGCTCGACCTGCGGACTCAGGAGCTGCGGACTCCGGCTGTGGGAGGCGGCTGATCGGGAGGTCCGGGCCGCTGAGGAGGAGGATGCTCACCGTCGGGGTTCGGCGTCGGCGTTCCACCAGCCCGGCGTGAGGGCCTGAACATCGGGCCACCCGGGGCGGCGACTGCGGGTGCTCGGAAGGCCCCGACCACGGATGAACACGGAGGGGAGGCTGGCTGGACTATGGTGCCTTCCTCACCTTGGTGCCATTTATGTTATGTTGTGTCGTGGACTTTCTGTGTTTGTGCTTTTTAAAAAAATTTTAATTCAATTTCAATTTTATTTTTAATATGTTTTATTATTTATTTATTATTTATTTTTATTATTTTTGTGATTTTTATATGATACTGCCTGTAAGGGAAATTCATTTCGTTGTCTCAAATTGAGACAATGACAATAAATTTGAATACAATACAATACAATACAATACCGAGCTTGTCTCTTTCTCCTGGACAATGCTCTGCCATTGGCCTTTCCAGCACAGGAGCCAATCGATTAACTAATCGTTTGACTCTGGGAGAGTAGGTCGAAGTCTTTGGGCAAGGATGGGCAAGGATGGGCAAGGCTGGCTGCCCTAATCAGCCTTTGGGTTTGGTTCAGAACTAATCCAGCTGAAAAATGGACAATGATCAATGAAGCAGATCATTCTGTGGTAATCTGTCCATTGTAAGTGGGGGAAACATCAGGCCACATTCGCAAAGCTTTAGTGCATGTTAGTTGTCATGTGTTAAATCATTGAAGCAGACTGCCCAGGGTTTAGATTAACATCTGATTCATGGCACATGAATAAAGTTAATGCATTGGTGAAGAAATATCCCAGCTCAATTGCTTACAAGGTTCAGCTTCAGAAGATCTAACGAAATACCCAATGTGAATGCTAACATTTCCTGACCTGATTCACCTGTTATAGGTTTAAGCAGATTTAGCAAACATTCACTTTCTCCCCGAAATGTACTTTGTTTCAGATAAATTTAGTCAGAGTTGCAGCAGATCAAATAATGTGAAGGTTTTGACTGCAGACCTGACGGCAACAGAAGATTTTTTCCCACCACATCTTTACTAGGATTTTGGAGATACATAAGATCCCAAGAAGGATTGGTAAAAGCCCTCAATGTTTCCAGTGAGAAAAGGCAGTGAGAATTTCCTAACTAGATTATGCACTTCCCAAGTTTAGCTGAGGCAAGGAGGAGAAACTCTCCTTAGTTTATTGTTGCGTGTAATGAGCTACAGTGAAAAGCTTTTGTTGTGTGTTCTGCAGTCAGCAGAAAGATAATACATGATTACAATAGTGCCATTTACAGTGTATAGATACATGATATGGGGATAACGTTTAGTGCAAGGTAAAGCCAGCAAAGTCTAATCAAGGATAGTCCAAAGGTCACCAGTGAGATACTTAGTAGTTCAGGACTGCTTTCTGGATCATCCTACAACAACCAGAGAGTAGTCCTGAGCTGGTTTAGTTTAGTTTAATTTAGATTCATATTGTCACGTGTACTAAGTTGCAGCAAAAATCATTTTTGTTGCGTGCCATCCAGTCAGCAAAAAAACGATATGTGATTACAATCGAGCCATCAAAGTTTCCTCCCGGCGGATCTGGAAAGCGCCTCCCAATGGCTGGAAAATCTTGCAGAATAACGATGGTGTGCATATGAATGGGACCTTGATGAATATTGGTCCAGATATGGGACAGCAGCATAGATCAATTAAGCTTAATTTGCTCTGTTGTGGTCTGTTCAGCATAGGAGCAAAGCACAATACCTGGGGGCTGGGCCTTATTGTAACGTGTAACGTTTCTGTTTTATCACATGGTAGCAGAAATTGGGACTGCAATAGCTCCGAGGAAACTGCCAACTGATACTTAAGGGCAATTAACATTTAGTTATCAGGATAGACTTGGAGAAACGTATTATTTAAATCCAGTGTAGGAAGGAACTGCAAATGCTGGATAGACACAAAATGCTGGAGTGACTCAATGGGACAGGAGAATCTCTGGATTGAAGGAATTTCCGCTACCATGATGTTTCAGGTCAACACCCTTCTTCAGACTGAGAGTCAGGGGAGAGGGAGACACAGAGATAAGGAAGGGTAAGATGTGAAAATGAGGCATCAAAGGGGATGGAACTCAAGGAAAATATAGAAAAGATCATTGTTAACTAGGAGAAGGTGAGAGCAAAGCAAACAGAGATAAAATGTAACCGGGATTAGACAGACTGGTCGGAGAACTGGGAAGGGGGAGGGATGGAGAGATAGGGGAAGCAAGGGTTATATGAAGTTAGAGAAGTCAATATTCATACCGCTGGGTTGTAAGCTGCCCAAGTTATCTATTATTTAAATCCAGAACCAGCACGGAAGAGGAGAATTCGGGGTCTTCACATGAAAACCCAGAGCCTGTTGAAGCATCAATGGCCTATCCCACTTGGCCGTCATTTGCCCGTAATTTACATCACATCATTTACACGTCGTGACGCGCATGTGATGTGCGCATGTGGTGCGCATTAAGCACACATTACGCGCATGGTGCGTGATGACATAGGCAGTGACACACGGCCGCGCGCGGCTTCGCAGGATTTTGTGATGTACAAAATCTTTACGCGCCATCTGCGTGACGTGCAAATGATGGCCAAGTGGGACAGGCCCTTCAGTGTTAGTTCCTTTCTGAGGAGAGTTAGATTACCACTGAACACATTGAATTTCAATCCACTAATGGACAGCAATTAGGAGCTGGATAATTCCTGGTGTTAAATCTTGTGGATTGTGACTCGCATTAGATTTTTTTGCATCTTAGTTGTCTGAAAGTTTTAAAATTAGGACACCTGCAGTAATGAATGCTAAAAAGTCATTTGATTTGATAAATTGATGCAGTTTGCATACTTCCCAGAACAGCTTATGCAATTTGCAAGACATTAGAAAAATACCAGACACAAAATGTTGGAGTAACTCAGCGGGTCAGTCAGTATCTCTGGATAACGTGGATAGGTGATGTTTCGGGTCGGGACCATTCTTCAGACTCGAGGAGAACTTCATTAAAGACGAGATAACTTGCGAAGAGTTTGCAGTGGAACAGTAAAATGTAGAAACAAGGAATTGCTGATGATGGTTTACAAAAAAATGTCAATGTGCTGGAGTAACTCAGCGAGTTAAGCCGGAGTCTAAGGAAAGGTTCCAACAAAACATTACTTCTCCATGTTCTCCAGAGAGGCTGCCTGACCTGCTGAGTTACACCAGCACATTGTGATTTTTTTGTAAACCGGAACCTGCAGTTCCTTGTGTCTATATTAGAAAAATATTTATCATTTATCATATGGCAGATGTCTGCTTGAGTTCTATAACAATACACTTTTGCAGACTGCTGAACGTAATTTATTTTACATAACAACTTGGTGAGTTCTTCAAGTTTTATGAATTTCAAAGCAGGATCTTAGATTAAATTACTTAGAAAATATGTCCAGAATAATTACCAGCACACATTTTCAAAGGAAGCATAGAGTTGCTGTTAAACTGCCTCCATCTGAACCACAAAACAGGAAGATGCCATGACAGATGGAGTTTAATCTGAGCAAATTAGATTAGTATGGATGTCAGGGGTTAGGGGGTGAATGCAGGAGAATGGGGTTGAGTGGGAAATATAGATCAGGCATGATTGAATGACGGAGTAGACTTGATGGGCTGAATGGCTTAATTCTACTCCTATCACTTATGAACAAGAATTTATGAAACGTGAGGAACTTTGGGGGTTGAATGGAAGGGGAAAGTATACAGTTAATGGCAAGACCCTTAACAACACTGATGTGTAAAAGGTTCTTTAGGTCAGAGTCCATAACTCCCTGAAAGTAGCAACACAAATATATAGTGTGGTAAAGAATGCATAGGATCTGCTTGCTTTCATTGGTATACGAGTCAGGAAGTTATGATGCTTCATTGGACTGAAGCGAGACTAGGGAGGTTGAGTAAAATAGTTTTTATTCACAGAAAACAAAACCAAAACTCGTAAAAACCGCGCGCCTACTTGAGCTAACAAACACAGCTTCTGTAGCTGGGAGGAGCACTGATATCTGGCTAAAAGTCCACGAACGAACCCCCACGGTTATGTGACCGTGCTGACCAATGACGAGGGTTCTGACTTCCCAGCCCCACCACTAGATGTCGCTACACCCCAGAACCAGAGGAAAGGAAACGAGCGGGAGTCCGAATCAGGCGGCCAAACCCAATGGACACAGGGGAACTGGCATAACAGGTTGAAAACGAAAAGGCAGTCCTCGAGCGCAGGCGGAATGTAAGAAGAAGCAACACTGTGGCGAGAGGTGGGGACAGGAGTCAGTCCACCCACTTTCTTATGAAGGTGCGCCAGCACAGACGAAGGGGATTCCTGCTTCCTCCGAGCCGCAGGAAGGAAAGCACCAGGCACCTTCAGCGGGGAGCCATAAACCAGTTCCGCAGAAGACGTGTCCAAATCCGCCTTAGGGGCCTTGCGGATTCCCAGCAACACCCACGGTAACGCATCCACCCAATCCGGGCCCGTGAGCCGCGCTTTCAACATGGACCTCAGATGCCGGTGAAACTGCTCAACCAAGCCATTGGCCTGAGGATGGTACGCAGTCGTGTGATGCTGCTGAGCGCCGAACACTTAGCCATGGCCGACCTCAGGGCAGAGGTGAATTGAGCATCATGGTCTGAGGGGATGGCAGCAGGAACACCAGAACGAGCTACCCAGCGGGCCGCGAGGGCCCGAGCACAAGTCGCGGCGGAGGGGTCAGGCAGCAGAATGGCCTCGGGCCTCCTCGTGAAACAGTCCACGATCGTGAGCAGGTGGGTGGCACCCCGGGACGGCGGCAGAGGATACACCAGGTCGACATGAATGTGCTCGAACCGGTGTTGAGGGACAATGAAATATTGGAGCGGCGCACATACATGCTGCTGGACCTTGGATGTCTGGCAGGGAATGCAGGCCTTGGCCCAGGCCCCAACCTGCTTGCGGAGGTCATGCCAGCCGAACCTGGCCGCCGCCAACGCAGTAGTTGCCCGGATGGAAGGGTGGGTCAGACCGTGGATGGAGTCGAGCACACGCCGCTGCCAACCCGCAGGGACGACGGGCCGCGCGCGGTTGCCAGGTGGAGACATCGCACAGGACTGTGACACCCGCGGGTCCATGCGGGACATTGGCCAACACCAACCCCAACACAGCAGTTGCGATAGACCATCATCTCATCCCCATCTCGTTGCGCAGCAGCCCGCCCAGAATAATCAATGCCCAGGGCTACGGACAGCACCGCATGCACTCCAGGGCGAGATAAAGTGTCGGCGACCTGGTTAAGTTTGCCCGCTACGTGCTGGACATTGGTGGTAAACTCAGAGACGAACGGCAGGTGCTGCTGTTGGCAAGCAGACCAGGGATCGAACACTTTCGTGAATGCAAAAGTAAGGGGCTCGGGTTCAGTAAACACCATGAAGGGCCTGCCCTCCAGGAAATACCGGAAATGCCAGACTGCCAAATAAAGAGCCAGGAGCTCATGGGTGAACGCACTGTAGTTCCACTCATGGTGCCGGCTGAAAACGGCAAGCGGCTGCCAGCGACCGCCGATAAACTGCTCGACGGCAGTATCTGAAGCGTCGACAGTGAGGGCGGTCGGAGCAGCAGCCCCCGGGTGCACGAGCATGGTGGCATTGGCCAGCGCCTCCTTGGCACCGTCAAAAGCGGCCGTGGTCTCCGGGTCCCACACCAGGCCCCGCTGCTTGCCGGCCAGGCACTGGAACATAGGCCACATGACCCAGGCCGCCGCTGGCACAAAACAATGATAAACGTTCACCATCCCCTGAACTCCTGGAACCCCTTTAATGGTGTGTGGCTGAGGAAACTGCCGAATCACCTCCACCTTGCCGGGGAGAGGCACAGCGCCGTGTGGGGTAACGTGGTGTCCGAGGAAGGATATGGAGGTGAGACCGAACTGGCACTTGGCGGCGTTAATAACGAGCCGTGGTCCTGGAGGCGCTGGAATAGCTCCCGGAGGTGTGCACAGTGCTCCTGGCGGGAGTGGCTGGTGACCAGAATGTCATCCAGATAAATGAATACAAAGTCCAACCCCCGGCCAACCATGTCCATAGGCCGCTGAAAAGCTTGTGCGGCATTCTTAAGGCTGAACAGCATCCTCAGCCATTCAAACAGGCCGAACGGGGTGATGATAGCAGTCTTGGGCACATCATCGGGGTGCCTTTACTGGCAATCGGCCAAGGCATTTCCCGGATTGGCAGACCGCCGCACCACAGCGTTGGTGGTAATTACACTACTGGCGCTCACTGCGATCCTCGGTGGTTGGCTGCAGCGCGGAACTGTCGGCCGATGGTGGAACGGTCCGTCAAGGCTGCTGCAGAGGTGCGGACACCCGGCTGATGGAAACATGATGCAAATCCTGTTGCTTGGTGAGCTAAGGTTCGTCTGCTGCTCGATGAGTTGCAGGGGGTCGGCGAAGTCAGACCCGGCGAGGAGCTGGCGGATGTCATCGGGCATCTGCTCCAGGAAAGCCTGCTCGAATAGGAGACAAGGCTGGTGGCCATCCATGAGCGACAACATCTTGCTCATTAACACTAACGGCTTACGATCGCCGAGGCCATCCATGTGTAACAGCCGGGCCACGCGATCGCGGCAGCTGAGCCCGAAGGTACACAGCAGCAGCGCCTTGAGACCCTCATACTTATTAACGGCGGGTGGATTCTGAAGGTAAGGGAGCAAATGGGTGGCCGTCTCCTGGCCGATCGCACCAACCACGTAGAAATACCGGGTGGAATCCACGACAATCTCAAACTGAGCTTTGATGTGCTGAAACCACACATGAGGCTGAACCGCGTTCAGCTGGGTGGGGTTGGCGTCGAGGTTGTCGGCGGCCAGCTTGGTGAGACCCGAAAAACGTTGAAATCGTCGGGGTCACCACTGAAGCGAGACCTGGCAGGTTGAGTGAAATAGTTTTTATTCACAGAAAACAAAACCAAAACTCGTAAAAAACACGTGCATAGTTGAGCTTACAAACACAGCTCCTGTCGCTGGGAGGAGCGCTGACAAATGACTAAAAGCCCGTGAACGAACATCCGCGGTCACGTGACAGTGCCGACCAATAACAAGGGTTCTGACTTTCCAGCCCCACCACTAGGTGCCGCTACATGAATATTGTGTAGATTTCTAGTTACCCCATTATAGGAATGATGTGAAGGCTTTGGAGAGGTGCAGAAAAAGTTACCAGAATGCTCCATGGATCAGAATGTATTCGCTTTACGAGGAGGTTGTACAGACTTGGATTGGTTTCTCTGGAGCGTCAGGGGATGAGGGGAGACCTGATAGGAATATGAAAAATTATGAGCGGTATAGATTGGGTAAACTTGGGTACACTTTTTTCCTAGGATGGAAGTGTCAAAGACCAGCAGGGAAAGTTTTGTCAGAGGGAGAATGTTTAAAGGAAATATGCTGTGTGGGATTTTTAAACAGAGAGTGGTTGCTGTCTGGAACACTGTGCCAGGAGTGTGACAAATACAATGGTGTAGTTAAAGAGGCTTTTAGATAGGTGTATGGATTTGGAGGGATGGACGGTTATGCAGGCAGAGTCTGAAGAGGGCCATGGCCAGAAACATCTCCCGTTCCTTCTTCAGAGATGTTGCCTGTCCGGCTGAGTCACTCCAGCGTTTTGTGTCTATCTGCAGAGTAGATTGGTTTAACATGGCACAGACATTGTGGGCGAAAAGGCCTGTTCTTGTTCTGCACTGTTACATGTTCTACGTTACGTTCTGACTAACATGAAAGCTAACCTCCCTCAGAACTGTTTCACACTCTTTCACACCGAGGGCTCAGCTTCATCAGTAGGGGTGATGCCCGTGTCAGGTGCTTTTGGTCATCGGTTTTGCACTATAATCGAAGGGGTTCAGCTGCGGGCTGAGTGGAAATTAAAGACTGAATGGTGACAGACAAAGTTGTAAACCAAGACTGTGATGTTCGACCGAGGCGATGCTGATGACTTGTTTTCAGTGCGAGTGTGAGTATATTATTAGCTCCAAAATGAAGGACAAAATGAACACTTTGACTCTTGACTGTTGACTTATGGGCCTGTCCCACTTAGGCTATTTTTAGGCGACTGTCATAGTCATGGCGGGTCACTGAAAAACCGAAGACTGGACCCCCGTTCAACATAAAATTTGAAATAGAATATTTACTTCAACAACAACAAAAAAAGAGGTCAACACCGGCGACAACCTACATCATGTGGCTAGAACCTACGTTAACCTGGCAACAACTACGATAGCACCTACATCAGGAGACGTCAAGCTACACTCATTGGCGTCAAACCCACTGTCGCCGGCTGTCTCCGTAAATGTTTCAACATGTTGAAAATCCAGCAGCGACCAGAAAGACGCTACAACTTTGGGCGACTGAGCGGACTATTCACGACCCTGTGGCGACAGTCTAGCCGCCTGTAGTTAGCAATGTTACAGAATTTTGAGATTTTAAAAATTAAATCTGCAATTTGTCCCATCAGATAAAGCATAAAAAGAAGTTTAATTTGACACCTAATTCACTTTCATATCTTCACAATATAACATGATTTTTAAATCTCATTGCCATGAATTTTTAGGCCAAATGGAAGGAATCTAATGTTTAATTCCCGTAAATTAATGGGCTTTTAAATCATCTTGCGAGTGGGCTTTTGTGGAACGCGATAGATTGGAACGTTGCGGTTGCAGTGAATTTGAACCCCATATCGGCAGGGAAAACACTGGCGGTTCGTGTGGGGCCAAAATCACATTTTCGCCAAGGAAATTTTGATTAAAGTCATCCTACGAAGCAAGTTTATATGTAAAATAGACGACTTACCCTGTGTTTTGTCCCCTACGTGAGATCTGTCCCGTTGAGGGCGTTAGAAGTCACTTTTTTATTTTACTCCAGCGATTAAATTGTCCCACGATTTTTTTTTAAACTTCCGAGAACGGAAATTGGAACGATTTTTCTGCATCAGCCAAGGAAATCCATCTCGGACAGTCAGGAGAAAATGGCATTTTAATCCCACCCCCCCTCAAAGGAGCCAAAGTCACGCACACGGCCAGTGGCAGAACTGCAGCGCCACTGAAGGTAAGTATTGTAACATCGCTACTGAAGTGACCTAAAAAATAGCCTGTGGGACAGGTGCATTAATGTCACAATTGAAAGTAAAAAGATCCTTCCAGGCCCTCCCTCCTTCCCCTCCCCCTCCCCAGTTCTCCCACAGGTCCTACTGTCTCCACCTACTTCCTTTCTTTTTGTCCCCCCCCTCCCCTCCGACATCAGTCTGAAGAAGTGTCTTGACCCGAAACGTCGCCATTTGTTTCTCTCCATAGATGCTGCCTCACCCGCTGAGTTCCTCCAGCATTTTCTGTCTACCATTGATTTTTTTTTTTCAGCATCTGCAGTTCTTTCTTAAAAACTTACTCCACTAGTTTAGTTTAATTTTACTTCGGAGTCATGTGAGTGACTACGTGAAGAAGGCCGTCATCCCACTTGGGGTCATCCCACTTGGGGCGTCATTACGTTGACTCGCTTTGCGCGAACGAGCCGACTGGCGGCAGCATTCGCGCTGTCCAGCGGTAAGTTTTAACCTACAAGGTAAGTTTTTACACTTGCCTCTGGATTTGTTTTTTGTTTGCAGGAAACTCATTTTCAGAGTTTGCCTGCTGAATTGGTGGCGAAGTCCGGATGGGCCGCGGGTAAAACTATGGACCGCGGGAACCCTAGTCACGGATAAGGAATCCCGGTCATGACCTCGGGGATACCCGGAAACAGACCGCGGGATACGCTACAGAGACCGTGGCAGTGCGAGTAGTGGGTGGCGGTCGAAATTCGCCTCTCAAATCGCTGGCAGTGGGGCCAGCAGTGTTGGATTGATGCCGACAGCACCAAGACAGCGTTGGAGGTTAGTCACGAAAATTGTATCTCCCGCTCTGTGGAGGGGAGAGTGGGGAAGAGGCCTATAGATTTAAACATACAGGCCAGGAGTACCCAGGCAAACCCATTTGAAGGGTTAGCCACAATTTGATCTCTTGCTCTGAGGAAGGGAGCGCAAGGAGAAAGCCCGCAAACAAGTCGGGCCAGGAGGATTCCGGATGGAAAGGATTACCTCCTACATGGGTTACATGTTTAAACATTCAAACCCACATGGAGCACCTGATGGAGAGGTGCTCCGCAATTATATACTCCAAAGGAGGGAGTTATCAGCCCGGGTATTATGGAGAACCCGCAGGCAGCGGCACCTGTTTCAGGGCTGCACAAATATCTCCTGCTCTGAGGAAAGGAGCATCCACGGTTAGTTTCAGTCTGACCCAAAGCAAGAACCTGACATAGGTCCGCTGGAGGGGCCATGTCAGCGCAGGTATCCTCAGAGGCCTGCGGCAGCACCTGTTTACAGGGCTGCCTAAAAATCTCACTCTTTGTGGAGAGGAGTGCGAGTGATCAGTAGGGAACTGATCTCGAATTTAAAGTATGAACATACTGAAGCACATGCTCGCAAGAGTACTCGCAAACAAAGGGTTTGTTACCGGAAGAGTTGGTCTCCAGCCATTGGCAGAATACCCGGAAGAGGCCAGAGTTCTCACGCTACAAGTGCCGGCAAGGGAACAGCGCTATCAGGGTGACATTGGAAAAAAACAGCCGCTGAATCCTCTCCAGGTAAGACCAGAAAAAGGAAGCAAAAGCGTTGGGACTAATCAAGGTACTAACGACAAGCAAACTTCATCAGTAGGCGACAACACACCCCACACCTCCATAGGGGGTAAGCGGTTCACTGAAGCCGGTGGTAGCTTGAAAGCTGGGCACGGAAATATAATGTCATCTTTCAAGGCAGACTAAGAGTGCTATGGCCAGAATTGTCTTACAAGGCAGGCTCAGCATGATGAGGTTTCAGACCAAGACCCAAGCAGAGGTCAGGAGAAACATGGAATCCACACTCCCTACCAGTCCAACTCCCAATCAAGGAGAGAAAAGGAACCCGCATCAGGGGCCTTTGGGCTTATCACAAGACCACCGGCAGCCATGGAGGTAGGTGGGTCTGCGTTTACCGAACCAAGGGATTGTGGACCAGTTACATGTTGGTGATTTTTACTCTTGTGTTTTTTGTTCAAAATGACAATGGAAAACAACATGAGTTTCAGATCTGGTGTTAAAAAACAGATAATAACATGTGATTATTTTTACTGCACAACATACATAGCTTCCAAGCAGACTTGGAATTGGGACCGGCGTTGTCTTCGAGGCAGGCCCAGTATGATGGGAAGGATTGCCTTTCAGGACAGGTGACAGATGGAGGACGTCACTTCATCCAGGTTTAACTCGTATGTGCGGTACAGACTTTCATTATAATGAATTTTGTTACGGTCTAACAACTGTTTTATAGGAGCTAAATGGCAAACATCAAGCTTAAAGATGCATGCTATGCAGTTCCCATCCACTGGAATAGCCAGAGATATTGAAATACAATACAATACAATACAATTTATTTGTTGTCATTTGAACCCAGAGGTTCAAACGAAATTTGGTTTCTGCAGTCATACAAACAAGAAGAACCAAGACACAACACAATTTACACAAACATCCATCACAGTGAATCTCCTCCTCACTGTGATGGGAGGCAAAGTCTTATCTCTCCCCTGCACTGCTCGTTCTCCTCCCGATGT